>NC_091120.1:29628207-29990707 GCF_040183065.1 Periplaneta americana | reverse complement strand
TGTGAACCAAAAATCTTCATGTCCATGTCCTCCGCTTTCCGTTCTCGTTCTGATTTTCGTTCCCGGTTTATTGTACACCAGCCTTTACACTTGGATGACGTCACCTTGTTAACAGAAAGTGTGACGCGATTTCTCAAATATCAAGCCAAGCATAACTGTTTCATGTTAAAATCATTGCGGTTGATCGAGGCAAGTGAGGCCAGGCCTCAGTCATGTGGCTTAATTGGAATCAAATTTTGTGTTTTTATATAATATATTAGTTATTTGAATTAAGCATATATCACTGTAGAAGTATTTGAAAACTTTGTTGTGGATATAGACCTGTTTTGCAATAAAATTTGTTCCTGAGGCCAGAAACGCTCGTGCCGGATCTGGCTTCTGCATTTCGTATGTTTTCGCGGGCTTTGAGGTTGCACTTGAAACTGTGTAGCTGAGGCATAATTCGTCTGGTCTCTTGGCCTGGTTAGCTCTCACTCCTCCCATCCATGGGCCGGTCTCGAGGGTGGAATGGGGTGGGTATAGCAGTGGTGACTTGTCTTCCTAAATAGGCCATAAATAACAAAAATTCTCGCTGTTTAGCAGGCAGAGACTCACACTGTTTTCTTCCCTTACTGTATGTCTTAGTTTATGACTTAAGCGAGGGTGTTGTACTATTGTACTTCATAGTATAGTAGTGAGTGTGGTTCAGTGTTGTTATGTGTTTGGGAAAAATATAAACAGAAATAGATGCGAGAAATAATGATGTAGTTAATCCATTGTTAGAGTATCATTTTTCGAGAAGAAATGATATTGAAGTTTTAAATAAAGATATAGCCTACCGAGATGCCTACGCCATCGCTGACAATTTTTCTGACAAATAATCTTAAAACGCGAGTTTCTATTGCATCGTAATATGGACAACCTAAATGGTTAAGTAGTAATGTGGTGCAAAACAAACTTAAATAAAAATAAACCTTGTTTATTGCTATCAAAGGAAAAAAATAAAAAGAATGAAAGGAAGAACAGTGTGTCTACTGAGAGCTTCAGCGATCTGAAAAATATTTCCAAGGGAATTTCAACATATACTTCTTCAGCTGAGCATAATATGGGTTGCTTCATCACACTCACACAATCATTGAAACAAACTTACAGCATAACAATTTATTTGGTGAGTGACAGTATTATTTTTAATTAATAATACTAATAATAATAGGCATAATAATACAGTAATAATTATATTCATAATTTAATAACAATAATAGTTAATATCATGAATAAACATTTCCTATCGGAGGCACTTAAACTAGTTGCATCTCACCGAGGATTTCAGTCACCAGCCGCTACTGGTTAAAATACGGTGCATATTCCCATTACTTACTTACTTACTGGCTTTTAAGGAACCCGGAGGTTCATTGCCGCCTCACATAAGCCCGCCATAGGTCCCTATTCTGAGCAAGATTAATCCATTCTCTATCATCATATCCCACCTCCCTTAAATCCATTTTAATATTATCTTCCCATCTACGTTTCGGCCTCCCTAAAGGTCTTTTTCCCTCTGGCTTCCCAACTAACATTCTATATGCATTTCTGGATTCGCCCATACGTGCTACATGCCCTGCCCATCTCAAACGTCTGAATTTAATGTTCCTAATTATGTCAGGTGAAGAATACAATGCGTGCAGTTCTGTGTTGTGTAACTTTCTCCATTCTCCTGTAACTTCATCCCTCTTAGCCCCAAATATTTTCCTAAGCACCTTATTCTCAAACCTATGTTCCTCTCTCAGAGTGAGAGTCCAAGTGCATATTCCCATTACCGTTAAAAATGCAGAAATACATGTTGGTGTGTTGTTTGTATGTCTCAAGATAAGCTATTCAGGGGTTAAAATTAATGTGAAAACATTTGGAATTGAAGAATTTGATTTTTGGTTGTAAATCATTAGAGTATGGGAGATTCTGTATGCGCGCGCCGCTTGCAATTGGTGCCAGAGTGTACATGAACGGTATACAAATAGCTACTGCACATGAGTACTGTGGATCCTTGCCAACGTTAATTATTACACATGACATTTTCCTTCCTTCCTCTGGGTCACTATGATTGGCAGCTTCAGACAATGGAACTGTTCAAAAATAGAAAAACAGTCTCGTCTCGTTTACTTCTGTATTCTGCTCTACATGCCTCGTTAATTAGCGACTTCAGACCTATAGGAATAATTTATTGATTTATTTGTTGAAATCCCACTTAATATGCTCTTCACGGTTATCCTACCCATTCCTGCGGTCCGTTATTGATTTTTTGCGGGTATTTAAGAAGAGCCTACATTTAAGCTAGGGAAGACCTGCATTATGTAATCTAGAGGTAAAGTTCCCAGTTACGAAGCAAGCGTAAAAATAATACGGATACAAAGTTTTGACAAAAAAAAAAATGACTCATTCTAATACCCATTTGGTAGAAGGTTGTAACTTATAAAAACGTTCAAGCACGTCTGGAATGATTATTGAACTTTGGTTCCAGAAAGTCACTTGGCTGTGTAAGACCTACTTATATCGTCTAGACAAAGTTATTACATCATTTATTTGATTTCCCGTCATTGTTGCTTCTACCTCTCACCCACTAGAGTAGTAGTTAATAATTCGCAGTTCTACAAGAGCAATATACTGATTTAAATATTACAAAGTTCACATAAAGAAAGCTGTCTAAAAATGGACGGTAATTGAGCAGTCAGGGGACTTGCACTAGTACATATTGGGTAAGAATTGTAAGAATGGATACAGTTTTTGCTATATGTGGGAGTTGTTTATACTTACTGCTGTCAAATTATCCTTAATTTTGTAGGATAATTTTGATAATATAGCATTACAATTAAGATTACTTTGAATTCGCCTACTTAATCCATCTAGATTAAGACGTTTAGATTGTTCAGACACAGTCAAGTGTCGTGGAAATATAGGCTATGTAAACACCTCATTATTTCATTGTTATTTTATGAACGTCGCAGAAGTTTAGTTTATCCCACCCTCTCCTACTTTCACACGCAATTTCATCTTCATATTTACTGCCTTCTTATCAAGGGAATGTTAAAAATTGTGTTCATCTTAAGCTGCATTGAATTGAATTGAAAGAGGAGAATTGGGAGAAGAAATTTAAAAGGTACACAAAACGCGCCCTTGCAAGGGGTTCGGGGCTGAAAGAAACTAAATATGCGAGCTCCAAGCCTGTTGGCCACTTGTCTCACTCCGGGTTACGTTGCTCCACTGGAGGAGCTCTAGAAAATTTTGAAGGGGAAAACCGAAAATGGACGTAACCTCTTAGGTACCATGAAGACTGTCTCCTTTACTTAAAAATGTGTGATTGTAAGTTCAGTATTACGTGTTTCAATGTGGGAAACCCCGAACTATCGTTTGCTACAGACATAATATATGGTAGACAAACATAATTGTGGCAGTGCATACCTCGAGACATATCTAACATAATTATCTAATGCTGGAAGTGGTTGTCTCTCTCCTACAGGCACAAAGCAACCAGGCGCTCCAGGTTTGCAAACATATCAATTAGCGTAGCAATTGCAGTGAAGATGTTTTCTTTCAATTTCTGGATTGTGCGTGATTTATTGGCTTAGACATTTCCCTTCAATATGTCCCTCAAGAATTGTGGGGGTTGGGTCTGGAGACCTTGATGGCCATAGACCTTTATACATTTAGAGATTCTTCGATTTTCGAAAAAAAAAAAAAAGCTGGTTAGAACTGCCATATCTCTCCTGGTCTTATGACTAGTTACCCAACTTGCTGGAAATAACCATGTTGTAACTCAAGTTGTCTGATTACAGAATTTGTCTGTAATTTAACTTTGCACATCTGTGTCTACCGTTGTTTCATAAAAGGTAATTATAGCAATCTGGTGCGCACGTCCTGCTGTGTTTCCTCTGTCATTGGAGGGCGGTCGCACCCATGGACATTCAGCACCGTGCCTGTTGTCTCCATTTTTTAAAATCATGAATACGTATTTAAAATCAGACCGACACAAGGGGTACCAGGACGGAAACGGCGATGTAATGTTTGCAGGGTAATGAAAGCAGGTATTGTAACTTATAGTGATAGATTTTATTGATATTAGTTCACAAAAGTACAAACTTAATAATTTAAAAAAATGATCTACGGTATATACAAATACATAATGAATATACAATTTCCTAAACTAATTAATTTATCTTCTTCTTCTTCTATGGTACAACAGCCTTCTTAGGCCAAGACCGCCTCAATGATTCTCCTCCATCAGGTTCTGTCCCGCGCTTCATTTTTCCAGCGGCTTACTCCGATTGACTTCAAATCTTTTTCAACATCGTCGAGCCATCTTGTTGTTGGTCGTCCCACTTTTCTTACTGTGTAGAATGGGTCGGTAAGAGTGACTTTTTTACATGGGCTATCATCATCCATCCTATATAGATGGCCTAGCCATCTCAGTCTGTTTGCCTTGATCACTTTAATAATATTCGCATCATTATACAAATTGTATAATTCAGTGTTATATCTGATACGCCAGGTACCCTCTTCATTTACTGGGCCATAAACTTTTCTTAACACTTTCTTTTCGAATACCATTAACCTTTCTATATTTTCTTTACTCAAGGTCCAACTCTCTGATCCATATAATAGGACTGGTCTAATCAATGTTTTATATAGCCTACATTTTGTTTTTATGCTAAGAAAGCGGGACTGGAGTTGCTTCTTTAATCCATAATAACATTTATTTGCCATCTTAATTCTTGAGTTTATGTCTACTGTTACACTATTATCATTTGTTATGATAGTTCCCAGGTATTTAAATTGTGTCACATTTTCAAATTTATATTCATGAATATAATTAATTTATCGCAAATCTCAATAATTTATTGGTTCAAACTTGCACTGGTTTTAGTGCATGTTTAACCAATCGTGATAACCATTAGAACTTTAAAACTTATTTACTTTTCACAACTTACTACCATAAACATTTTTAAATAATTTTTTTAAACATCTAAATTTATTCTATAACTTTCGTATTTATGTTTAGTGATAGGTTCACTTATGTATGTTAACTAATTATTCCGTGTCATCAAACTGCATCCAAGTTAGCAGTTGTTGACATGTAGCCAGCACACTGCAATAGCTGAATCGATATTTTTCAGTGCGTATAGTAGGTAAGTCTAAATTCCTGCTACATGCTTGTCAATACTGTAACTTAGTGACCAATAACATGGTTGGAATAAATGTGAACTCGTTCGATCGGGTATACGACTACGATGCGAGCGTGACCTTGAGTTGGCGCCGCGCGAGGCGCTGGGGGAGGCCGCTTTGACTAGAGGTCATTTTGGGCGTGGGCGAAAATTTCCGGGCAGTATATCTTGCGACTCCTATGTTCTAGCGCTCTGATTTTGGTGACAAACAAAATATCTCGTCTATATCTCTCGATTGACGTATTCACGTAAACCCCATGGCCGTGTCCCCGACGCAGGCACTTTTTTTTCTGTATCATTCTTTGAGGGTGCTGCAATTTTAAACTCATTTATGAATTTACTCAGTGGTGTACATGTTAACAGTACCGAGACTGCAGACGAACTGAACTTATTGTCATTTTCATGGTTGCAACGACCGTGATCCATTTAAATCTCGGAGTTCGAAACGGTCCTATTTATATACAGTATATTGTTGTCTTCTATGTACTATGTAGTGAGCAATAGCTCGGGGCCTCTTACGAGTGAAACATTTCTACAAGTAATTCTCGATTGCCTGTCGGCTACCGCACGTGTCACTGGATTTTTAACACGACTTTCTTCATCAGCGACGTAAAGTGGTAGATTTGTGGTATGTGAAACACTCTTCTTTTTAATGAGAGAACGTCAGCGACAATTTACCGACTATTTTATTGCGTACCAAAATTTCTTTCTTCGCCTTTGCAGTCCCTACTTGAGCCCGGAAAATAAGAAACATGTCTAGCATCATTTCGAAGGTTCAGATGACTTCAGTAAGAGCGTTGAAAAGTTTTGGAAGGAAAGGAATTGCGTTAAAGGTATATGAACGAGAACGACCAGAAATATTATCAGAAATTGCAGCTATAAATTTCTAAAATGTTATAAAAAGAAATGAACTCACAATTTGACAAAAATTACAAGGTACCACAACAAGACTTATTAGAACTTAAATATCTGATAAAACTATTTTTTATAGTTACTAAATATACTAATAAAAAAGGTAAAGGTATCCCCGTAACATGCCATGAAGGCACTTGGGGGGCATGGAGGTAGAGCCCCATGCTTTCCATGACCTCGGCACTAGAATGAGGTGGTGTGGTCGGCACCACGCTCTGGCCGCCTTTTACCCCCGGGAAAGACCAGGTACTCAATTTTATAGGAGGCTGAGTGAACCTCGGGGCCGTTCTGAAAGTTTGGCAACGAGAAAAGATCCTGTCACCACCTGGGATCGAACCCCGGACCTTCCAGTCTGTAGCCAGCTGCTCTACCAACTGAGCTAATATAGTTACTAAATATATTTTGTGCGAGATCGTGCGTATTTGCTTGTTTTCCGCACAGAACCAATACGCGGTAAGTGTGAAATATCACATTCAGTATTTCCAACATAACACACATAACAATTTCCCTCTTCTTACCGCTTAAGCGCGACATTCATTTTACTGCTTTAGGCTTTTAACTTATTATTTTTAGAGACGTTTAACATAGTAATAATTATAAATTGGAAACTTACCACTGCAATTTCACCTAAATTGCAATGTTAATTATTGTTTTTAAATATTTGCAAAAATTGAGTAAATTCTACTACTCCACGAAACTTATTGCATTCCTGATACAAGTAACATTAAGGAAGCCGTGAAAAAATCAACAAGATTCCAGATGCCGATGTTATTACTGCAATATGTTATATAAATAATATTGTTAAAATATTAAAATGAAAAATAAATCATTACATAACCTTACCGTTTGTTTTAAGTTCGCATTTATAGACTGGGGGAAAAAAAGACAGACGTATATCACGCCCTGCTGGAGTATAGTAAACACAGAAAACATTTTATATAAACAATGTTGAAGAAAGATATTCCGGTTTTCCGAAGTTGCCGTCATTAAACAGAAACCAACATGGAGATTCATTGCAACTAATTAGAAATTCGTCTTTCAGGTATGTAATAAACGATCTTCGCACAAAATAATGTACGATACACGAGCGGTATGTTTGTTTTCATGTTCTCGGAAATTAAAAAAGCTCAACTACGTTTCGCTTTTTCAATCTTTTCCTCGACCATGAAAACGTCAACATACCGTTCTTGTAACGTATATTACTATTTCAAACCAGTTTTATCAAAGTATGGGGGGGGGGGGAAATCTGCAATCATATCATTTGGTAACCATAACATTGTTATGGTCTGTGTTACATCTTTAATGTTTTTACTACATGGAATACACACTTATTTCTAAAAAGTAGACTACTCTCGGACATGTAGAGTTGTTTATTTTAATACAATTAATTTTTTATTTGTTCTATATAAAATATATTAAAATTTACATAATGTTTTGTGACCTAATTTTTCTATTTTCAAACAAATGGGCATTATTGTAGTCTATCTTTTGCATAAATGCATGTTAAATCAATGTACAAAATTTCAGAATTCTATCTCTAATAGTTGTGGAGTTCTGAAATAATGTGTGAAAATTTTCAAATTTTGTAAAATGTAATTTAAAGTAAAAAGTGAATTCTGAAAAATATTATTAGTAATCTTTTTTATACTTTTATCAGATATTTAAGTTATAATAAGTCTTGTTGTGGTACCTTGTAATTTTTGTCCAATTGTGAGTTCATTTCCTTATAAAATTTTAGAAATTTAGAGCCTGCATTTTCTGATAATATTTGTGGTCGTTCACGTACATATACCCTTAAGTGTGTTAAATATCCCACGCTAAAGAGGTAGACATAATGGGCTTATAGAGGCTGAAGTGGTTAGAAATTATCTCACATAGATCAATTATTCTTATATACGAATAAAGTACTTAATTGTCACTTCTGTGATAGTGTTCTTCGTTATCTTGTTTTCATAAACATTTAATTAACCTTAAAGTGTAATAGTTTATTCTAACTCCCTTTCCAGCTGAAGTGGTAGTGATGTTGGCTTAGTTCTTGTTAGAGTACATCAACTTGATTTGAAGAAGAAAATGTTCTATACAATGTCAATTAAAATATAACAGTATTCGCTTATCCAATATTTCCAGCAACTATAATTGATAAATTTTCACTATAATCATATATAGGTTTTTAATTACCCTTCAGTTTTTTTACCCCTTTTGTTCTTTTTGTTGTTAGATAAATAATAGCAGTAGGTCGTTGCTTGTTGGTATGACGTTCTTACTGGATTACAGTTCTATTACATGATTTTATCAATTTCATATAGTCATACTCTGAGAAATAGACACTGTAATTAATTTCTTGTAAAATATAAGACATTTGAAGAGGCCTTGCTGATCAGAACCAGCAATTTTATTTAAAACAGTAGATGTTTTCATCTGAAAAAAAAACACTAATAAAAAACAATATAATATCATAGTAAGATTCATTAGCGCCTAATGTGTGAAATAAATGAAGGTGAAATTAATAATAAAAGTAAGAAACAAATGAATCCACTGAAAAGCAACGTGGAGAAGTTATACAAGTTCCAACAGCTAGATACTATAAAGAGGCAGAAGACCTCTGAAAGTTGAAGACAATTGAACATTGGTCCGCCATATTTTGCTTAGTCAAAACAAAGGGGCGTGGCTCGGATGTTGTAGGAAATGACTGTGATGAAGTTAGTATTATTGTGAATTGAGTTGCATATTAAGACTATGTTAATAAGTAAAAAGTAAAATACACACAAAACTTTACGTTTTATAACAGCTGTAGGCCTATGTTTTATTAGTTTCACTAAATATAGCCCAGATATTAAGTGACAAGCTATACTCAATGCAACCAAAGCAAAGCACCTAAAGACGGATTAATGTATTCGGCAGAAGAAAAATAAATAATTTTTTGGCTTCGTCACAAATTTAATTACCTTACAGCTAATCTAACCTAATATGAAATCATGTAATTCAGTGCTCACCAGATGATTTCAAGAGAGACGACGTATGTAACTAATAGGAGTAAAATATAGGAAAGGTAGTGGCGAAAATAAAAAAAAATCCAATAATTAAGTTATTGAGAAACATTAATTTGAAATTGGAATTAACACAGAGAACTTTTGAAAACTGCAATTATTAAAACTACAAATAACCTCTTAGCATGCAACATAATTAAAGAATGACACTAATAGAAAGTTACTCATGATCATAACTCACCACATTTATTGAAATGTTGAGATACTTACGATTAACATTGTTATCAGAAACAACAGGAGCCACAGCTAGGTACACTTCTTTTCGCGTGATGGAAACATCGTGTAGTCTAATATAATTTGAAACAAATATTGATCTCACACGTCTCTCGCAACTAGGCAGAGGCTTTTGCAGAATAAAACTGTTCTTACATTTGACACAATAATGACAAATTGTGTGTGATGCAAATGCTAACTTTCCTCTTTGTTAACAAAAAGAGCCCTACGCATTAATAAAAAGAAAATACTAAACTCTTGATGGTACAAACTTATTAATACAGATATTTCGCTTATGCTCAGTCCGTCTTATCTTAAAATTCTCTGGGGCAATGGTACTGTACCTGTTTTGGGAAGGTTTAATTATCCAGCAACGAATATTATGATTTATGGTACATTTCATTTAAATCCGAGGGAATGAGACATTTTTGGAAATTTTGAAGTCTTAATTATTACTTTTTCATTTATAAATCAGCTTTTTACAAAACCTATAGCGAAATGTTTAAATTAAAATATAATAATTTATTTATTTTACCTGGCAGAGTTAAGGCCTGCTCTTCCACTGATCCAAGTCTACAATTAATAATAATAATAATAATAATAATAATAATAATAATAATAATAATAAATATATATATATATATATATATATATATATATATATATGTTGTGAAATAATAATATTGAAACTGTATCATACAAGAATATGAAATAAAGTATTCATTGGAAACTGCGGGACACCTTATTATAGGCAGTATACCTTTGATAAGCACTCCTTGCGGAGGCTGGCGGTATTATAGACCGCCATGTTTTGTATGGAACGATCCATAGTACTGTTGGCCTCCGCAGAAGGTGCTTATCAGAGGTCTTCTGCCTCTCTATAGTATCTGACTCGTTGGTTCCACATAATTCTTGATTGTACTGAAAAGGCGTTTTCTGATCTAGATTAAAAATAGCTGCTTGGAAAGATGAGATTAGAGAGAGTAAACATTTTACCTAATCACTAATAATATTAGATGGATGTCACCAGTTATTTTTAGAGGTTACTTTTACTTTTATTGAATGGGCGTCTTTCGTCTAGATTAAAAAAAATGCTGCTTGGAAAAATGAGTTCAGCCATAGTAAACATTTTACCTAATCACTACTTGGATTTGATCAATTCTTTGCAGAATCGTTGGTGACTTATTCTATCGTGACCTATATTGTAAATTTATACTTCTAGTGCTGCTCATTTTCAGAACACCATAACGACTTTTCGTGTCATGTCTGTTGGCAAGCAAATAATATTTGTCAGAGAATTACTGTGTGGAGATAACAAAAGCCACGCTTGGCACTGGAGAGGGTATTTGAGGAAATTAATGGAGTCATCATTGGCAGTCATATGCAGTTTGCTAAGAGAATGTGCAACTTATTGCGAGCCAGACTAAAGTGTAAGAACATCGCAAAGGAGTGAAGTACGGCGCATGCGAATGAAGGCTGTGCTATATTGGTGTACCGTTGCTTTATTCCAGAATCGTATTATTGTCGTCTCTTTGTGAAGAATGTTTGTTGCACGTTTCTGATTATCGTGCGTTTCAAGAAAATATCATACAAGCTATCAGTAGCGAAGGGTGCTATATCTTACTAGGGTAGACAGTAGCATTTTAGTCTATCGTACTATCATTACTGAATAATATTTTACATAGTGCAGTTATTAATAAAGATTATACTACTATTACTACTGCTGCTGCTTCCCCCAAGTTAAATTTGCGGCCCGTAAATGCAAGAGACCGCGCTAGTAGCTCTAATTGCTCTAGTTGCTAGTATACAACCTACTGTTTTGTCTGTGAGTGAGGTAATGTTACAAGAGATAATGCAATGAGTGAGGTAATATATATGTGTAAGAAATACGGTGCATAATATTAACACATTCACAGTGTTTATACGGGTAAAACACTTTCAACACCTCCTATACACCTCTACTCCCTCTTACTTATCTGTCCGATTCCACAGTCTTTCTCAGTATCATAACTTAAACACTCGGTCACAATATGATAACACGCTAGAAATACCACTACACACATCATCTCTTTATTCTTCATCTTTCACTGTTGCTACTTCTCGTCACTGGAATTTTCTGCCGCCTGAAGTCAAGGGCTGCCGAACTTTAATTTCCTTTAAATGTAAATGAGAAAAATATCTTATGATGAGTTGCCAGACCTAACGCGTTGCAAATATTTAATGGAATGTGTTCCACTGTATTTATTTATTTTTTATTTTATTTTATTATTTTTTGTTTTTTTTTTTATTTTTATTGTGTAATCATGTAAATCGTGTTTGTCACTTAACGCCAATATGTATCCCACTGTGTTGTTTTTTTATTACTAATCTATTTTTGTGTACATTTTATTCAATTGTCGGTTTCTGGTTTAATTATGTAAATCCTACTTAATTGTAATCTAATACTAGTATGTATACTAATGTGTTCATTTTTATTTCTACTGTGTACATTTTTTATTGAATTATCGGCTTCTGTTTTTATGTGATTCGTATTTGATTCTAACAACATTAATATGTATTCCACTATGTTTATTTTTATTTCATGAGGTAAATTTTTATGTAACTACCTCTTTTGATCTCATTATGTACCTAAATTGTATCAGTATGTAATTACTTAATTCTGATCCAGTTTTATGTTCAACTATGTAAGCAAGTTTTAATCCTGGTTGAGTGTAAGAGAAGGCCTTACGGCCTTAACTCTGCCAGGTTAAATAAAGCCATTGTTGTTGTTATTATTATTATTATTATTATTATTATTATTATTATTATTATTATACATGTCTGTTTACCACTATTTCGTACAATTTTCTGGCACGAACAGTAAACACCTCTTTATCAACTTAGTATTTACTCGTAGGTCACAAAGACCAGGGGGTGAGAGAACAACGACTCAAATTCTTTCCGGACGCAGATTTAACTTGGACGCGTAGTATTTACGGCTTTTAAGGAACCCGGAGGTTCATTGCCGCCCTCACATAAGCCCGCCATCGTTCCCTATCCTGAGCAATATTAATCCAGTGTCTACAATCATATCTCACCTCCCTCAAATCCATTTTAATATCCTCCCATCTACGTCTCGGCCTCCCCAAAGGTCGTTTTCCCTCCGGCCTCCCAACTAACACACTATATGCATTTCTGGATTCGCCCATACGTACTACATGCCCTGCCTATCTCAAATGTCTGGATTTAATGTTCCTAATTATTATGTTAGGTGAAGAATACAATGCGTGCAGTTGTGCGTTGTGTAACTTTCTCCTTTCTCCTGTAACTTCATCCCTCTCAGCCCCAAATAAGCACGTATGGGTGAATCCAGAATTGCAGTAGAGTGTTAGTTGGAAGGCCGGAGGGAAAAAAAAGACCTTTGAGGAGGCCGAGACTTATAGATGGGAGGATAATATTAAAATGTATTTAAGAAAGGTGGGATACGATGGTAGAGACTGGATTAATCTTGCTCAGGATAGGGACCGATGGCGGGCTTATGTGAGGGCAGCAATGAACCTCCGGGTTTTCTAAAAGCCATTTGTAAGTATTCAATATACAGAGCTAGAGCATCATATCTATATAATATGGGCCCTTATGCGTTGCTATCAAATGTGTCAGGAAACAGATTAGTTAATGTTACTTATCAAAAATTTCACAGAAATCTTGTCTTTAAGACCTCTTGTGGGAACTTCATGTCTTGAAAAAGAAAGGTATATTTTATGGGATTTACAGTTTCTATTATAATGCTCTTTTAGAGATTTTGAAGTAGGCCTGAATCTGTAAACACTGTAGAAATAAATTTTGAACAAATTTGAGCATGTAGTGCAAATGTCACAATGGAATAACCCGTATATATACAGATTGACAGTTGGTAATTCACTCCATTTTCTAAACGGTTCGCATATTACAACTTAGTAGTCATTGAGGGAGTAACACTAAATGCATCACTAACTTCTTGTGAGAGTGTATGCTGTGCTCAGTGACGTCGCCAGGATCAGAGCAAGGGGGGTGCGGATGGGGTGCGAGATTTAAAAATGGGGTGCGAGCTGTAAAAATGTGGTACATAAAAGATCCAAAATGTTCTCTCATGCACTTGCGCGCATACTATACATCTGTTTATTATTATTATTATTATTATTATTATTATTATTATTATTATTATTATTGTTCATCACATCCATAACGATACACTAAGGGACGTAGTTTTTTCGCATCCAATAATTTGTTTGTTTGTTTTTGTTCTTCAAAATAACTTATGCCTAGTATTTTTTTTAATAAATTGCCTTTTGGGGTGCGGAAAAAGGTGCTCCCATTTTTATGGGGTGCTTGCGCACCCTTTCGCGCCCCCCTAGCGACGACCCTGACTGCTATTTCTGAATGGAAAATATCTGTTTTGTCGTAAATTTTTTGAGTGTTTTCTGCCGGTATCCATAGGCATTAGTATCACACTCAAATCTCCTTAGTTTGGAAGATACGTAGACACGAATTTCGACACCTGCGACTGAATTTTTCTTTGCATTTTATATGAAGACGCGTTTGAATATAAGTTCTTCTATACTCATGAATTTCACAGTAGTTGTATTTGAATGTATGTTATTTTGCACCTGTGCCCTTCATGCGTCTTGACTCAATTCTGCTTTTGTCTCTGGACGTGTCTGCGAAGTTTGTATATATTCACAGAACTACCAAGTCGATACATCAGTCCCTAATGCGCATCACCTCTAAGTGGCAACGTAGAAATTGAATGTGCCAAAGCACTCAGCGTGGCACTACGTAGTTAAGACGACAAAGTGAGCTACTTGCACGTACTGTAGCTATCATGCGTTTGCTCCATTGCTCCAGTTTACTTAATATTTCATTGCTTTGTGTGGCAGTCTAATAATATAAACGCGGTTCAAAAAAAAATTAGCTTTTATGCTCGACCATGCCGAAATGTAGTAATTATACACCTGGTAGCAGTCCTTTAATGCATGTCATTAAAGTACAGGTGTTCAGCCAATGACAACTCAGCTTACAGGTGTTCAGTCAATGACAAGTCAGCTTTGTGCCGTTATAAAACCGCAAGTATCGATTGTTCTCGGATATGCAATCGAAAGAGAATTAGCGAAAATTCACGGAGGCTGGAAATCCAATACTGTCGCAGAAGGTTATGTTCTGTTACTATAATAATTAGCGTTAATTGTAAATAATATTCAGATAAATTCAATTTGTCATCTCGTTTTTCAATGTCGAATTCAATAATCAAGGTTATATCAAGTTTAACGGGATTACATCAAGGTCAATGACATTGTTCCTCGGAAAAAATCAATACTTTCGCGTCTGCGCACATCTCACATATTTGACGACCTAGAACAAGGTCACTTCCGATCTTGTCAGATACAAATAAAATGTATACATCTGAATAATTTCAAGCTAGAAATATGGTCGAGCATAAAAAGTCGTATGAAACTCGCCTATAATGGTAATTAAGAAGCTCGTTTCAGAAACATCCATACTCGCTTCTTAATTACTATCACTATAGGCTCGTTGCATAATGTACTATTATATACCGTATATAAAAAAAAAAGTTGCAGGCTATATTTGACATACCCAGTGCGTGTACTTTTTTTCGTTTTAGAACAGGTATTTTCCTGGCATGTAAACTTATTTGAATACTCTCAATAAAATCCTTGGAAGTATTTTAAGGTTTGGTGAATTTGTTATATAAACAACTTTCCTGTGTTAATTTAAACTGTGATGGTAATTTACCTTAGTTAATGAATAGTTGCGACTTTATTTCGGTCATCGTCAGATTTTTAGCGAGGTCCTTCAAGCCGAAACTAGTAATTAACTGAGGTACATTACCATCATAGTTTCAATTAACGCAGGAAAGTTGTTTATATAACAAATATACTAAATTTGTAGTAATAAACGTGTCAAAAGTGTATAATCAAGATGTACAGTATGTTTTAATTTTGTACCAAAGTAGTTTTGTGTAAAATTTTATGCAAATTAGATTATTTAATGTAGCCTAAATACTATATATCCATCGATGAAAAAATACAACACGTTCTTAATAGCTCAATTGTAAATACAGAGTAAGCCGAAAAAAGTGTGGGCTTTACAGGTTGGAGAGCCGGTTTCAAATCCCGGCGAATTCTGGTGGAATATGTGGTGGACTAATTGTAAGTGTTCACTACATCGTATCGCACTCCTCGGAACGAATCGCACACAACGGATATTTTAAGTGGAGTGCGTTCACTGTAACGGCTCTACCTCGGCTCTCATCGGATTCCCTATCAGCTGTCTAAAACATATGACGTACAATATTGTCGATATTGACATTAGGCTGGGGGGAAGAGAAGGCCTACTGGCCTTAGCTCTGCCGGATTAAATAAATAAATAAATTAATAATAATAATAATTATGATTATTATGATTATTATTATTATTATTATTATTATTATTATTATTATTATTATTATTGTTATTATTGCCGAAAACAGGAGTTTGAGGTTAGGTCTATTAATCATGATTGTTAGCGAATAAGAATTTGTAATTGTTTCATGCTTCTTAATTATTGAAGAGGAAGAAACGAAAGATATATTGGTTACATTATATATATATATATATATATATATATATATATATATATATATATATATATATATATATATATAAGAAACGACTTGATTACTGTAATGGGAATGCCTCAAATTATATAATTCTTCGCAATTTTCTACAAGTGAAATAAGTTCTCCGTCTGCCATTTTGGCGCGACACTGAACTTGGCATAACATAATAGCAATAGTAAAAGTTGAGCAATTAAAATTGAATTATTAAAGAAGGCCATGATCGCACGCATCGGAAAAGTTGCTCATCGAGAAACGTGGACGGATTTACCGATGCGTACGATACGATGTAGTGAATGCGGTTACATAACAATTAAACTAATACTAATTTTGAAATGAAGTAAATTAATTTAATTCTCAATTAAGTCATCACGGCCTTCAGACTCGTAGTAAAATCGTAATTTCGAAGGCCATATGCCTTGTTAACATAAGCAGTGACTTATACACTGAGTTGATTTGTTATATTACGACAATAAAATGTCGTCATGAACAGAGGTAACCTCAAAACATATTAAAATCATCGAAAACAAAACGACGGATGGGTAGACTTTAGAAGAAAAGTTGGAAATAAGTAGAAAGAGATTTCAATGTAAGAAAACCTCATCCCAATCAATGTCTTCAGCAATATTGAAGACAAAACAGGATAATATGAAAGTAGATGCAAGGAAATAAGCTTCCTCGGAACGGGCGCTCCACACTACCATCATAGTGTCATAATATGCGTTAACTTTACACATACTAATCACGTGATAGGAAGTTCCATTACTTGTGAATAACAGGGAATGGTTCAAAATTAAGCCTGTCATAATGCCTCATGAATATACGGAACACTTTTACTATCGTCGATTTTTTAAATAAAACTGAAGTTAAAAGTTATTGAAAATGTATTAGGATTGAAACAGCGGAGTTAACAAAAGAAAGAATACTATTGCCCTAAACATTTTTTATTCATGCAGATTTATTTATGTCATTTGACAGTATTTTGTACTTGTACTAATTTTTTTTTGCCCAACAGCACCTTTGGTACATAGTTCATTCATGTTTGCTGAATTGAAAATCAAACATTTGCAAATATTTATACAAATCAAAACAATAATTTCAACACTAATTTATGAAGTAAACATCAGTTAGAGAAGTTATTTATTTTTACATTATTAAATAGAGTTTGATTAAAATACGTGACTTTTGTGCGACCCGACAAGGGGGACGCCGGACACTTAGGTCAAAAAAAGAGGACTGTCACGTTTTTTACGGGACGTATGGTAAACTTGTTCAAAATCGTCAAGAATGAGTGTGGGTCTGCGTAAAGAATTCAGTCAATGACAAACATGTTAGTTTGTTAAAACAAAAAGGAAACAATTGAAAACTTCAGTTTCAAGGATGAACTTGGTGCACGGTAACTGGAGGACATTTTCCATTCCATGATTCATAAATATGCGTAACTAGTATTTTCAAATCTGATAATTCTCAACATTTAAATATCATCTCGCTATTAACAAGGAAGAGATCGGGTTCATTAGCTAGTAGAATGATTTTCAAAGGCAGACGTAACTGCTGTGTTGTTTAAAGAAGCGTCTGCATTGTCGTGACCTTCAGACTAAATTGTAATTTTTTTGTTATATTAATAATAGATTTATCCTTTCTTGTTCCAGCAATTGATTGCATAATGGGGAAATGTTGTGCACAGTTTGTCCATGAGTGTAATAGTATACCTTCCCCCCCCCCTTATAGCAGCTTAGAAGCGTGTTGTAATTAAGTTCGCGTTAGTGATTAGGGACCTGCGTTTTTTTCACGTTTGCGAAAAAAACCGACCTTTAATTAAATACACTGTACGTCAAGATGCTTGGGAAATTGTTTCTCATATATTAATAAATCGAAATTAAGATGTTTTTTTTTTTTCGCGAAATAGTGCGAAATCGAACAGTAGCGCGAATTTGTCAGAATTACCAACTTCATGCCAGTAATAGACATAAATCTCAATGTGTGTTTTTTTTAAGTGTTTCCGCAAGTTGTATTCAGCACTTGAAGTGTTCAGTCTAGAATTCATCTTTAACCGTAATGTGGATATGACTCTAGTACAGTGCGCAATGCACTTTGCACGTGCATTAACAAGACAATACTGAGGGGGTGTCAATGCAAACTGTATACGTGACGGCGAAATAAATAAATGTAAGTTACATATTTATTTACAATTTTTGTTTTTATTAAGTAATATCTGACAGGACAAAATTTTGTCCAATATTCTTTTGAGAAGATTAGCTCCGTACGTAGATGAAATTATTGGGGATCATCAGTGCGGTTTTAGGCGTAATAGATCGACTATTGATCAGATTTTTTGTATTCGACAGATAATGGAGAAAAAATGGGAGTATAAGGGTACAGTACATCAGTTATTCATAGATTTCAAAAAGGCATATGACTCGGTTAAGAGGGAAGTATTATATGATATTCTTATTGAATTTGGTATTCCCAAGAAACTAGTTCGATTAATGAAAATGTGTCTCAGTGAAACATACAGCAGAGTCCGTATAGGTCAGTTTCTATCTGATGCTTTTCCAATTCACTGCGGGCTAAAGCAGGGAGATGCACTATCACCTTTACTTTTTAACTTCGCTCTAGAATATGCCATTAGGAAAGTTCAGGATAACAGGCAGGGTTTGGAATTGAACGGGTTACATCAGCTTCTTGTCTATGCGGATGACGTGGATATGTTAGCAGAAAATCCACAAACGATTAGGGAAAACACGGGAATTTTACTGGAAGCAAGTAAAGCGATCGGTTTGGAAGTAAATCCCGAAAAGACAAAGTATATGATTATGTCTTGTGACCAGAATATTGTACGAAATGGAAATATAAAAATTGGAGATTTATCCTTCGAAGGGGTGGAAAAATTCAAATATCTTGGAGCAACAGTAACAAATATAAATGACACTCGGGAGGAAATTAAACGCAGAATAAATATGGGAAATGCGTGTTATTATTCGGTTGAGAAGCTTTTATCATCTAGTCTGCTGTCAAAAAATCTGAAAGTTAGAATTTATAAAACAGTTATATTACCGGTTGTTCTGTATGGTTGTGAAACTTGGACTCTCACTCTGAGAGAGGAAGATAGGTTAAGGGTGTTTGAGAATAAGGTGCTTAGGAAAATATTTGGGGCTAAGCGGGATGAAGTTACAGGAGAATGGAGAAAGTTACACAACGCAGAACTGCACGCATTGTATTCTTCACCTGACATAATTAGAATCATTAAATCCAGACGTTTGAGATGGGCAGGGCATGTAGCACTTATGGGCGAATCCAGAAATGCATATAGAGTGTTAGTTGGGAGACCGGAGGGAAAAAGACCTTTGGGTAGGCCGAGACGTGGATGGGAGGATAATATTAAAATGGATTTGAGGGAGGTGGGTTATGATGATAGAGACTGGATTAATCTTGCACAGGATAGGGACCGATGGCGGGCTTATGTGAGGGCGGCAATGAACCTTCGGGTTCCTTAAAAGCCATTTGTAAGTAAGTAAGTGTTAGTTGGGAGACCGGAGGGAAAAAGACCTTAGAGGAGGCCGAGCCGTAGATGGGAGGATAATATTAAAATGTATTTGAGGGAGGTGGGATATGATGATAGAGAGTGGATTAATCTTACACAGGTTAGGGACCGATGGTGGACTTATTTGAGGGCGGCAATGAACCTCCGGGTTCTTTAAAAGCAATTCGCAAGTAAGTAAGTAATATCTGACAGGAAGTGTGTTGAGGTAACTTGAATGTTTTTTTTATTGACAGATACATAACAGTTAACATAAAACGTAGCCTATTGATGTTTTTTTTTTTTTTTTTTTTTTTTTTTTTTTTTTTTTTTTGCAATGATACCAGTTATATCAGGAGCAGCAGTACGACTGACAAAAACCCTGAGAATAAGGTTTAAACTAGCATCTGAAATACTCGACCGCAATTTTGTTTTTGTACACTTGAGGACAGAAAAAAAAATCGTTCACATATACAGAGGAATTTCCTAAGTTCGACAGAACAGAATTGAAAGTTCTGACCAATAAGGGTAATGGGTGTGGCAGGTGAAATGAATACAAATTCTTATTGGTTATCCATCAACGAATGCAGTACTACGGTTAGCGTGTCTAGCCGCGAAACCAGGTGGCCCGGGTTCGATTCTCGGTCGGGGCAAGTTACCTGGTTGAGGTTTTTTCCGGGATTTTCTTTCAACCCAATATGAGTAAATGCTGGGTAACTTTCGGTGTTGGACCTCGGACTCATTTCACCGGCATTATCACCTACATCTCATTCAGACGCTAAATAACCTAAGTTGTTGATAAAGCGTCGTAAAATAACCTACTAAAATAAAATAAAATACAGTACTGTACTTGCATTTCCTGCCCGCCCCGAGACTTGTGTATGCGCTTCTAGTACCACAGTGGGTTTCGACAGTTTCGTCTCACAAACGGCACAATTCTCGAATAGAAAAAGAGAGTTCATTAATTTAAAATCAGTGATCAATATGGATGCCCTAATCAATAAAATATTCTGTTTTTCTTTGACAAGAGTATCACTACAAGACACAGGACCAATTTGGTCGGCGGGAAAGGGCACATAAGTAAAAAAGTCGATTTTTCTGTTGTACCTAATCATATAAGTCTAGTATTTTTTCTAATTTTTGAAATAACGGTTAGCGCGTCTAGCCGCGAAACCAGGTGGTCCGGGTTCGATTCCCGATCGGGGCAAGTTACCTGGTTGAGGTTTTTTCCGGGGTTTTCCCTCAATCCATATGAGCATATGCTGGGTAACTTTCGGTGCTGGACCGCGGACTCATTTCACCGGCATTATCACCTTCATCTCATTCAGACGCTAAATAACCTAAGCTGTTGATAATGCGTCGTAAAATAACCTACTAAAATTTTTTTTTTTGAAATAATAAAATTTATTTTATTCTAAATTGAAAAGGGCCTTGCTTTAACCAACATACATGAATTTCATTACTATACTTATATTCAGTTAAGAGTAAATTAAAAAGAAAATCTCTCCTGAAAAATTATTCTTTTTGACGTATGTGCCTTTTCCCGCCGACCAGAGAATTTCCATTCAAATGGCAAACCCATTTCTTAGTGCCCGTATAGGGGCGTGTCTAATTCTCCAACGTAAGCAGTCGAACTATAGGGTGTCGAACTTGATTTCTGTCGAACTTAAGAGCTTCCACTCTACAAGTTGAGTAAAACTTAAAGTAAACAAAGTTACGCTCTGTTCAGTGATCGATATCACACAATTTTATCTTTACATGTTGTGCCAACCTAAGATTTTATTCATCTAATGTAGCCAAACCAAACATAACAAACGTTTATCTAAACAACACCATTCTGAAGGTTAGAACAAAAAAAGATCGATCGCTAAACTGCGTAACCTTTCGACCCAGGCTCCCGTCTAGTTCCGCCCCCTAGACTTACTGCAATAATCGCGGAAGATGTATTTGGATACCTCACAGCAGTACTCTTTACCTCGTTGCACCGTTGCATGACTATTTGCACGCGTGCAATTTTGAGCATTTGTGAAGCCCTGCTCTAGTGGGAAAAGTGGAAGTTTTGGCAACGAGAAAATTCCCATCATCAGTCGAGACTGAACATAGACCTTCAGTCCATAGCTAGTTGCCCACAAGATGAGCTACCCAGCTGTAAAATAAATAAATAAATGAATACATAAATAAATAAATAAATAAATAAATAAATAAATAAATAAATAAATTGTCCTTCTTGAATAGAATATTCGTGAAACTGTAAAATGTTAAATTATTCCGGGGGGGGGGGGGATCATATTAGTTCTAATCAACTATAATGAAACTGTAAGTCTTCAATTTCGCATACTATAATATTGTACTATTGGTTTTAATTTTTATTTTAATTAGGCATTTGATTTCTAATTTTGAGCCATTTCTTGTAATACCTGATTATTGCCAATTGTTGTTACTAAATAATGTATTTAATTCGTAAATTTTAAGCCATCTCTTAGTACAGCTATTTATTGCTCCTAAAATAACATGTTTAATAGTTATTTCTTCCTATAACCATTAGATATAAATATAGAGACATGCCTTGAGGCTTTATGAAACGACCCATTCTTTCATTAAGGTGCATTGTTGTACATCATTCATGTGAATTGTAACCTTGACCACAATTTTGTATTATAATTTTATTATTGTTTTTTGCGTATAAAATATGTATCTTGATACCAACTATAATCCTAATATACCTCAGGGTGAAATAGGGTTTATTAAATTGGATAATAAAAAAAATAAATAAGTTAATCAATGAGTGAATAAATCTAAAAAAAAAAAATCAACTAATTTAGGCTATTACAAAGTTCAAAATAGTGGATTGCTATTTTGATGCCAGAACCCACAAATTAAGTCTTCTAGTCATGTCACATTGCCATGTTTCCTGCACTGGACCTTGGAAACGTACAAGAAAATAAAGTCTACTGCTGTGGAGTAATGGTTAGCATGCCAGATCGTGCCTGGGTTCAAATCCTTGTTGACATTTTTTTCTGGAGTTTTCCCCACAACCCATTAAGAGCAAATGCTGGATAACTTTCGGTGCTGGACCCTGGACTCATTTCGCCGGCATTATCACCTTCATCTCATTTAGACGCTAGATAACCTTAGCAGTTGATAAAGCGTTGTCAAATAATCAATTAAGAAAAAGAAAAATGAAATGTCGAGGTTAACATTATTAAAATCGAATCGTAAGAATTTGAAGCTTACTTATTATGTTACTCTTCTGAAAATTGTTCATTGGAATGAAGTGATAGTATTTGAAAAATGGAATGGAGAACTGTGGATTGCACTTTGAAAATGAATTACATAAGAAATGTCTCTGTGTTCTAGATGTTTTTATCAGCTTGTAGAAACTTAACATGTGCTTTTTTTCTAGGTAAAAGCAAAGAAGCAGAAATTAAAAGGATAAATAAAGAATTAGCCAATATCAGAAGTAAATTTAAAGGAGATAAAACGTTAGATGGTTACCAGAAGAAGAAATACGTATGCAAACTTCTCTTCATATTTCTCCTGGGTCATGACATTGACTTCGGTCACATGGAAGCAGTCAACCTGCTGTCTTCGAATAAATACTCAGAAAAACAAATTGTGAGTATATGTTACAGAAATTGCTTCATTTACAAAATCTTTTCTAGATATGTAACACAGTGATGTGGGTATGTTAATTTAGGAATATGTTAAAATTTGTTTGGTTTGTTACTGACTACAATTATTTCTGTAAACTTTAGTTTAATTTATGAAACGGTTACTCACTTAATGAAAGTGGCCATTACTGTTACTGGTGACATCACCCACAAGTCTGATCAAGCAGCGAGACTAGACAGAGAATGAATCATCTTAACAACAGTGATAATTATATAGCTTAGATTCTTGTTGAATCATTTAGCCGGATTAAAGTAGATGTTGGAAGATTTATCTTGTTCTCTTTAATAACTAAACCTGATGCAAGTGTGAAACATTTGTTTTACGAATCTTGAAAAGTACATTTAATTGAAAACAGAACATTGAGGAAATATTGTTAAACAGCGTTAATTTTTTTAGTTGTAGGCCTACCCCTGAAATTACCTATTTCATTCATTCATTCATTGTTCTGACCAAGGGCAGGTCTTTCACTCCAAACTCAGCTTTCTCCAATCTTTCATGTTTTTCTGTCTTCCTCTTTGTCTCATATGATTCATATTTCTTAATATCGTCTATCATCTGATATCTTTTTCTCCCTCAGATTCTTTTCCCGTTCACCATTCCTTCCACTGCATCCTTCAGTAGGCAGTCTCTTCTCAGTCAGTGACCCAACCAACTCCTTTTCCTCTTCCTGATCAGTTTCAGCATCATTCTTTCTTCACCCACAATTGGCTCTCATCTGACAAAGGAAAAATTTTACAGTCTGCACAAAAGAAACCAAATATGACCTGTAAATGTACAAAAACTTGCCCAGACATGTTCAAACATTTTTAACAAGAGCCAGAACAGGTCACATTGTCACTCAATTGTACCTACACCGATTTCACATTTCTGATAATCCTACTTGTCTGTGGTGTAATAATCATGATGAAAATCTGGAACACATTCTTCTATACTGTCCATCCATAAACCACAAAAGTAAATTAAAATCATCAGTACCAGTTGCAGAAGACAAAGCCCTGCAGTATATATTGACTACACCCCACCTCTGGCTACTAGCAACAGGCATCTATGATGAACACCGATCAAAATACCCCTCATTTCTCGTGAAAAACAACAACTGAATAGACTACAGTGGACTATAGTGGACTTTATGTTGTCAGCAAACAGCTGGATACATTAAGAAGATTGATTTCTTCACCCACTCTTTTCAACACAACTTCATTTCTTATTCTGTCTGTCAACTTCACACGTTTCATTCTCCTCCATATCTACATTTCAAATGCTTTCTATTCACTTCTCTTCATTTCGTCGTAATGTTCATGTTTCTACTCCATACAATGCCACATTCCATACAAAGCAGTTCAAGAGTCTCTTAGTTCTTTTTCCAGAGATCCGCAGATGATGTTACTTTTTCTGTTAAAAGCTTCCTTGGCCATTGTTATCCTCATTTTGACTTCCTGGCAGCAGCTCATGTTACTGCAGTAGAGCATACTGCCTCATTTAGAATTCGCAAGTTTACCTTCTTTATTTTTCTTCCTATGACCCATGGTCTTCGTCTTATTTGCATTTATCTTCATCCCATACTGCTCACAGCTGCCATTTAGCTTCAGTAGCATATCCCTTAGTATCATCTCATCTTCTACTAACAACGGCATATCATCAGCAAATCGTATGCACTTTATTCTTCTTCCTCCTACTATCACTCCTCCCATGTTTAGAAAACAGTTCTTCACTAATTTCTCCAAGTAGATGTTGAAGAGGGTAGGTGATAAAGGACATCCTTGATTGAACTATTATTGTTATTTTATTTAGTTTAATTTCTTCTACATTTACGGCAATTAATCCATTAAAGGAATACAACTTTGTGCTGAAAATATTCTTCTTTCTGATTAATATTCATACTCCATAGACTACATTTGTGAGCTTTTACGTGTCCTTAAATCTAGCGAAAACAGTAACAGGAGGTATTTGAGGTGATAGCTTTAAGTGCCTCATACACACATATGCAACAAAAATTTTGATTATTCTCTTAAGACCAGAACAAGCATGATGATGATGATGATGACGACGACGACGATATATGAATCAACTGTTTCACTTTCTGTTGTTTATAGGGTTACCTCTTCATTTCCGTTCTGGTGAATACCAACAGTGATCTCATCAAACTTATCATACAGAGCATTAAAAATGACCTGTCATCTAGGTAAGAATGTACATTTCCTAAGATTATATTATACCGTACCTTATATTGTTATATTACGTTCACATTTATTTTTCTGATTATTCGTCCATGTAAAAAAAAAAAATACGAACTCAAAAGCTCCAAAGGAAAGAAGGTGTGATATGAATTATTTTTTAGTGTCTGAATAGGTCACCTGGCCTAATACATAATATTGATGATTTGTTTTTTTTTGTGATATATTTCGGTACCTTAACTTAATTGAATAATTTCATGGTAGCATATTCAGATTGAAGTCTCTGTATCTGTAAGAACAGGTGAAAAAAGTAAAAGATGACAATATGTAAACATAGTTTGGCATTAACTTTAGCTCATACTTAATTCCATGTTGCTTATCATCACTGTTTATATGCGTTGTTACTGATAAAATGAAACTGTATATCTTTAAATTAAATCCTACTTTTAGAATTAATAATTTTTCAGATAGTCATGGAAGGTACCCTTTGGCAAAAACTGGATTAATATTTTCAAGAGAATTTCCTCTGATTTATACTTTATGATGAAAAATTAATAAAAAGTGATCCATTTTCCATCATTATAAAATATTAGCTTATGCAGTCAACATTATAGACTACATATACATTTATAAGCAAATATTTTAAATATGGGGAATATGTGTTTCAGGAATCCAGTCCATGTTAGTTTGGCACTTCAGTGTATAGCTAATATAGGAAGCAAGGAAATGGCAGAGGCATTTGGACATGAAATTCCAAAACTTTTAGTATCTGGGTAAGTATGAGGAGAGCATGTGTGCATTGTAACTTTGAATTGTTTAATGATTTTATAGCTTCAGTACCCGAATTTTGTACAGTTACGTTTAACTCTTTGATATTTGCCTTTTAGTTACAGTATTTAAGCTGTTTAGCCCAGACATAAAAACTTGGCTTAATTGTATAAATTACTTTGAAATATAAAAATGTTTCTGCCATTAGAACTATACTGTGCAAGGAGGTAGAACTCCCGTACTAAACTTTAGGGCACAGCAGAAAGTGTGTGGTCAGGCTATTTTACTAACAGTGATATTTCATCTTGGATTGTTCATGATTTTTTTTTCAATATCTGAAGTGGTAGGAATGATTCTTGATGAAACCATTTTATTCATAGACAAAGTTATTACATACTACATTGATAATGTCAGACAAAATCATGTCAATGTTTACCAATAATCCATCGAGCATTAAGTGTATCTGTCTGTCTATCTGTGGTCCAACCAGTCACATTCTTTGGGTTGTCCTGTACTTATTTGTCGACTGGTTTGTAATTAAACATTTTACAAAGTATTCAAAATTCTAATAGGTTTGAATGGTGAGTTTTGTAATTAATTTACACAATTTTGTAGGTTCATACATTGAAATATTCGAAGACATACTTGAATATTTTTTCATATTGTAATAAAATTGTATGATAGTAGAATAATGAGTTTGATTTTCATTCTTATGACTTAAAATGATTATGAAATGGCCATTCTCTTGATGATGTTGAAGAAATGGTAAGTAAGAGTGAAAGTAATTTAAAGGACTTCTCTTTTTTTAAATTAAATGAGATGCAGTGAATAAGATACATTATTTTAGTATACAGATTTATCAACCAATGGCCACGTTTGGGATCATTTAACCCATTTTGTTTGTTACTTCCCAGTAGAGAGGCGGGGGAAAATGTATATAGGAAATTTTTGTAAACAGTTACACTTATGATAAAGAGTACTGCTATGGAACAGGTACAAGTAAACATTTTTGAATTTGTGATGTGTAATATTCCGATTCATGATGAAATGGATGTGAAAATAATTGAAGATCTGAAATGATAACATCCCAAGTCCAAAATTGACCGAATTTGACTTTTTAGCTAACTTATGTTGTTTTGTTTGGACTGTCAATCGTCTTAATGTATTCAGCTGTTTGCTGACAACATAAAGTCCACTATAGCCCACTGTAGTCTATTCAGTTGTTGTTTTTCACGAGAAATGAGGGGTATTTTGATCGGTGTTCATTATAGATGCCTGTTGCTAGTAGCCAGAGGTGGGGTGTAGTCAATATATACTGCAGGGCTGTGTCTTCTGCAACTGATACTGATGATTTTAATTTACTTCTTTTGTGGTTTATGGATGGACAGTACAGAAGAATGTGTTCCAGATCTTCATCATGATTATTACACCACAGACAAGTAGGATTATCAGAAATGTGAAATCGGTGTAGGTACAATTGAGTGACAATGTGACCTGTTCTGGCTCTTGTTAAAAATGTTTGAACATGTCTGGACAAGTTTTTGTACATTTCCAGGTCATTTGGTTTCTTTTGTACAGACTATAAAATTTTTTCTTTGTCAGAAGAGAGCCAATTGTTGATCCATAAGTTTGTAAAATGAGACTTTACTGAAGCAAAAGCATTGGATAGAGATATCACTTGAAGAGGTCTTGGTTGCAAATATGTTGCCTTTGTTACTCTCTCGTGGGTACTCACCTTGTCGTGGTGAGGGAGCTTAAACTTGTTGTTTAAGCTAACAAGTAACAAAGAGGTACCCACATAAGCTGCATTACCACCAACGCAGTCCCACTATATTTTTTACTGTTTATATTCATGGAGTCCCTCAGTGTAAAATTCTCCAGAGGTAAAATAGTCCCTCAATCGGATCTCCGGGTAGGGACTGCACTGAGAGATTCCAAGAATCGTACTAAAGTAGTTATTTGTTTGGGTTGTCATTCTGTAAAAGAGAATATCCCATGTCCGACTCTAAGCCTGTGTTTTTAATCATACAAATATTTATCAATACTCTTACAGTGCAAGCCTATATAGCTTTCTTGCTGTTCTCAAACATTTACTTCATTGAACTTGAGATGTTTGTCAATTCAGGTCTTCAATCGAAAAGAAAAAAAAAAAATATCCACTTAATTGTACCCGTAGGGAGAATTTTGAAAAAGGAATATCGGAACAGTGCGTTTTGTCAGAAAAAAGCACTGGATGTAGTTATGATATACAGGAAGTATTGGACTGAGCACATTAGCTGAAAGGACCCCTCATGACTTCTAAAAATATAATTGAATAGTCAACATTAGGGAAATAATACAAGACATTCTAAGATCGAATGGTAGTTGCATTTAGACATATTTTGTTGCTGTGAATGAAGAAGAAGAAGCATGCTTCTTGCTATTAGAAACTGTTCTAATTGTAGACAGGTGTTAATAGCATGTGACACAAAGTTAATTGTTACTGTTTCTTTTTCGCAAACAGGGACACTATGGATGTTGTCAAACAGTCTGCAGCCCTTTGTTTATTAAGGCTGTTCCGTACCTCGCAAGAAATCATTCCAAGTGGTGAGTGGACGTCACGGATCATCCATCTCCTAAACGACCAGCACATGGGTGTGGTGACTGCTGCCACCAGTCTTATCGATGCCCTTGTTAAGAAAAACCCTGAAGAATACAAGGGCTGCATTAGTCTTGCAGTTTCCAGACTCAGTAGGGTAAGAGACCACCATAATTCTAGTTATTCCTCATGTTTTTTTTATATTTCAGAATGGAAGCTCAAAGGATATGGAGGATAGCCCATGAACACTTCTGCTGGTATGCTCACTAAGTTTATGAAGTAGATTTTGAGTAAGCAAATCAAGCTTTCAGGTATAACTCCCTGTAAAGTTGATTGGAATAATTTCAAGGGAAAAATTGTTCTGGGGCCAAATATCGAACCCGGGACCTTTGCTTTAACGTACTCAATGCTCTACCAACTGAG
This sequence comes from Periplaneta americana, assembly GCF_040183065.1. Classification (NCBI taxonomy): domain Eukaryota; kingdom Metazoa; phylum Arthropoda; class Insecta; order Blattodea; family Blattidae; genus Periplaneta; species Periplaneta americana. The sequence goes on along the minus strand of NC_091120.1, from coordinate 29,961,580 downwards.
CTACCCGGGAACTCTACCAGACACTGATCCAATTTTTCCCTCTATATCCACAGACCTCAAAGTGGGCTGACAACCGTCAAGCAACCAACGTTTAGTGCACATTAACTCTGTGACTTAAATTGTGGTTTTGTGTTAGTGAACAGTGACGTGTATTATGCAAATCAAGCTTTCAGGTATAACTCCCTGTAAAGTTGATTTGAATAATTTTGAGGGAAAAATTGTTCTGGGGCCAGGTATCGAACCCGGGACCTTTGGTTTAACGTACCAATGCTCTAACAACTGAGCTACACAGGAACTCTACCAGACACCGATCCAATTTTTCCCCTCTGTATCCACAGACAGAGTTTGAGTACTCTCCATACCTTCATCTTTGCTTGGGTCAAATGTAATGTTTTGAGCAATTTGATGTAAAAATCATTTCTGCAAAAAGACTTGTGATTGATTGTGTTTTCATAATGTTACAATTTTTAGACCCATTTACTAACGTTTCTTGTAAAGCCAATACTAACTTGGTAATTTTTGTGTTTGTGTATATATGCTTATGTGCATATACTGTGTATGTATGTTTGTGTATGCAAGTGTTGAGTCTGTGAAGAAATTACAGCTATAGATGTAAACTAAAAAAATTCGATTACTTACTCAGAATATTAAAAAGATACTGATAGATGCAATAAATAGAGTCCTATGAAAGTGTTTTATTTTTAAGACAAATTCATTTTAAAATTTCAAGATTTCGATGTCATTGACCATTTGGCAATTTTATTTTAAAATTATGTACAATCTTCTAAAAAGTTTAGTCACACAGATACCCATGTTGTGAAAACAGTTCTTCACTAAATCCTCCAAGTAGTTGTTGAACAGGGTAGGTAATAAAGGACATCCTTGACGTACTCCTCTCCCAATTTCACTTCCTTCTGACATTTCTTCTCCTACCTTGACTTTCACTCGTTTCATATAGATTACTGAATAGTCTTCCCTCTTTCCAATCCACACCAATTTTCTTCACGATTACCATCAATTTATTCCAATCTACTCTGTCAAACGCCTTTTTTAGGTCCACAAATACTATATATGCTTTTTTATTGTTCTCGAGGTTTCTTTTGCTGATTGTTATAGTAGTCCAATTGCATCCCTCGTACTTTTTGCCTTCCTGAAGCCAAACTGCTCTTCTTCCAACTGTCCTTCCATCTTAGAATATAAACTTCGATTCAGTATTCACAGGAGAATCTTTGCCAAGGGATGTAAGACTGATAGTCCTGAACTCGTTACATTTCTTGGCATTATTTTTCTTCGGTATTGACAGCAACACTGTCTCCGTAAAATCTTCAGGGGTGCAATGTGTAGAAAATCAATATTTACATATTTTCATGTTGCAAATCAACAGACCTCACTTTCCAATATATTGCCTATAACCTTTTGAATAATCCTGTATATTAAGTAGTTAGAGATCTATATACAAATACATGTTACAGTGTTTAATTTATCTCCATTTCTGAAATGTTTCAGATTGTAACAGCAAGCTATACAGATCTCCAGGATTACACTTACTACTTTGTGCCTGCCCCTTGGCTCTCTGTCAAACTGCTACGACTGTTACAGAATTATACCCCACCAGGTATGAAGTTTGGTTTTAATGAGTGACAGAAGTCTAATTACTTCGATTACTTTATAGTTTTATGTAAATATTGATATAATTTGTACAGGGACATCATTTTATTTTTACTAACATTTTTAATATTAACCTGGCTATACCTTTAGAGAACGGGAAACACAGTTTGCTATCCCCTTCCATGACTGTAGGTCGATGATACTGGCGTAAAACACAAACAAATCACTACCGGGTATAGGAGGGAAGAAAAGTAGTTCATCCATTTACGTAAAATAGGAAATATCGCGATTTTGAGTTCGATAATTTTCATTAGGTTTTTGTTTAATTAAAATACAGTACAGTATTAAGAGTAAGTGTTTTTACTCACGAACTGAATTATCTATGCGAACGTATCCATTTTGCAGTGTATATTATACTGTCTACAGCACATTAGCGCACAATATAGAGTAAGAAGTTAAATTGAAAAATAATCATAATATGAATATTTAAACATATTTTTGAAAATGGTGGCCGTTCATTTCGATACAGGCTTCAGTTCTTTTGTGCTTATCGCACTATAGACTATTGCATCTAATTCCAATTACCAGTTTCGTCCTTCATACTTAGTAACTCATGTTGAAATAATTCTGTACCTACTCTATAAAAGAGTACCTTATGTACTGTAAATTCAGTCTTCACTTCTGCCCGACCCGCACTGATAAAATTTCTCAGACATGCTATCTACTGTCTGTCCAAGGGGTTATGCCGCAGGATCGTAGAAAGGGGGGAAATCACGTGACAGTTAATTACTTAACGAGGCCCTTTTATTTAAGTTATTTTAAACAGTTGTATAATATTACGTAAACGTCCAATTCCTAACAGAAATTTGATGTTTTCAGAAAAGAGCTAAGACAGCCCAGCTTTTACAGGGGGGCGAGCAGAAGCAGGTGGGGGAAATCGGGATGCGATGTAGGCAAACGAGCAGTACCTGTGCGAAAATATGATTCAATATTGAAAGCTCTTTCGTCACTGGAAAACGCGAACATATTTCTGGAACGTACTATACTCACTAACTCAGTGCTTGTTACTATATGCGGCCTTCATTCTGTGTGGAGGATAGTTGGAACTTCATTAGTAGAAGGGGTGGGAGTGAAGTACATTCAAAAACTCAGGTACAATAAAAATTGAAGTAAAAATAAAATGATGTCTCTGTATGTTTTATGTAAAATTTGCCATTACAAGAATATTTAAAGAAGATTTACCAAGATACTTTCACATTAAAGCCACAAAGTCTTTCATGTTGAAAGTTTAACCAAAGATGGGCGAGATCTAAAAAATGGTACTTTGAAATACCTGATGGCAATTTAAATTCAAATTCAAATTTATTCACAATTTACATTTGAAATGATATATATGAATATATACCCAAAATGAGCATATGCTCGTGCTCGGGTACAGTCCAGTAGTCTGCATAAATTTTAAAGAGATCAGTAATAATGTTGATGTTAGAAATAATAGTAGTAGTAATAATAATAATAATAATAATAATAATAATAATAATAGTAATAATAGAATATCCGTGACGGAGATGATACAAAGATAGTAATACAAATTAATTCATTAATAATAATAATAATAATAATAATAATAATAGTAATAAAACAAAAATATTCACAATAATATAATAAATACTAAGACTGATAAAATAAAATATAAAACCACTTAGCGAGAGTTAATACAACTTAAATCAGCATAATAACTGGAAAAAAAAAATGACGAACTCGAAAATCAACAGAAAAGTTTGTTGTATCGCAGACGACAGCAACAGTCGTATTGACATTGTGCTATGCATTATTGGTAGTAGGGGGGAGCCGAAGGTCTACTTAACTGCTGTTCTGTTCGAATCTTCTCATACAATCATGGGAAGTTAATGCTGAAAAACAAAATGTCTACTAGTCAAACTGTTCATTATTACAGGATAAATACAAATAATACTGAAATATATTAATCAAGTTTCAGTTATAGATCTCCCCTTTTGTGCAAGAGGTATCATATCAAAATATTTTATGAATGGCAGGGAAAATATAAATTTCAATAACTCTCTAGTGACAGAGATAGTGACAAGTAGAATCAAATGTATCTGTGGCGATGCTAAGAAATCATTTATTGCAGATATACACTGTTATTAATTAAGAAAATGATCTATATATATATTTATTACAATGTTTTATCTTAAAGGTTACATGCATCAGATATATACAATAAATATTAGTAACATATAATGCTAGTAACATTTAAAATAATAATAAAATTTATCAAATATCATACTAACACTTTCGCTTTATTTTTAAACTTAAGAATGTGTAGATTGCTTAGGTGAAATTGATTTAAAATCACAAACAGTGTCGTTGGAAACACATATTTACAATAATTTTTGTGTTTTTTCTTGTATTTAATTTCGTATGAAGCAGGTTGGAATCAAATGAACAAACTCAAATCATATGCTGTACTAAAGTTAAAGCAGTGCATAGGTGAAACTTTCACAAAATATGATGGAAAAAAAAAAATGCAAAATTTGGTTTTAGTGTAGCTGTATGATATACATATGACATATTCATAATTCATGTTTCACTTTCATTTCTTCTGGGCCATTTAAATGCCAATTAAAAGCGTTTGCATGAGGATTACCTGTGCATTGTCTGTAATGTTTCATGCATATTTTTTCTCATTTATTTTAAGACTCCCTGTGGAAGATTTTCTCTCTAATTGTAATGCATTTTCAGGATATGTTGAGAAATGTCTATTAAAGATAATAACATTATAAGTGTTCATGTAACAAAAATGTTATAGTTATGGGCGTTTTAATTGTATGATGTACAAAAAGAATATTGAATTAAAAAAATTCATATCTTGTTTTTTTGGTAATTTTTCACTAGTCCAATATGTTACTATGTGCAAACATTCTTCCTTAAGAGGAAAATACGAGTAATAAGTTTGATATGAAAATCTCATAAATTTTCTAAGTGGCACATTCTGAAAAATTTATTTTAATGTAGTATATATTTTGTTTTAAATGGGATTTTAAAATTTTTCTACAGTACACTGGAGGCATTACTGTTACGCAATATCAATTTTAAAATAATTGATATAACTGTAGGATTGAGAATTTTCACTTGCTCCTTGCTTTAAATGTTATTTTATTGAAAGTTGAAATAGTGAAATTATTAAGGAAATAGCATCTGTCCCTTACCTTACATTATTAGATTTGTTTTGATATGGACAGATTTAATTTGAATTTACCAACTACACAGTTTCATTTGTTGTACTTATATGACTGAACATTTGGACAAGGTTAATAAAAATGTCAATTTCAAGACTTTGTGGTATTCAGCATACAGCTATATGTGAGTAATATTATCATGTCTAAAATAATATTTTAGAACAGCCTAGCTGTTAATTATAACCATCACTGCACTGGCAGATTGTCCTTTCATGTTTGTAGAGAATTGTTTTATAATTAAATAATATAGATGATCGCTTCGATGCATCGCAAGAGATTACATGGTCTACTACGTGTACTATTTGAGCAGTTACCGATCCGCAAAATAAGATTACTTATGAAATCTCTGAGGAATTTCTATTTTGAAAATAAAGTATTGTATATTAAGTGTAAAGAACCTTTGCATACAAAAATAAAATGTTAAAACAAATATTAGGAATGATAAAAATGATTTAACTTAAGGTTTGACATAATTTTAAAAGTCCTGTACAAAACCTCCTGCCATATAAATAAGAAACATCAATATTAAAAAGAATCAAAATGGTTGAAATTAAATTTCTAAGATCAGTTGTTGGCCATTACATTGAGCTCACAAATGCTGCCAGGATATTCGGTTTAATTTCTGTAATGAACTGGGAAGAGCACATTTGAAGAATGGAGCAATATATATATATATATATATATATATATATATCCTTATCGACGGGCCAGTTCAAAAGGAAAACAACTCAAAATTTAAAGTTTTGAGAAAATTACATAAGTTTCATGTTTCTGTGAAAAATCCTATTAGCAAACTTATAGTACCGGTATGTATAAAAGATCAGTAACAGAATTTGGAGGTATTTCAATGACCCTTGTATTTTTGACAGCAACATGAAGCTTTAAAATACAGGTTTCTCAACTTTAAATTTTGACTTGTTTCCCTTTTGAACTGACACATTGATATGTATTACTTATTTACAGGCCCACAGGAACAAGAAAAGTGAAATATCTAAAGAAGTACTAAAATGACAAATATTTTAACCTCTTTATAATTGAAATAGTATTAGACTAGCTAGTTTTGTTCATAAGGAATGAAATATTTATTCAGTATTACATACTATTTTGCGTTTTGATAATTATTGGTTTTGTATTTCGTATCATTAAAGGTTTACAATGAAATTATTCTGACAGTTAAGAATCCCAATATTATAGTGAATTGAAATCAGTGTAGGATAACTGTGGTACACTGATAATTCCAGTAATTTGTACGAAATAATTGGTTGTCTCTGTGGTTGAGCTGTAATACGTTTTATGAATTTGAAATAATAATTCATATAAAGTGTGTCCCTATAAAAACGCCGGATTTAATTATGTGAATAATTGCAACAAAAAAAAAAAGATACCAGAGCAGGTAGCAGTGCTCAAATCCAAAGTTAACGAGACATTTTTGGGATAATTGTGTCTTTGTTTTGTTGTTGGTTTGGTGGCACTATTATCTATTCTGTTACTTGCTTTTGTTGCATTTATTCACATTATGAAAGCCGGCATTCTTGTTGGAACACTCTTTAATTACATAATTTGAAATAGAAAAATGATAGTTTGTCATTCTTCTACTTAAAAGTAAAAAATGAAGAGTCCACTACAAGAATGATGGATGCCACTTTCTTGTCGAAAATGAACCAAGACTGTCAATGCATAGCTTAAGACATATAGAATGTACATAGAGAGTTATATGACATTAACACTGATAGTCATTGTCCAATAATGATCGGAAAATCACAGTTAAGCTTTGAGTGCTAAGCATTTCAAACTTTAAATTGCTTCTCCTGCAAAATGTATTCCAAATGACATCCATCATTCTTGCAGTGGACTCTTCAAATGATAATTGTAACTATGAGATTTAAATAATAATTGTAATTAGTAAATTTTATATTCATATGCTATAGCAATTTTTTTTAAACGTGTATTTTCAGTGGAGTGTAATGTAAGAGCCTACTTCTCATGTTTAGCAGAGTTTTGTTAATTTTCTCTGTGTTTCATTTGCAGAGGATCCAGGTGTACGTGGTAGATTGAATGAATGTTTGGAAACAATCCTTAATAAGGCACAAGAACCACCAAAGTCGAAAAAGGTTCAGCATTCAAACGCAAAGAATGCTGTCCTGTTTGAGGCCATCAGTCTTATTATCCATAATGACACAGAACCAAATCTTCTTGTCCGGGCATGTAATCAGCTGGGTCAGTTCCTCTCGAATCGTGAGACCAATCTAAGGTACCTGGCTCTGGAGTCAATGTGTCTGTTAGCTACCTCGGAATTTTCACACGAAGCTGTTAAAAAGCACCAAGAAGTCGTCATTTTGTCTATGAAGGTAATATTCAAGAAAACAAGTGTTTATTCTTCCTTCATTAATTATGTTATATCCTAGATCATATATGTAACAGATATGTCGGGGTTATAGGCTTTGAGGTTAACAACTTTTGTCAGGTTTACTATGCTGCCATCCAGTTGTTACATAAGGAGTCACGTCATAATTTCCATTTGAATTGCATTAGCGACTGTGCTGCCATCTCGTGTTCATTTACAGCGGACGGGTGGCGATCCTGGCGGTTGTTCTCTTCAAAGTGCTGCCGATTTTAACGTAGCGAGGAGTTATCTGTTACATATATGATCTAGGGTTATATTTATGTTTACAAATAGCACTAATATTTGACTTCCTTGGTGTCAGGTAATTATCATGTTTGTCATTATAGTTGGACATTGAAAGTAACACCCCAAGCTATTGTAATGGTGTGCAATGTGTGCAAATAGCAGAAACAGAAACAAGCCCTTATGGAAACTCTAAACTACTAAAATTTCTTCTTCGTATAATGGATTTTTGTTGCAAAAATTATGAAAAAAGTATGTGTATTGCGCATGTTGTTGTTGTTTTCTAATGCCAGGCGTTTGACAATAAAGTCATTTGACCTCTTGCACTCCAGTATTTTTCAAAGATATTATCATTGTCAGCCACTGAAGCACAGATTTTGAGGTGTTCCGAATCCATTTCTTGGTTTGAGTTGCACAGTGGGCAGTTAGGGGACTGATATATTCCAATTCTGTGCAGGTGTTTGGCCAGTCATGGTCTGTTGCCAATCTAAATGCAGCTACAGACGATTTTCGTGGTAAATCGGGAATTAACTGTGGATTTTGAAGCCGAGAGTTCCATTTTTTCCCTTGAGATTGTGTTATCAAATTTTGTTTGTTGAAGTCTAAGTATGTAGATTTAATAAATCTTTTCACAGAGTAAAACGTAGATTTAGTAACAGGTCTGTAAGTAGCAGTGCTGCCCTTCTTTGCTAAAGCATCCACATTCTCATTTCCCAGGATTCCACAATGGGATGGTATCCATTGGAATACAATTCTTTTATAGAGTGATATTAATTAAGAGAGGTATTGTGCATGTAAATATGATATGATGATGTTATGTTATTATTGATGCTTGTGTACTTAGAATATTACAGTTTGCAAACACTTTTAATTGTTATCTGTAAATATGCTCTGTTACAAGATGCATATACAGACATTACAAGCAATGCAATGGATGTTCACAGATGGAAAAAGACGTATCCGTGAGGCAACAAGCCGTTGACTTACTCTATGCCATGTGTGATAAGAGCAATGCTGAAGAAATTGTTCAAGAAATGTTGAATTATCTTGAAACTGCAGACTACTCAATCAGAGAAGAAATGGTAAGAAATAGCCTCACCATAATTTGATACATTGGTGTGTTTTTCTACATAGAACACACTCCTATTCATATGTAGTTACTTGCTAAAGTGATTGGTACTGAACTGAATTGCCAAGATTTTGTTTCTTACTTACTTATGGCTTTTAAGGAACCCGAAGGTTCATTGCCACCCTTACGTAAGCCGTCACATTGTATACAGTTTTTTTTTTATGTTTATATACATATCAGGAAGAAAATGCAAGAGTTCTTAACTGAAATTCTTGGTTGTACATGTAACTAGAGGAACAATATTTTACATGTTCTTTTTGATCCATTGAATTGATTGATATTGAAGTGTCTTCACAGTCAGTACTTTCCCATTGATTGGCTTAATTTTACAAAAAAAAAATACGTTTTCAACATTGCTGATGCAAAAAAAAAAAAGTGGTTTTAGGCCTGCTATCTGCCTGCAGTGATTTCTCCCAACTATTGAATTTTTTTCATATTTGCCCTAGTAACTGTGTGTTAATTTATCTGAAAAAGATGTACTTGAAATATAGTCATTAATTAAAAAAAAAAAAAGATTTTGTTTGGATTCAAGAACACACATTGGCAATTTAGTCGAAATCGACGAAAATCCTGAAATTTTTTATTACATAGAACAGCGTTTCTCAAACTATGGTGGTTCTCGAGGTCTGCCCTTGTGGTCCTTCAAAAAGCACAGAAGAAAAAATATAATTGAAACGAATTGCATATCACACTATAGCTGAAAATCTCAGAGTTTGGAAATGACACATGACAATCGCTTTTTACTTTTTCTCGCAGTACTGACAATTTATGAAATTTGTTCCCCTACCTGTCTACCGACTTCCCACTCTACTCTCAGCAACAAAAGAGGGATTTAAAGCACTATGAACGTGGTGTTTCTCGCCATCTTTCCCCTGCACATCAACTGATGACGTGGGGCTAAGTACATTGGCATATCTTTCAGGTGTATTCTCAAAACTAAAAGAACTAAATCTCTCTCTACAAGGTAATTCTTTGATTGTTCTCAATGCGCACGACAAAATAAAGGTGTTCAAGAGGAAACTTGGTTTGTTTGTCAGTTCCGTAAAACAGAGGATTTTTTCACCATTTCCAACCGTAGAGTCGTTTTTGGTTGAAAATTATTTCGTTTTTGGAAAAGAATTATGCAATGACTATGTTCGCATCTCGAAACTCTGAGGTCACAATTTGAAACTTATTTTCTAGATAAATATGACGAATTTTCAGGGGTTCGTGATCCCTTTCATTGCAATATTGAAAATAACAAACTTTCATTGATTGAAAGAGAACAGTTAATTGAACTCTCGAATGACACCGGACTTAAAATGAAACTCCAAGCAGAATTTTTGGACATACAAGTGAAAAGAGAATATAGTGAACTGTATAATGGTGCTTTACAGATTATAATTCAGTTTGCTTTTACGTATTTATGTGAGAAAGGGTTTTCATCATTCATCACTAACGCCAATAAAAACAAAGTAAGGAAATCGACTTGATGTATGTGACGATCTCAGACTTAAGCTTACCAGCATACATCCAAATATAGAACTCTCCAGAGTTGGCAGGCTTATCCATTTAATTAATGTGAATGCCAACATTTATTTATTTTGTTTAATTAATAAGTTAAAGATTATCCAAACTCTAATACCTTGATTTATTGAAAAAAAAAAAGAATTTTCTTCTTTTAACATTAACTTATCAGTTAATACTAATATAGGCCTAAAATTAAATGAATGAAATTAATTTTAATTAATTAACTCTGTTTTAAAAAATGTAAGTATACTGGTATTAAAATATGCTACAAAAATGATAAATTTGCTTTTGAAGGGAACAAGAGTAAGGTGGTCCGCGGAACTATTCTGACTTAAAAAAGTGGTCCCCACTTCAAAAAAGTTTGAGAAACGCTGACATAGAATAATGTAATAAATAAAACTTTGCAGTTCCTATCAATTAAGGATAGATCAATTTTCATCGTATCTTCAAATGCCTCTGGTATTATGACAACAGTCGATGTAAAATGAATTTCAATAACTGTCAAAGCAGGCTTGTGTGCACCACTGCTTTGGAGCACCAAGCATGTGCAATGCATTGAGTCTGGAACTTACAAATTTCACGCGGGCCATTTTTTTTTTTATCTTTGTAACATTCATTTTCTTCTGTAGGTTTAATTGTTTATTTCTTCTATTTATTTATTTGTCAGATTTTGTCTTACATCTGTTTGTTTATGAATGCAATTATTTTGCTGTAAGTTTTTAGTATGGTGTTGACTTATTTACTTACTGGCTTTTAAGGAACCTGGACGTTCATTGCCACCCTCACATAAGCCTGCCATAGGTCCGTATCCTGAGCAAGATTAATCCATTCTCTATCATCATATCCCATCTCCCTCAAATCCATTTTAATATTATCTTCCCATCTACGTCTTGGCCTCCCCAAAGGTCTTTTTCCCTCCGGCCTCCCAACTAACACTATTATATGCATTTCTGGATTCACCCATACGTGCTACATGCCCTACCCATCTCAAACGTCTGGATTTAATGTTCCTAATTATGTCAGGTGAAGAATACAATGCGTGCAGTTCTGTGTTGTGTAACTTTCTCCATTCTCCTGTAACTTCATTCCTCTTAGCCCCAAATATTTTCCTAAGAACCTTATTCTCAAACACCCTTAACCTATGTTCCTCTCTCAAAGTGAGAGTTCAATTTTCACAACCATAAAGAACAACCAGTAATATAACTGTTTTATAAATTGTAACTTTCAGATTTTTTGATAGCAGACTGGATGATAAAAGCTTCTTAACCGAATATTAACAGGCATTTCCCATATTTATTCTGTGTTTAATTTCCTCCTGAGTATCATTTATATTTGTTACTGTTGCTCCAAGATATTTGAACTTCTCCACATCTTCGAAAGAAAAGTTTCCAATTTTTATATTTCCATTTCGTACAATATTCTCGTCACGAGACATAATCATATACTTTGTCTTTTCAGGATTTACTTCCAAACCTATCTCTTTACTTGCTTCCAGTAAAATTCCCGTGTTTTCCCCAATCGTTTGTGGATTTTCTCCTAACATATTCACGTCATCCGCATAGACAAGCAGCTGATGTAACCCGTTCAATTCCAAACCCTCTCTGTTATCTTGGACTTTCCTAATGGCATACTCTAGAGCAAAGTTAAAAAGTAAAGGTGATAGTGCATCTCCTTGCTTTAGCCCACAGTGAATTGGAAATGCATCTGACAAACTGACCTATACGAACTCTGCTGTTCGTTTCACTGAGACACATTTTAATTAATGGAACTAGTTTCTTGGGAATACCAAATTCAATAAGAAATTTTGTATTACATGGAATAATGTAATAAATAATACTTTGCAGTTCCTATCAATTAAGGATAGATCAATTTTCATCGTATCTTCAAATGCCTCTGGTATTATGACAACAGTCGATGTAAAATGAATTTCAAATTTGAAAGCAGGTTGGAGCACCAAGCATGTGCAATGCATTGAATCTGGAACTTAGAAATTTCAGGTGGGCCATTTTTTTTTTCTTTGTAACATTCATTTTCTTCTGTAGGTTTAATTGTTTATTCCTTCTATTCATTTATTTGTCAGATTTTGTCTTATCTGTTTGTTTATGAATGCAATTATTTTGCTGTAACTTTTTAGTATGGTGTTGACTTAGATCATAAAATTCGCTTTGTGATACTAAGGGAAAATTTAATGGTCATAATGTGTAATTTGATTTTTGTTAATTTATGTCAATCATTTGAGTAGCAGAAATATATAACTCTATATTCTTTTTTCTCTGTTTCAAGGTGTTGAAAGTTGCCATTCTTGCAGAAAAATACGCTACAGACTACACATGGTATGTGGATGTTATCTTGAACTTGATTCGGATAGCAGGCGACTATGTGTCAGAAGAGGTGTGGTACCGTGTTATTCAAATAGTCATAAACAGAGATGATGTTCAAGGTTATGCCGCAAAAACTGTGTTTGAGGTAGGTGTTAGATTTAATAACATACTTGATATGTAAAGTGCTGTCATGCATATATTATCTAGAAGTTTGACAGAAGTGACTTTAATTTATTCATTTCTCCTCACCTTTTTTGCTTTTTAATTTTGTTTTTATCTTCAGTAATAAATATAGTACTTGTTTATGGTACAAGCTGGCTACTAGTACTAAATATAGTTGAAATAGTAGTTAATGTGCATCAGTGTACAATCTAATAAAGTCTTTTACAAAGTTCATACATTTACAAATCCATTTGTGGGTAATGTTACATTTAAATGACGAAACTAATTAAGAAATTAAAGAATTTTTGGCCTAAAATTTAGTTTTGATGAAATTAATTCAAGTCATAATATTCTTTGTGCTTTTCTTTCTTCTATTAAAATGATAGGATGATATCTTGTAAAAGTGTGTTAACTTGCTTTGGTGCAATAATACGTAATTTTGTGTTGATGGTTTTCAAAAATATCTGGTAGCATTTATTCTTTTTATATAATTTATGCTGAAGAAAAATTGCTTTTTTTTTTTTTTTTTTTTTTTAAAGGAAATAGAACAATTTTTCTACCCTTTTTATTGATTTTTAACCATTTTAAAATAAATATGTTGACAACAGAAAATGGATACAACCGAAATATTTTGTGAGGAAGGCAGGAATTGTTGAATTAGTAGTAATTAAAAATTTATTGATGTGAGTGGATATACCATTGTTAATGTTTTTACAGGCTCTTCAAGCACCTGCCTGCCATGAGAATATGGTTAAAGTTGGTGGCTACATTCTTGGAGAGTTTGGTAATCTGATTGCTGGAGATCAGCGGTCATCACCTTTAGTACAGTTCCAACTTCTACATTCCAAGGTAAGCTTTGTATGAACAAAAATTTTTCTTAATGTGTTGTGTTGTAGTCTGAGACTTGTCCATATAACCAACAGTGAAATAATGCAAAAGTTTTTCATTGTTTTCAGTCAGAAAAATTATTTCTCTTCTCGAAATCCAATGTGAAATTCAATTTAAATATTTTTCTATACTAGGCCTAATTTAATATGTACCATATTCCCCATTATAATTGTACAAATTTTCTCCTTATTTACACTTTTTATGTTCTAAAGAGAATTATGTGCCGGTTGCGTTATTAAAACTTCAAATAAGATGTTGTTTAAAGTTGATGTACTTTCTTTCAACAGTTCTTATACTGTAATATGTTTATTTAATGTTAATTTGTTGTACTGTGGAAAGGAGAAACTATATTTTAGAATAAGTCGCAGTTTTGTTCTGGTGGGAGGAGAATAAAGGTACGGTCACACATCGCTACTTTTGCTGTGCAACTTCTGTACTGCAGCTGCAAAAGCTGCACGCTACTTTTCGTGCTGCGCAACCCGAGTGCTGCAAAAGTTGCAACTGGAGGTTGCGAGTCTGTTCACACAAGGCGCTACTTTTGCAGCCGCAGTCATGCTGCAGGTTTCCATCTCCGTGTTGACTTCTCAATGTACATTTTGTGGTTATGTTCGCATTATTAAGAAACTCATGCGAAAGCTTACTTATCTATTATTTGCTTTTCTGTCGTATCTAGTATTCAGAAATTGACATTATTTCTACTGTAAAGCTTTTAAAAACGCCTATATACTTAAATGATAACCAACAGCATATTCACGTAATCAATGTTGGCAACCCTCCTGTTTGGAACTACGCTACAGAAAATTTAAAAAATGAATTATATCGTCAGCAATTATGCTCAGACTGTGTTGTGTATTTAATAACTGTTACAAATAATTTATTTTCATCACATTTAAGCTCCACGCAGCATGGAAAAGTAGCGAGCAGCAGGTTCGGCAGCCGCTACTTTTCGGGTTGCACCGTTGTTGACACGTCGCAGTACAAGAGTTACGCAGTTTTTTGTACTGCAGTGCTGCAAAAGTAGCGACATGTGACCGTACCTTTAGATTTGTGCACGAAAGAGGTCGTGGAAGCTAAATCATTCTAGTTTAAGCTACTTTTAACAAATGTAAAAAAAAATTGATGGGGGATTCATGGGTGAAAATAGTGCTTACAGTTGCATGTAGAAAAAGGCGCAAATAGCCATAGTAGCTGACACACCCTTTTTTAACCCCACTAACTGCATGTAGAAATCATGGTTCAACTCTAGTTATATAAATAAATGCATTTATCCTAAACAAGAGTTTTTTTTCTCTCTCTTTCAGTACCATTTGTGCTCGCCCATGACAAGAGCCCTCCTGCTCTCGACGTACATCAAATTCGTGAATTTGTTTCCCGAAATTAAACCTCAGATCCAAGAAGTGTTCAGACAACATAGCAACTTGCGTAGTGCAGATGCGGAACTCCAGCAGAGGGCGTCAGAATACCTGCAGCTTAGCATAATTGCTTCTACAGATGTTCTGGTTTGTGACGTTTTCTCGTATTATTTTACTTTTGTGCACTGAAGACTGGCCTCAAAGGCATGTAGAGTGGAGGTCGAACTTGTAAATGACGATGATAATGTTGAGGCAGATTTTTTGTTGAGGTATTTCCTTTTCATTTGTCACCATTTCTTGTCTCGATAAAAAAAGAGAGAGGAATAGTTGGGACAGAATCATATTGTTGCTGTGATTAATCGAAAAATATGATCATTGATAGACACACTCAAATTTCGCGACTCGCGAAAATTTAAAAACCTTACAAAATGAAGGGAAACGTGTTTTTAGGTAATTTGTAACATATTTACGTGTATTTTGACACATCAAATACCCGCGAATTTTAAAAAATTTGCCTCTATCAGCGAATTTGTACTTTTACTCGAGAAATTTAATATCATCTATCAAAAAAATCGTAAATTAAAGCCATTATTCCCCCCCCCCCTCCCCGCTATTTTCTTCCCCCCTTTCCCTGAATTCAGCAATTTATTAACAAAGTACTAAAAGAGATATGTTACCAAAAATATGTTTGCGCTATAAACAAAGTATCAAGCCTTTATGGATAAAATGCCACGCACCCAAGCAAATTAGTGCTGAGTGTCAGTCTAAATCTTGCCAGAAATTCTTCTTCGTCATACTCTTCATACATCAGGTTTATTATGCCTTATTTTCTTTCTTTTCCGTGTTTCCAAAAATATATTATAGTAATTCACAATTAGTATCAGAGATTCATGTCTAATGCTGCTGCCATTTTATAATTTATTCTCTAGATTCGACGGCAGTTTGCTCTGCCAACATCTCTGAGGGATGACATTGTGATAATTGTGTTAAAAAAATCCTGCCAAATCCTAATTAATCACATGTTGCCACATTAATAGCAATTGTAATTTTTCACGCCCTTTTCTTTGTTTCCCTTCTTTAAAATTTAATATCTATGTTTACATATGTATAATAATTTTTTTTGAGGATATACTGAGTCCGTAAGGGCTACCCTCAATGGGGGGCAGTTTACTATTATTATTATCAGTCACGAAGCTTGAGTTGAGAGTGCTAGGAACAATAGACTGTGCCGGTACTATTTCGCATTGTCTGTAATGAGGCGGTATTAGCGATCCTAGTGGTCAGCAACTATCTATGGATGCATATTTACTACGTATTGAGCTTCGTGACTGTATATACTAGACTGTGGTATAACCATGGAATTAATTTAACAGGACTTTATTCTGTGTTCGTAGAACTGGGTCTTAGAAAAATAAATACAAGAAATTAATCATATTTAACATTTAGGCGACAGTGTTGGAAGAAATGCCAGCATTCCCTGAACGAGAGTCATCCATTTTGGCCGTTCTAAAGAAAAAGAAGCCAGGAAGAGTACCAGAAAATGAGATTCGTGAAGGAAAGAGTCCTGCTCCTACAACAAATCATCAAAATGAGCAGCCTCCTGCACAGGTATATTTAATTGATATACTGTATTATTCTTTGCTTGTACTCAGAGTTTTAGTTTTTTGTTTCGCATTAAAGATGTTCTCTGTGCGTGACTGTATCTATGTGCAGAGGGAACATAGATTGGTTTAATTGTGTGAAATTGTTTTTCTCGCAGGCCCCAGCTGTGAATAGTGCATCAACAGACTTGCTTGGTTTATCAACGCCGCCGGCATCACAGCCTGCAGCTACAAGCAACACAGGTGTTCTATTAGATGTGTTTGGGGATATCTACAGTGGGTCACAAAACACAAACAACATCAACAATCTTGCCCCTGCACAAAGTACATACAATGCAAAGAAGTGAGTTGATTATGTCTTTTTTGTTCGTGAAACTGCTGTAGAATAGTTTTAAAAGAAATACAGTTTCGATTTCACCTGGGACTGTAGTTATCTTGTATTGTTACAATTAATTTCCCGTTAGAATTCATTGAAATTTTACTTTACAATGTTAAATTAAAGATTCAGATTAACGAAAGAAATGAAGTGAAATACTCCATATACAGTAAAATCCTTTGTATCCGGCACCCAAATAACCAGCAATACCAAAACAACGGCACTTTTGGCTAGATCAAAAAAAAGTCATTCATGCGAAAGAGAAGAGTCTGACGAAGATGTGAGTTGTTTTCGTAGTTTGCAGGTGCTGCATATTGTTTACTCTTTACACTGTTCACGTGTGAAAAAATAGACCAAAAAAAAAAACTGTTATGTCTCTGGAGTAGAGGGTAGCATCGGTACTTGTTACTTGGACCTTGCAAATAATGCATAGAGACAATATCTTTCAATTTAACACTTGAACTCTCCCATTTCGAAGGGGTGTTGGATGAGTCTAAATACTAAAGTGTGAAATTCTCTGTTCCTACAGCACGTAAAAATTTCATTCGAGTGATGGATAGTATCATGGCTAGTATCACTAAGTGCTGCTGTTGCACAATGGATTCTGTGAAACACAAGCGAAATGTTCTTATGCTCAAATCATCAAGCACTACTTCATAGTCTTTATAGTTGTGATGTTGGCTACACTGCTCTTCATGTCACATGACTCACGACTGCCATTTAAAATTGTCATAAGGTTACAAAAACTTTTAGTATTTTTTACGCTATTATATATTGCTGTATTACAATAATTATGAACTGATGAATGTACATTACTATATTCAGTACTAAAAATAAATATTGTATGTATTTCAGAACTTTATTTTTAATGATTTATATGAAAATTGCTAAATTTCAACATGGAAAAAAATGTTTGTGCAATACAGTGTGTCTTTGCGTAATCTATAAATGTATTTTCCAGTTATCCGGCAAAATCAGTTATCCGGCACTGGCTTTGTCCCACAGTTGCCGGATACGAGGAATTCTACTGTAGTAATTTTATAGAAAAAAAATATATTTGTGAGACATTAATTAGTGTATAAAATCAAATTACAAGACAGTCTTTAATTAAAGAGAACGTGTGCTTTCAAAGTGTCTACTACGTAGGTAATATGAAGTAAAAAAAATCGACAGGTATCATTACTCGTAGTTTATCAATAATACAGATCACTTCTATAGATGCTATTCCCTGTTGAAAGGTACATAGCTTTGTTTACTCGTAGTTTGTCAATAATACAGATCACTTCTATAGATGCTATTCCCTGTTGATAGGTACATAGCTTTGTTTACTCGTAGTTTGTCAATAATACAGATCACTTCTATAGATGCTGTTCCCTGTTGATAGGTACATAGCTGCTTTGTTTACTCGTAGTTTGTCAATAATACAGATCACTTCTATAGATGCTATTCCCTGTTGAAAGGTACATAGCTTTGTTTACTCGTAGTTTGTCAATAATACAGATCACTTCTATAGATGCTATTCCCTGTTGATAGGTACATAGCTGCTTTGTTTACTCGTGGTTTGTCAATAATACAGGTCACTTCTATAGATGCTATTCCCTGTTGAAAGGTACATAGCTTTGTTTACTCGTAGTTTGTCAATAATACAGATCACTTCTATAGATGCTGTTCCCTGTTGATAGGTACATAGCTTTGTTTACTCGTAGTTTGTCAATAATACAGATCACTTCAATAGATGCTATTCCCTGTTGATAGGTACATAGCTGCTTTGTTTACTCGTAGTTTGTCAATAATACAGATCACTTCTATAGATGCTATTCCCTGTTGATAGGTACATAGCTTTGTTTACTCGTAGTTTGTCAATAATACAGATCACTTCTATAGATGCTATTCCCTGTTGAAAGGTACATAGCTTTGTTTACTCGTAGTTTGTCAATACTATTCCCTGTTGATAGGTACATAGCTTTGTTTACTCGTAGTTTGTCAATAATACAGATCACTTCTGTAGATGCTATTCCCTGTTGATAGGTACATAGCTTTGTTTACTCGTAGTTTGTCAATAATACAGATCACTTCTATAGATGCTATTCCCTGTTGATAGGTACATAGCTTTGTTTACTCGTAGTTTGTCAATAATACAGATCACTTCTATAGATGCTATTCCCTGTTGAAAGGTACATAGCTTTGTTTACTCGTAGTTTGTCAATAATACAGATCACTTCTATAGATGCTATTCCCTGTTGATAGGTACATAGCTGCTTTGTTTACTCGTAGTTTGTCAATAATACAGATCACTTCTATAGATGCTACTCCCTGTTGATAGGTACATAGCTTTGTTTACTCGTAGTTTGTCAATAATACAGATCACGTCTATAGATGCTATTCCCTGTTGAAAGGTACATAGCTTTGTTTACTCGTAGTTTGTCAATAATACAGATCACTTCTATAGATGCTATTCCCTGTTGATAGGTACATAGCTTTGTTTACTCGTAGTTTGTCAATAATACAGATCACTTCTATAGATGCTATTCCTTGTTGATAGGTACATAGCTTTGTTTACTCGTAGTTTGTCAATAATACAGATCACTTCTATAGATGCTATTCCTTGTTGATAGGTACATAGCTTTGTTTACTCGTAGTTTGTCAATAATACAGATCACTTCTATAGATGCTATTCCCTGTTGATAGGTACATAGCTTTGTTTACTCGTAGTTTGTCAATAATACAGATCACTTCTATAGATGCTATTCCCTGTTGATAGGTACATAGCTTTGTTTACTCGTAGTTTGTCAATAATACAGATCACTTCTATAGATGCTATTCCCTGTTGATAGGTACATAGCTTTGTTTACTCGTAGTTTGTCAATAATACAGATCACTTCTATAGATGCTATTCCCTGTTGATAGGTACATAGCTTTGTTTACTCGTAGTTTGTCAATAATACAGATCACTTCTATAGATGCTATTCCTTGTTGATAGGTACATAGCTTTGTTTACTCGTAGTTTGTCAATAATACAGATCACTTCTATAGATGCTATTCCTTGTTGATAGGTACATAGCTTTGTTTACTCGTAGTTTGTCAATAATACAGATCACTTCTATAGATGCTATTCCTTGTTGATAAGTACATAGCTTTGTTTACTCGTAGTTTGTCAATAATACAGATCACTACAGATCTTCACCTGTTGGTAGGTGCATAGCTTTATTTTGTTTCATAACTTTACGTAGAAATACGAGTAGATGGTGCAAGGAGAATTCAAAGATACGGGAAGTCAAGAAAAACAAAGAAAGGTCAGGAGAACAAGTGGAAAACGAGAAGATTTGGGAGAATGCAGGTAGATTAAGAGGAATGTAAAGAGAAGAAAGCAAAGAGAAGGAGGAGGACAATAAGGGGTACACAAAGAGAATAAGGAGAATTTATAAAAACAAGGGGAATATAAGGAGGACAAGGGGTAGACAGAGGGGGAAAGGAGAACACAAGAAGAACAAGGGGTAGAGGATAGCTAAGGGGGAAAGGAAATAAGGAAAATAGGAGGAACACAAGCAGAACAATGGGGATACAAGGAGAACAGGGAAAATGCGAGGAGAATAAGGGAGACAATTACATTTATGTGTTTCGGTCAATATTCTCAAGTTAACCCCCATACCTGGTAAGGAAAAGGATTGATATACAGCGAATCTTCGATTATTTGTTCTGTGAAGTTATGAAAAGGGAATATTAATCCATGTTTTGTTTGTAGGTTCATTTGTAAAAACAATGGAGTCCTGTTTGAAAATGACCTTATACAAATTGGAGTTAAGTCAGAGTTTCGACAAAACTTGGGAAGACTTGGGCTCTTCTACGGTAATAAAACATCTTTTGCGCTACAGGTAATGTCAATACTTGTTTATATAGTGTGCAACTACATTTTTACAATGGCATCATTTCGGGTCGACTACTTGTTTGTAGACATAATGTTTGATTTCCTATGATTAAGAATATTGCAAAGCAGATCTTTGTATAATCTCAGTGCTATTAAATGACAGAAGATGCAGGTGAATAAGAATAGTTAGATAAAGCATTAAATAGTAATTTTATGTTTTGAGTAATTCGTGTTGATCGGTATGTATTGCAGAACTTCCTGCCTAGTATTTCTTGCCCTGATGAATTGTCATCAAAGCTTAACATCCAAGTAAAGCCTGTGGAACCTGTTCTGGAGGCAGGAGCTCAGATTCAGCAGATGGTCAATGCAGAGTGCGTTGAGGATTTTGTTGGTAAGCATAGCAAGATCTTTAAAGTGTTTTTGTTGTTAATTTTAATTATTTTAATCTTATAATACAACATTCTGCTGTTGTTAAGGTCTATGGTTCCTTTTTGTTTATTACAGTGTTTTCTAGGTAATTGGAAACAAAATGTGCTTTGTCACTAAGAGAAGTTCTAGCTTCTGTTACAATTTTTATATCATGTGAAACTTGTTGTCATAAGCAGAAACTGTGCGCTTCTGAGAATCATAATTGAAGAGTCCACTGCAAGAATGATGGATGTCACTTTCTTGTCGAAAATGAACCAGGACTGTCAATGCCAAACTTAAGACATATAGAATGTACATACAGAGTTATATGGCATTAACACTGATAGTGTTACCTGGTTGAGGTTTTTTCCGGGGTTTTCCCTCAACCCAATACGAGCAAATGCTGGGTAACTTTCGGTGCTGGACCCCGGACTCATTTCACCGGCATTATCACCTTCATTTCATTCAGACGCTAAATAACCTAGATGTTGATACAGCGTCGTAAAATAACCCCAAAAAAACACTGATAGTCACTGTCCAGTAATGATCGGAAAATCACAGTTAAGCTTTGAGCGCTAAGCATTTCAAACTTTCAATTACTTCTCCTGAAAAATGTTTTCCAAATGACATCCATCATTCTTGCAGTGGACTCTTCAATTGGGAAAAACATTTCAGTACACACAATTTATGTATTGAATTTCAAAGATGAGTGAATCAAGTGAATTGTCAAATGAATGAGAGCAAGTAATGGTCTCTCAAACAAATTTATAGTAAATTGGCAACTACTTCTAATCAATATTACAGGAGACTCTCGCTAATTCGAATCCCAAGGGACTGAAAGAGAGTCAGTTCGGCTTGTCCTAAATTCGGTGTTAAGCAGTGGATTTCTCTCTTAATAATTCAGCTGGGATTGAACAGTTCGTTTGATTTAACTGCGTGTTTGGTTTATTCAATTTCAAATTAACGAGGATCTACTGTAGTGCTTTAAATTCTTTATCATTTTATTTCATAAAATGTAATGAAGAACATCACAATTTTGGTAACAGACGGAACACATGTTGTACATGGTAATAATAGTTCTTTTTTTAAGTACAATTTATCATGTCACACCACACGTGAACAGTGTTCTAAAATAATAGATAGAAAACACTAAAAGGAAACACAGAATAGGTTCTCACTGTTACAACTGGAAAACAGAAACAAACTGACATTTTTCGACCAAGGCATTCTGCATCATTTTCTCTTTGCTACATTGGATCCAGATTAGAACACAGCTGACTGCACAGGTATACTGTACATATCCTAATAAAATATGAGATCGAGTGAAGAATCTATAGTTACAGATGCCGGATTACTTTCAGAGAGAGAGAGATGTTTTGCAAGATCTCAGTCCCTGCTGATTGTATATGTATGTATGTACGTACATATGTGCGTGCGTATGTATTTATTCACATTGCAAATGGGTAAATACCTGGTGGCAGTGGTAACTAATTGCACTCAATAATGACAGTTAATAATAAATACAATTAATAATACTAATAATAATAAATAATAACAATAGTAATAATAAAATTAACAAGGAGAATCCTAAATTAAATGAAGCACGATCACTTAAGATAACATTTAAAGTAAATCTAATTTGTATCTTAACCCTAAGTTCGAACTAAGACCCACGATTATGATATGTTCATATCTGCACAAGTACCTTTCAGCACTACACTCATTTCGCTGACAACTCACTCACTGCACTGGTACTATGACATATTTCACTGATACTATCCTAATTTCAGTAATACTTCAAAAACATTTCACTGCTCAGATACTTTGCTCTACCACTAGAAACTATAAAACTTCACTGACACAACACACTTCTTCACTGATACAACACTTCAAGTAACAAAACATCAATTACACCCTTTAAATAGTCTGCATAATATACTACCGTCTATTAGTAAAATTCTTAAGCCTATTTTTAAATACTTTTATGAATAAATATGATATACAGGGTAGCACTATTAGATTGTCTTATTGTGAAGTTTGTTGTGATGAGTTTCTTAAACTCTGCATATGTTCAAATTTATATGAAATGTATTTGTTAGTGAAGATAACACAAGATTGTAGGGTCTCTTTCGGTCTCAGTGAGGATATTAAATTCCATTTTTAAATGATGTTTTAATTAAAAAATGAGACTGTTTGAAAAGGAAGATATCTTAACTGACTTAATTTTCTTCATTGGTGCTAGTCCCAAGAATGAAGTGATTTTATTGCACCCAATAAAATTCTGCTGAACATGAAAATGTTTTGACCCAAAATGTATTTGTTTTGCAGATACTCCTAGTATGATCATCACATTTATTTATAATAATGTGCCCCAGAAATTAACTATCAAGTTGCCTCTTACAATTAACAAGTTCTTCGAGCCAACTGAAATGAATGGGGAATCATTTTTTGCACGGTGGAAGAACTTGGGAGGGTAAGTACTAGGTTTTGTCATTTACAAACAAAGCATAGAGACGAGTGAGTGTGTAGACATGCCTTGTAGTATTTCCACATTCATGAGAGAGTGGGCTATCACAAGGGCCCTTGAAGTAAAATAACATCACAGTGTAACCTTGGAATATGTCCAATTGCGAAATTTAATTTGCTGGATCTTTGCCTCCACTTGACAAAGGAATGTTCTTTGACATAGGAATGTTCTGTAGTCCTACAAGGGAACTGTTAAGTACATTTCGAAACCTTATTTCAAACTGCGCACAACAGATAGATAATAATTATAAAAAAATTATCTGCCTATACTAGGGCTATTCCATATGAAATCGATCAGTAAAAAACCTCGCATTTTTTTATACCCTAATTTTTTCCCTATTTATAAAGGTGCTGAAGAGAGTGCATTTGCAAAAATATACTATCGAAAGTCAAATGGTTTTCGTGTTCTTGAGCGACATATTTAGCGTATTTTAGAAAAACAAGCCTCTTTCAGCGCTCAGAACTCTGGAACCATTTACTGCAGAACATTGAATGGGACCTCATTTTGAAGTTGACATTTGGTAGGTTATGATAAGAAGTAATCCTTATTTTTATTGTATACAGAGAGAGATAATCTTGATTTTACTTACTTTTAGGCTTATTGCCCATTTGTAAAAATGTAAAAAAAATATTGAGAAAAAACCTTGCATTATTAAGAAGGATTCGGCATTGTTTGCTTAGTGTCACGGCAATAAGTTTCGAGGGTATTAAATTATTTACACATGCCTGGACTTGAACGGCTCAGTACCGCACGCACTGGCTGAGAGATGAAGATAAGCGAGCGTTTGGCGTCGTTTTACTCCTGTGTTTATTAAAACCTGTGATAAAGCTAGCCCAGCTATGCGCTACTAGACGAAACAACACGTGTTTATGTCTCCTGGGCTTGCATCCCTCAACTAGCTCCCACCTCACAGTCAGCTGGTTAGCTCACGCGCATACTATTTATTTTCTTTATTTGATATTTTCAATACTTTCTTATCAACGTTGCACCAGTAAAAAATATGTGTTTATTTGTACTTTCAATGTGGAATCTAACCATATATTTTAAAAATATTTTTTCGTGGGCAAAGGCGTCTTAATGAAGAAAAATCTAAATTTCTCCATTTCCATAAAAAGTAAGAAAAACTGTTTATATGTCAATATAAACTTTAACTTTTCAGCATCAAAATAAACCATGATTTTGATCATTGGGTGAAAGGGTTTCGGAGCCACAACAGTTTAAAGTTGCTAATTTTATGAAAAACGATAAATTTAAATATTTTAAATTTAAACACTATGAAGTTCTAATGCCTCAAACTTTGCACAAAGCATTGTATCACAGTTGCCAACGGACAGAAAAAGTTTCATTGTATTTAAAAATTGCAAGGTCAATTTTCTCTATATTTCGGTTGATTTGAGATGGAATAGCCCACTAACTGTATGAGTAAGGACATAGAATATTCTCGTGTTTATCATGTCTTTGCATCAGTAAAGTAGAAAAATGTTACATACGGATTAAAAATACAGAATTGCTCTTGTGGCGATAATGTTGTAATGATGTTAGTTGTTGTATTGTATAATTACCAGGAACCAGCAGCGATCCCAGAAGATTTTCAAGGCAACGCAACCTATGGACCTTAATGCAGTTCGCACCAAACTCCTTGGATTTGGTATGCAGCTATTGGATGGGATTGATCCAAATCCGGACAACTTTGTGTGTGCTGGTATCATCCATACGCGGACCCAAGCTGTAGGCTGCCTTCTGCGGCTGGAACCTAATAAGCAAGCCCAGGTCAGTATGTCAGATTAGTGGCATGTCTTTCTCCTTGTAATATTTATATTTTTTGTTCTGGTATAAAAAAGTAAAGTAAAGTTATCCCCTGTATGTGCCATGGAGACGCTTGAGGACCATGAAGATAGAACTCCATGCTTCATTACCTCAGCACTAGGATGAGGTGGTGTGGTCGACACCACGCTCTGACGGCCTTCTACTTCTGGGAAAAACCCGGTACTCAATTTGATAGGAGGCTAAGTGAATCTTGGGGCCATTCTGGAAGTTTTGGCAATGAGAAAAATCCTGTCACCACCCGTGATTGAACCCAGGACCTTCCAATCTGTAGTCAGTTGCGCTACTCATGAGCTACCTGGTCACCCAACGTATTCTGATATAATGGTTTTTATTCACATGCACATTAAAGTAGATTGTGAGACTGGTTGGACAAGTACTGTATTTACTCGAATATAGTACATAATCAAATATAATACGCACCCCAGTTATTTTTACCTTACAGTACAGAGAAAAAATTACTGGTGAATATAAGATGCACTGTGTTATAAACCAATCGAGATTAAAATTATATTTTCAAGACAGGTTATAAAGACACTCTTAACTCTAGCTATACATCACATTCATCCTCACTTGCAGTATCAGAACTGGAACTTACGGTCAACAAATCTGGATTGATGTCAGAACATTGATTGACATTGACTTATGTTGTGCCACTCTTTCATCTGTAATTTATTGGTAAATTCTTTTGGTTTATTTAAAAACGCGCACTTGTTAAAAGTTGGCTGCGAAACAAGGTGGCCCGGGTTCGATTCCTGGTCGGGGCAAGTTACCTGGTTGAGGTTTTTTCGGGTTTTCCCTCAACCCAATATGAGCAAATGCTGGGTAACTTTCGGTGCTGGACCCCGGACTCATTTCACTGGCATTATCACCTTTATCTCATTCAGATGCTAAATAACCTAATCTGTTGATAAAGCGTCGTAAAATAACTACTAAAATAAAAATAAAACAAAAAGTGTCATTAAATTAAATCAAGACTACAGTTAAAAATAGCGTTCAATCGAAATGTAAACATATTAGACTACAGTCGTTCATAAAAATGTGGTATTTTACTTACTTACTTACAAATGGCTTTTAAGGAACCCGAAGGTTCATTGCCGCCCTCACATAAGCCCGTCAGCGGTTCCTATCCTGTGCAAGATTAATCCAGTCTCTATCATCATACCCCACCTCCCTCAAATCCATTTTAATATTATCCTCCCATCTACGTCTCGGCCTCCCTAAAGGTCTTTTTCTCTCCGGTCTCCCAACTAACACTCTATATGCATTTCTGGATTCGCCCATACGTGCTACATGCCCTGCCCATCTCAAACGTCTGGATTTAATGTTCCTAATTATGTCAGGTGAAGAATACAATGCGTGCAGTTCTGTGTTGTGTAACTTTCTCCATTCTCCTGTAACTTCATCCTGCTTAGCCCCAAATATTTTCCTAAGCACCTTATTCTCAAACACCCTTAACCTATGTTCCTCTCTCAGAGTGAGAGTCCAAGTTTCACAACCATACAGAAGAACCGGTAATATAACTGTTTTATAAATTCTAACTTTCAGATTTTTGGACAGCAGACTGGATGATAAGAGCTTCTCAACCGAATAATAACACGCATTTCCCATATTTATTCTGCGTTTAATTTCCTCCCAAGTGTCATTTATATTTGTTACTGTTGCTCCAAGATATTTGAATTTTTCCACCTCTTCGAAGGATAAATCTCCAATTTTTGTATTTCCATTTCGTACAATATTCTGGTCACGAGACATAATCATATACTTTGGTTTTTCGGGATTTACTTCCAAACCGATCGCTTTACTTGCTTCAAGTAAAATTTCTGTGTTTTCCCTAATTGTTTGTGTATTTTCTCCTAACATATTCACGTCATCCGCATAAACAAGAAGCTGATGTAACCCGTTCAATTCCAAACCCTTTCTGTTATCCTGAACTTTCCTAATGGCATATTCTAGAGCAAAGTTAAAAAGTAAAGGTGATAGTGCATCTCCCTGCTTTAGCCCGCAGTGAATTGGAAAAGCATCAGATAGAAACTGACCTATATGGACTCTGCTGTATGTTTCAGTGAGTTTCTTGGGAATACCAAATTCAATAAGAATATCATATAATACTTCCCTCTTAACAGAGTCATATGCCTTTTTGAAATCTATGAATAACTGATGTACTGTACCCTTATACTCAACTGTAGATCATTTTGCTGCCATAGTATTGCTCTCAGTGCACCATGGGAGATGAGCGGTGAAGTATATTGGAAAAACTATTTATCTCTGTCTGTCACCTCTGGTTAACTCTGATATAATACTGTACGTTTCCATTTCTATGTCAGGTAATCTTTTTTTCTGATTTTGTAGTGCTTATATGTGACTCAGTTTTTTATGCATTATTTTTCTGGCATTAGGAATGACGTTAGTAACTTTATGTTTTTGTTTGTGTTTTACAGATGTACAGACTGACAGTTCGATCAAGCAAAGAGAGTGTGTCGCAAGAAGTTTGTGAACTCTTGGCAGACCAGTTCTAGTCTGCGCTGTAGACTTCTTCCCTTTGATGGATGGATTGATCAAACGTATTGTTGTAAATTGAGTGTAACCCTTCCTTGCCCCACTTCCCGCTGTGTCCTTTTCCTCCATAATGAATCTTTCTTGGGTTAACCCAACGTACCCAATTAACATGGGTATATAAAGAGAAACATGACTTGACATTGCAAATATAGGATGTCAAGTGAAATAACTATATGATATTAATAGTTCTATTTAAGAAATGTTGAAACAGATAATAATGGCTGCTCAGATGTTTATTATGGGGTGTGTCTGTTTCTGCGTTGATCGCTTCATTGATGGAATTTAGTGTGTTTGTTCAGATTTGCCCAGTTGATTGATCTCTAGACTCAGAAGTGAGCTGTTTGCTTGCTGTGGTCTGTGAGGCTGTTAGCAAGCAAGACTTCACTACGATCTGATTACGAAAATTTAATTTACTGGACAAATGTATTGAACACTCATGTGACCAGCATCTTGGAGAATGCCGTGCCATAGTAATCGGGCAATTACTCCATGTTGATAACAGAATGATACATTCTTTTCATAAATATCATTGAAACATGATAAGACTTGTATGGTATATATATATATTTGTTTCCTTTTTTATTTGACATTAAGTTTGTGTCATAGATCGAACTTTTTTTGTGTAGATCCTCTTTAAGCGTGGTGTAGCTTTGCAGTCATGGTAGAGTGAAAGCAGATGGTGTCTTACGAGGGTGTTGAAGGTAACTGACTCACCAGGGTATGTAGAAAGTACATTGTTGAATAGCTATAGAAGGCTAAAAATGAACTTGTACAGGATTTGATAGCAGCATGCAGAAAAGTTAGGTGTGCGTCACTGTTATATATGATTTTTCCCTGCAGAGTTAAAGGAGAATAGTTAGGGGATGAGTTGTACATATTTATATATCAATATTTGCATATAGCAGAGTGGAAGAATATTTCCGATTTAGTTTTACTTTTGCCGTTCCTTAAATCTGCCTTCTTCCTGCTCCCCCCACTTTTCCTTCTCTCTTTTTGACCCGTTATACCACATTTAGCGAACGACATTGACATTTGGGCTGTGTTTTGCTTTGTAGATTACATTTGCAAGAAATCATTGCTGCAGGTACAGGTATCACAATTGTATAAAGCATTTGTAAACATGAAATGGAGATGGAATAGCATGTAATTTAGAAGCATTGCTTCTGTCAGTCAGCTGTAAAAATAAAATCGTCTTTGTTTCTAAAGAGTCTAGGGTAATATTTTATATGAAGCTGTTGGAAGAACTTGAAAAGTACTGGGTGGGATATATTTCAGTGGGTTGGAAAAAAAATTATGTTAAGCATGAAGATATGCAACATCATATGAGCACTTAAATTTTTCTGTGCTCGTATATTTTCCCCAGACTGTCGTCAGTATAGTTTTCGGAATGTGATCTGAAAGACAACTATCGTAGTAATGAGACCAACAAAATATATGATCATGTTAACATTGTGAAAACTCTGGTAATGTAAGAACAACTGGTCCCATCGTTTTGGAGACCATACGAAGTTGGAGCTGTCTTCTGCTGGTGATCATCTTGTATGTATTAATTATTAAGATTGATTCATCTTTCTTTCTATTGTTATTAATTCTTCAGCATATGAGAAGAATCTTTTTGAAAGTTTATTTTGTCCCATTAGTTAAATGAAATGTTCTTTCAAACTCTTGCAGTTTTTTTTAAGCATTTTTTTCTCTGTGTTCGGTTTGTCTGTCGAGAAGCAAATGGTTCATTATATGTACTAAAAATTCAAACTTGCATTTGAAATTCAACAGCAATTTTCAATTTAACGAAATGTCTTTTGAAATTTTTATAGTTCACAATTTGAAGTAATTTGTATTTGCTCAAATTTGTCAGTATTTTTGTAGATATTTTTGGAACTACTTTTTTCATTGTACTATTCCACACGTATTTCATTACCTGCTTGTCCAACATTTCTCTGTTTACACATGAGATATATAAATACTTTCCGCTTTTAAATTTTCTGTAACACGCAACTTTTTGTGATGCTTCATCATAAGCACTAAGAGGGATATCTTTGAAAAAGTTCTTCCTTGCTGATGTAAAAAAATACTTTTAGTATCATTATAGTCATTCTTAAATTAACTCTCATTGCATTGGCATGATTGTATGATCATTACACCTCGGACTTTTAGGTCCTAAAAATCTAAAATTAGGTACCTAAAATAGGTTCTATCACAAATCAAAATAGGTTCTAAAATTACAAAAATAGGTGAACAAAAAATATTTCATTTCCCATTACAAATTAGCCGAAACATTTGACATTATTTCATTGTACATGTCCATAATTAGAGCCAGGGTAAACAACTAACACCTTTTCTAAGTTTTCCATTGAGAAACTGCATCGCTTCTCAGATAACACCATCTTATATGCCGAAAATGAGCGTTCCACATCAACTGACGACACCAGAGCATATTTAAATGTTGGTATTAGATGCAAGGGAACAGCACATTCATGTTCAGGTGTTTTGCCAGCCAAGATGTCAGCAACTGTGCAGAGAACTGTCAATCCTGGGTTTTTTTGAAGCACTGATTTGAGTTTCTCAGAAACTTTTTCACCAACATAACCAGGAACCAAGTTGATTTTTTTCTGTCACCTCTTCTATCAATCCCAGTTGCGTGTAGACCGGTTTGCTTGAAGACTCTAGAGCATTAATAATGGGGACCAGAAATACATAATGTGATTTGATGAATGCAATATCCCGGGCAGTTGTTGGGTCCTGCAGAAGTTTTTTAGCTGACTGGCATACAGAATTACACAGCGTTTCCATATTACCAACTGTAGAAATTGGAAAATGTATAATTAGGTAAAAATAGTTTCTAACGTGAAATTAGGTATTTTTAGGTTGTATAGGACCACCATTTTCGAACATATATTTTCATAATTCGTATATATAAAACTTTTCTTTTGTATATATCATGAGGAACAAAATAGTTTTTACCTAAAATCCGAGGTCTAATGATCATTAATTTTTGCGAGATGATATAATGTGATAATTTGTTTATAGTTCTGTTACGAATGGAGGTTATTTATTCGAAGTGTTATGTTATTGATGACAAAGAGAATCTCAAATTTGGGGAATCATGTATAAAGAATTTAATTTTATAATATTTTCTTCAAATACGAGCTTGTTCCTCTTGTCAACAATCATGTACTAAATTAGAGAGAAGCGTACGCCATACCTTTATGATGCACAATGTATGTCAAGTGTTCTGAATGAGTTTCTAATTGTTATTTTTAGGGATTAATTTCTCTTGGTGCAGAAGTGGTATGTGGTTACTGCAGATCACCAGGCTTCTGATGTCTATGTAACTTATGACGTTTCTCGAATAAGAAGTTGCATTCTTTCGTGTAGTTTCTATAGAATTTGCAATGCAGGATGAGGAGACAATAATCATAATGAATCCTGATTTGAATGGGGATTGCATTTTGTCCACTGGGCAGCAGTATTACATTTTATCATAGTAACTTGGGTGGGTTGGTGCAGAATTGTCCACTCCAAGCTGTCTTCTTTCGCCTTGTGAGTTCGCCACTGTCTTGCTTTGTATCTCTTCTAGAATGAATGTCGCCCACCCTTCCCTTCCTCTATAACAGTAAGGTACACATTTTGATCCAAGATACCTTGGCAACTCGCATTTTTATGGCCATTGTTTATTAATGTCTGTCTGTGTCGCCTACATTTTGAATCTACGAAAAGTATGAAGTTGTGTTACGTATGAATTGAAACTCGACATTGGTTTCCGTACTGTGAGCAGGTGCTGATCGGTGAAAATTCTTATTTTACATTTGCCGGAGCTCTCACGGCTCTCTAAAACATAAATTAGTGATAACATTAGCTTCTTTATTCATGGTGTCTGATGAAATGTAACAAATTTACACACTAAAGACCCACATTATACTGTTGAATAATGGTATGATAGACGTAGTCTAATGATGAGAATGCAAATTTTTCTTTCATTCTAATATTTTGTCTCGATTCCCATTTTGAAGCAGAATCACAAACACATAACCCACTTCTTAGAATGTGAGTGTACGTGACCACATACTCCAGCATTCTGTTCCAATTTTCTTCGGCCAATTGGCTCGTTGTCATTAGATATTAAAAAGATTTGGCACATTTTATATTTCCATCTTGTATGTAAAAGCATAGAGAAGCTTTGATATTATTTTAAATTAATATCTAATAGTATTTTTTTTGTAGTTTCACGAAAGCAATATAAGCCATTAATAAAGATACAAAATACTTGTTATATTTTTATAATAATATAATGACTTAATTGTTTTTGGCAAAAATATATAGTAGTCTTGTAATTATCATATTTTTCAAGTGACTATTTATTAGATTAGTGTGTAACTAATGTCTTTCCATGTCTAATTTAAGGAAATTTAAATGTATATACAAATGTGTATGCATATATATAAAATTTGGAAGCTTATTCGTCTTGAAGAAGTAGAAAGTCTTTCAAAAGATAGTTCAAAACTGAAATTTGTTTATTAATTTAGCTCGCTGGGGGAGGAATTTTCTGTACTTTGCTATAGTGACTTTCAAAATTGTTTGTAGGATCTTTAGCCTGTTGTTGTTGTCAGTGTGTTTGTTACATGAGCATGACGAAATTAAGTAACTAACCTCGACTTTATAATATGCGTTACATTTCTTAATTTATCTTTATTTCAAAACTGACTTTAGGTGTAATTTCTTTTAGCATGCCAGTATTGTAGATTGATTACATATTGAATGCGTAGGATCTATTTCTGTCTGCCTCTAATTTATTTCACTTTATACGAGTTATAAATTTATAGTATAAAGCTTTGTCTTTTCCTTAGCATACTGGAAATGCTATAGAATTACAGATGTTGAGTTAAAATTGGTCTAGAATTTTAAGATTTAGAATTTCGTTGAGTGACGAATAACTTCATAGTGCCACACTGGCATTACATGTGAAGTTTATATTTGTATATTAACGAATTTGCCACCATTAAAACAATAATTCTTACATCATCTACCTCAAGTGCAAAGAAGTGAAAGTTAATTTATGTGGGAAACCAAACATTCTCCTGCAATGGTCTAACTCTTACACTTTGGAGCACTTTAAAGGTTATGAAATTCATGTTTGTAAAATGGTTGATAGGAGGAATGGATTGGATTTTGAAAGACAGAATTTGAACGTAGTATATTTAATTTGATAGTTACTTCAATTTTCTTAGTTTTGGAGAGATATTTGATCTCTTAATTAGTGTGTGTGTTCATTACTGTGTGAGAACTTTTGATTTATTAGTATAGTGCTAGATTAGAGATAATTTTGCCTACAAAAAGAATTCATTCCTGTTGCTGTTCCACATAGTGAGTCAGTCATGCTAATATCCTTTAATTTGGGTCTCAAAATTGAAATTGTTTCAGAAGTGGCATTTTGAAAATATTTTATTTTCGAATTTTGATATCGTGAATTTGTTATTGAGTTTGCGTAGAAACCTGAATTATGAATCAATCATGCTAATATCCTTTAATTTGGGTTTCAAAATTGAAATTGTTTCAGAAGTGGCATTTTGAAAATATTTTATTTTCGAATTTTGATATCGTGAATTTGTTATTGAGTTTGCGTAGAAACCTGAATTATGAATCAATCATGCTAATATCCTTTAATTTGGGTTTCAAAATTGAAATTGTTTCAGAAGTGGCATTTTGAAAATATTTTATTTTCGAATTTTGATATCGTGAATTTGTTATTGAGTTTGCGTAGAAACCTGAATTGTGAGTCAATCATGCTAATATCCTTTAATTTGCGTTTCAAAATTGAAATTGTTTCAGAAGTGGCATTTTGAAAATATTTTATTTTCGAATTTTGATATCGTGAATTTGTTATTGAGTTTGCGTAGAAACCTGAATTGTGAGTCAATCATGCTAATATCCTTTAATTTGCGTTTCAAAATTGAAATTGTTTCAGAAGTGGCATTTTGAAAATATTTTATTTTCGAATTTTGATATCGTGAATTTGTTATTGAGTTTGCGTAGAAACCTGAATTGTGAGTCAATCATGCTAATATCCTTTAATTTGGGTTTCAAAATTGAAATTGTTTCAGAAGTGGCATTTTGAAAATATTTTATTTTCGAATTTTGATATCGTGAATTTGTTATTGAGTTTGCGTAGAAACCTGAATTGTGAGTCAATCATGCTAATATCCTTTAATTTGCGTTTCAAAATTGAAATTGTTTCAGAAGTGGCATTTTGAAAATATTTTATTTTCATATTTTGATATCATGAATTTGTTATTGAGTTCACGTAGAAACCTGAATTATTTAACAGTAATCACTAGTAAATTTTCCTTGATGTGATGTATATAGATTGCAGGTATATTTTCAAATCCGGAAACAATTTGATTTAATAATTATTCTGCATTACATCCGCCATTTTATGAAAACTCCTTGAATTTGAGTTGACCACTTTTAAGACCTTCTAATTCTTCAAAGTACAGTTTTCAATATTGAGTTCTAAAATTAGAAATTGCATTCTTACGGAACATAGCTATGTTGTCACATATCTTTTCTATGTTCTTACAAATAAAATGTTGCCTCTTCTTCACTGTACAAATACTGGGCATGCTGGGTTGAAAAAAAGGTAAATTCTGCTGGAGTCCAAGCTGGATTACATGCGAGCACCAAGCAAGACCAACGAACATGTGTGTGTATTATATATTTTACTGTTATAATCTTGTTCATTAGATCGAGTGGGTTATGCGTTTACTGCCTTCTGTATACACTGTGAGTAGTGAGCCATATAATGGGATAGAGGACCTATCCTGGCCCTATAGTAGTGAATATAATTGTTAGAAAATAAATTATATTTGTTGCCTGGGCAACCAAAGACCACAGCTCCCTTGTCCATAGGAAGGGAGCTTTAATAAATAATTGTAATCCTTTGATGGATCTATATTTAAAAATCGACAACAGAAGAATAAATGTGTATATGGCTGTTAATAGGAATTTCTATTCTTATGATTTTTCAAAATATGGAATGTTTGTTCAATGGAATAAAAGAAAAACAAAAAAAAAGAAAAAAGTTGCAATATTTATCTTATGTTTTATATAGCAGTGGTATTTTGCTACTTAAAATGGTCAATCTTGTTTCTGAATGCATTTTTCATGGAAATATTCATGTTCTATTTTGAATTCTAGCTTTGGCATAATTCATTTACCTATATTTTTTTATTCTAGGTCCCAGTATAACACGAAACATACATACGTTCACACCGATGTATTGTGAATTTTACTGTCTATTTTCGTTATAGAATTGGCACTACTCTCACAGCAAAAGTGTTTTATAAATATAAATAATATATATCTTGTATATTTGAATTTTTGTTTGTAGTAAAGTATGTATCTGATGAAGGTAGTTATGGAAAATTGAATACACAAATTGTGAAAAACATTGGTGATTGCTGATGTGTATGAATGCTTACTAAGACGTCAAAGTTGAAGGCCTGCTGTGGAATCACTGAACCCAAAACTTCCCTTGCCTCATGTGTTTTGAACACTAATGCTTTTGTAAGGGAAGGAGGTAATAAATTGTTTACATGGAATCTCAAAAGAAACTACTACAGTAGAACTCCGATTATCTGTTATCCTAAACGATTGATGGATTATCTGACTGTCTTTCTCTTGCGCCTTTTTTTGCTACCGAAATATGTAGTACTTACTTACTGGCTTTTAAAGAACCCAGAGGTTCATTGCCGCCTTCACATAAGCCCGCCAGCGGTCCCTATCCTGAGCAAGATTAATCCATTCTCTATCATATCCCACCTCACTCAAATCCATTTTAACATTATCTTCCCATCTACGTCTCGGCCTCCCTAAAAGCCTTTTTCCCTCCGGCCTCCCAACTAACATTCTATATGCATTTCTGGATTCGCCCATACGTGCTACATGCCCTGCCCATCTCAAACGTCTGGATTTAATGTTCCTAATTATGTCAGGTGAAGAATACGATGCGTGCAGTTCTGTGTTGTGTAACTTTCTCCATTCTCCTGTAACTTCATCCCTCTTAGCCCCAAATATTTTCCTAAGCACCTTATTCTCAAACACCCTTAACCTATGTTCCTCTCTCAAAGTGAGAGTCCAAGTTTCACAACCATAAAGAACAACCGGTAATATAACTTTTATAAATTCTAACTTTCAGATTTTTTGACAGCAGACTGGATGATAAAAACTTCTCAACTGAATAATAACAGGCATTTCCCATATTTATTCTGTGTTTCATTTCCTCCCGAGTATCATTCATATTTGTTACTGTTGCTCCAAGATATTTGAACTTCTCTACCTCTTCAAAAGATAAATTTCCAATTTTTATATTTCCATTTCGTAAATATTCTGGTCACGAGACATAATCATATACTTTGTCTTTTCGGGATTTACTTCCAAACCTATCTCTTTACTTGCTTCCAGTAAAAAAAATATGTAGTACTACTGTACGTTATATTAGTACGTATTTTTTTCCTAGAGAATGTTATTACAAGCCTTTACCCTTACACAGTATAGTCTACTGTTCGAGTTTCCATACTGTACAACTTCTACTGTATATAAAATGTATTGCATGAGTATCAAAATAAAACTAGTTGTGCTAAGTATCGAAAAAAAGTGCAAATAATTCAGCACTTTGGGAAAAGAGAAACTGTTGCTCATCTTGCATCAGAATACGAGATTGGTGTTACAACTGTGCGCGATTTAATAAAAATCCCGGATAAAGTGTATAAAGTATGTAAATCTACAACATGAGACTTCTACTATTGGCCTTCTATGCCCAAGGTTGCGGGTTCGATCCCGAGCCAGGTCGAGTGCATTTACAGTACCTGGCCACATTATTATAATCACTCACATTTTTACTATACTTTACATATTACTTCCACATTTGAACTCTGGTTTCCTTTCTTAAGCAGAATTCACATTACATATTTAATTTGTAAACAATATTAAGTAAAATTACAATTATCATCATCATATCGCTCACGTATTAGACCCTACAGGATCTGTTATGGTCTCATGCCAGTGCTTGCGTGGTCTTCCCAATTTCCTCTTTCCACTTGGTACATAAGTAAGAATCTGTTTAGGCCATCTAGTGCGATCCATCCTTTCGACATAGTTCATTCCATCTATCACCTCTCCTACCTAATTCCCAACCTCACCTTCACGTGGTGCAACCTGTTCCTAAACAGACGAGGCTCTGGGGACCGAGTCACAGCGGTATAACTGTTCCAACACATATGGAGGAAATGCCATATAAACGCCTGTCCAGAAGGCTATTAAGGTAGCAGCCCTACCACTGGACTACTGTGCGACAGGCTTGTAACCTATCCACAGGAACTCCATATTACATTCAAGTCTCATAATATTAACAGCCGGACTGCAGAATCTGTTGACGACTATGGCATGAAAATTACAATTATAACAATGTTAATTCAAGAAATATTGATAAGTAACCAACCACACCTCATTTTTACAGAAATTTCAGTATTTCGTTCGGCCTCCTTTGGCTTTAATTACAGCTTCAATTCTCTTTGGCATGCTTACAATACACTTCTGTATTATTTCCTGGATCCTCTCATTGTGATTCCAAACATGTATCAGCCTTTCAATAAGTCGAACTCTGGTAGTAATAAATTCTTTTGCCACCTCTCTTTTTACGAGTGCCCAGACATTCTCAATGGGATTCAATTCCGGTGAGTTTCCTGGCCATGGCAAATGTGGAATGTTTTTGGAAGCCAGAAACGTTTTGCCTCTCCTAGCAGTGTGGCAAGGTGCACCGTCTTGCATAAAAATATATTTCTCCCCATTTGGGAACCATTTGTTCCGCTGAGGGATAAGCTTGTTTTCCAATACCTGGATATATTGATCTTGTTTCATTGTTCCCTGAACAATGTAGAGTCGTCCTGAACCTTTGCCTGATGTCACAGACCATATCATGACTGATATTGGGTGTTTAACTGTGTTAACCAGGCATCCAGGAGCAAAATTTTCTCCCTTTCGTCGACGAAAAAACATTGCTTTGTCCATCAAACACTGAAAGGGTGATTAATCAGAGAA
The DNA here is from genome assembly GCF_040183065.1 of Periplaneta americana. Classification (NCBI taxonomy): domain Eukaryota; kingdom Metazoa; phylum Arthropoda; class Insecta; order Blattodea; family Blattidae; genus Periplaneta; species Periplaneta americana. The sequence goes on along the minus strand of NC_091120.1, from coordinate 29,923,473 downwards.
GCAAACCTGAAAATTGTCAAAGAAACTGATAAAAACTCTAAATTTTGTCTTTAAGTATGAAATAGTTCATTACTGGTTAATATTAAGAAATTGCATACAGATTTGCTTCTCCAATGAATCAGCCTTTCAGTGTTTGATTGACAAAGCAATGTTTGTTCGTCGACGAAAGTGAGAAAGTGTAGTAAAAAAGTGAGTGATTATAATAATGTGGCCAGGTACTGTAAGCGTGCTTAAATGGACAGGCTCATGTCAGTAGATTTACTGGCATGTAAAAGAACTCCTGCGGGACAAAATTCCGGCACATCTGGCGACGCTGATATAACCTCTGCAGTTGCGAGCGTCGTTAAATAAAACATAACATTAACCTCAACAATTTCTATCTTTCTGCTGAGAGCCATTACAAGAAGTTAACTTGCCCCCTTAAAAATCCGTCGTTGACAACCAGACTTAAATGAGTGAACTTCTGATTCACTTCATAGGGTGTTAAAGACAAGACCATGGAAGAAATTGTTCACTTAATTTATGAAAATATTTCATGGTACCGATTAGCCTATCCAATTTTTTCGATTAACAGTTCAGTCCATCCCCTTCTTTACTACGGATAATAGAGGTTCTACTGTAGTTTCCCCAAATGTGACAGTACAATCTATTTTGTGTGTGCCATAATAATAATAATAATAATAATAATAATAATAATAACAACGATGTTTTCTAGATCTAATTAATATTTTTAAACTATGCTTGACAAGAGTATCAGATTCAACAATTATTGTAGTGTATAGCTGTCAGTTATCAACTGTAGATCAGTACCGATTTATGGATTTTAAATATCAGTAACGTAACCTTTTTATCTTATTTTTAAATGCATGGAAAGTATTCCCATTTGAGCTCTGAAATAGCTAAATAACTAATTCTGAAGAAACAATTCCGGTTAAACTGGCTGTCCATAAATGTTTCTGTACAGATATCATGACACCCTTATTGTTGAATCTAAATGTTAAATTTTGTGGTCATGAAAGTTGATCCCACATATCCAGAATATTTAGTGCATAGCCATGGGACACGATGAAAGCTTGGTTCACAGTAGAATGTAGGTGAGAGACTTTTTCCACATGCATTTGCTAGGCGTATGTCCATAGATTTTTTTTTTTCTAATGTTGGGGGTACTTGGCTTTATCATTCACCCATATGAAGCTCAGTTCTGTAGACCAATTTACCAACAGAGTCGTTGCCCAGGGTGCGCTGTAGGAGGCTGGTCTATGCTACACCTGCATCAAGGTGAAATAATGATAATTTTGTTGGGATACTACAGGGAAACTGGAGCTCCCGGAAAAATCACCTGTGTTAAGGCTCATTCACAATGAAAATTAAACATAATGTAAGCGTTAACTTAAGAATATAAACGTTACGGTAAAATCAAGAAATCATACCATCATTCACAATGGGAACATAAACATAACAGCAAACATACTTGGTAACCATGGAAACATAACGACGCCATTTCCTCATATTCTGTCGTATATTTCAGCGCTCCACGATTGTGTTCTGTTTGCAAATCACGTACAGTAAGCATAAGCATGAAAGTTTGGAGTTTGCAAACTTTCATGTTAACATCTTACGGTAATGTTTATGTCAATGCTTATGTGAATCATTGTGAATGATCCCATTTGGTAGCCTGGGCGCAAACTTCTGTGTTTATGTTACGGTTATGTTTAATTTTCATTGTGAATGGGCTTTTACCTGGACCACAGACTTGCCCAACACAAGTTATGTCAGAGGTACAGAAGTGGACTGTAAATAGAAATTATAAATACGGCTAAACTAAAGAATTTTTAAATAATGAGGTAAAAGAAAACACCTGTAGTAATTATAGGAGGGATTTAAAAAAAACGAGAAAAGTATAATTATATACTACACAAGTAGTGAGCTGATTTGCACTTATCGTTTTTCTTCTGTACACTGAGCAAACAGCGAAACACATGCAGAAAAAGTTAAAATATGCCATAAGTGATCTACAGGGTGATCTGTTTGGGAAGATATATAATAAAAACAATGTAACATGAGAACAGTTACTATTTATTTTTTCAGTAATCTGTAGATACATTCAGATAGATGTGAGTTTTGAGTTTTAACTACATTAGACCTCGCCCTGCCACCATTCTATAATACAATACAATTCACACCAAGAGACTAATCTCTCCCATGTGTGTCCTTACATCTCTGTAATTTTTCAAAAGCTGATAGAAATTTTTACTTTGAGGTAATATCCCTTGGCTGCTTTGCATAGACGTCTTCCTTCACAAAATTTCAAACAAATAAATTGGGTAGTGTCAAGTTTGGAGAATTTGAAGGCCGCGTAATGACCCACCACAACCGCACCAGTTGATGTCTTAACATCATTCAAATCACGAACTTTTCCTCAGTAAGATGATGCACCTTCATGTTGGAATGCAGTGTCACGTGTTTTTCCTGTTGCAGCTGTGATATGAAGAGCAAATGTGATCAATTTCTGCAAATCCTGTAATGTCTAAACACGTTCAATGCAGTAGGGCAGGCGTCTCAAGGCCAACGCATGAAAGTTGTTACAGAGAGCAAATGTAGATAGCGTAGTCAGCAGAAGAGATAAGTGCAATACCCGAAGATAGCCGATCGCTGATTCATGTTACAAGCATAAGCGAGCTAAGTTGTAAGTGTCGCGGGAGAAATGCCACACAGTTGCACTTTTGAGTTGTACTGTCACAATAGACGGTTATTTTCGGAAGGAATAAAATTTCTTAAGTAGTTTGCAGTAATAATAATAATAATAATAATAAAAAATTTATTTTCTAGTGATATATATCAATGAGTAAAAATAAGACATCTGAAGCATGAAGAACCATACATGTTACGTAATTATTTAAGCACAAGGAACTGGCCAACTTATTTCATTATCTTCTGGCCTAGTTGCCTCATAAGTGGTGCCTTGTTGGTATCACTTATGAGGTTCAGACCTGTCTTCGGACAGTTGACAAAACAACAATACTTCATTTCTAGTAAATGGTTTTTGGTATCTCTCTTTTTCTTTAAGTTTATACTATATTAAATGAAATAAAATTCAATTAAATAATAATAATAAAATTACAGTTAAACGTGTTGGTTGTTAAAGTACGTATTTTTATGATACGTCAATATTAATATATTAATTACAATAACAGTTAATAATATAGTTCGTGATGTTTTCAATGATTAAAAATAACCAAAACATCTTAGAAATTCACAAACAATCTTAAATCTGGTCTCAAATTCGTTTTTCAAGTCCTTCAGTACTTCATTATATTTGTTACACTGGTCTTGATTCAAATTGGGTAACAATTTTAGATTAATAAAGTGGTAACATTTACCCACTGAAACTTTCGACTCCCACAGTTTCACTTTCCCTATGAAAGCTTTTATTTCTTCATACATTAGCGGTAATAAGGACATCCTTTCCTCGGAGATGGACACAACATCGTAGCGGTTGCAGATGTTTATTCAAACGTCGCGGTCAATGACGTCATCCGGAGATACACGAACTGCTCCCGCATCTTGTTCCACTTTTACATTTAAAAAAATAGAGAGAGGAGGAAGTGCTTCGAGGAGGCCCTATTGAGACGTCTGCAGTAGGGGTAGAGCAGCGGTCATCAACACAGTGCACCCTCGGGCTAGCGTCTCTTACCTGCTGATAAGACATTGTACTGGCGTGCATCCGTGGCTGCTGGCGGGTATGCTTTCCACCTCTCCCTTCTGCACTGGGTAAAGTTTTAGATAATGTTGACAAGTTGTGTGTGCAATAGCATCTCTGCTGATAGTCGTCTAAAATTCTTTTTGGAACTTAGAAGCGCAGCTCATGCACTTAGTTCGTTGTCTTGCAGTAAACGGCATTTTGTTTATTCAGTAGCTAAGAGAGAATCTGATTTCTTTTGTTCATGAAAAGAATGATACAAAACTCCCGTGTTATAACGTGATACTGGAACTAAAATACTTTGTGGTGCACTAATCCATTTGTTAAATTTCACCATGGATTCGATAGACCTATATGTAATACAGTTCATTATACCTTTTGAGGGCCTAAAAAAAACTTTTATAGGCCCTAGGGCCAAAAAAATATGTCGTTTGTTTACTTATACATATTTAATTGGCAACAACTTATCTTCAGCTTGTTTGGCTTTAATAACTCCGGAAGGAATTTCGGTTTCAACAGACCCCGACATCATTTCCAACATAACAGAACATTGAATTATTTCAAGAAAAAATTGTTCCGGGGCCGGGTATCGATCCCGGGACCCTTCGCTTAGCGGGCGAACGCTCTTCCGACTGAGCTACCCCAGGAACTATACACGACACCGTCACAATTTTTTCTCTGTATCCACACGACTCAAATGAGCTGACAAGATGCCAGAACTCAACTACGAGTGCACACAAATACTTGTGTGACTTGAATAGTGTCGTGTATAGTTCCTGGGGTAGCTCAGTCGAAGAGCGCTAAGCGAAGGGTCCCGGGATCGATACCCGGCCCCGGAACAATTTTTCCTTGAAATTATTCAAACCTGCTTTACAGGGAGCTACTACCTGAAAGCCAGATTTGTATAACAGAACATTGTTTATTAAATTCAGAGACTAGTAACTTAACAAAAAAAATAATAGCATCATGCAAGCCTTCCTTAACGGATGATTTTTATTTTACGTATTTTTTTTTCTAGTAAAACAGTCCCTAGATAACAAAACACGCTAAGCAAAACACACAAACACAAAGCGAATTTCTAACTTAAAACTCTTATTCAATTACGGACTAGTGCATCACAAAATAATGTAGGAACCTTTGGTGAAATTTCGTGTTTAAACCTCGGGCCAGAGGTCCCCATTTCGCTCTTGATACATAAATTACTGTTGTATCAGTCCTGATAATTTTATAGCGATTTTATTTTACGTCTTCCCAGACGGATCAGGCTGTATTTTGAGAATTACAAACTTGCAGTCAGATATACTTTACACTGTAGACCTGGCTTAATATCGAAGTGGACTTCGATTGAATGAGCACTCGCTATTATTCTATTGTAAGGCTCTTTCCTCGAAAACTTTATTGTTAAAAAAGGTAAAGTTAACCCCATGACGGGCAAAATCGGCCAAGAGGGCGGCGAGAGATTAAGGCTTCCACCTTTTCAGACAATCGGCATTAATGGCAGTAGAGATGTCGGTCCTACGTCCCTGCCGCTTTACCCCCAAGGAAATGTCCCTGATACTCATTTATCTTAGAGGTTGAGTAGATCTCAGGACCATGGTGCGGCCGGAAGGATTAGATCAATGGAAAAATCCATGACCCCATTGGGAATCGAACCCACGACCTTCAACTTGCAGCGTTACGCCTTTACCGTATACCTCTGTCATGTTAGAATTTTAATTATATTTTACGATGTAGGTAAATTGCACATGTTTGGAAATAAGTGGTGTTTATACAGTATGTTTGAAAGTGAATGGACCCTCAATTTAAAACCGTATTAGTTAGGTGCAGGTAAATGTCACGTCAAATTATTAGCGTGTTGGCACTACTGTACTCATTGTTGTCTTTAATGAGCACGTGAAATGACCGACATGAGCTAGTTCCCATCAATATATTTTCAATTTTTTTTTTGTATCGACTGTGTTTCCTCCGAGAATGAACGTGTAGTTATTGTTGAAAGTTACTGCGCACATAAATCTATAAATGTGTGAAAGACGAGTTTCGGTTGGAATGTCTTCAGTATGCACCTCTAATTCAACAATATCGTCTTTAATTGACGAACTTCGTGAGACTGGAGTGTATAAGGGTACGTACATGTTGGAGCGACGATAAACGATGAAAGAAGCAGCGATGCTATATCAGAGAGAATTGAAGCATGCATTGTCATTGAGGTGTGCATATTGGAGTAACGATAAAAGCGAAGATACACGATAAAAGCGACGAAAAAGAAAAGTTCCATTTTCTTCGCTCTTGTCGTTTATATGATCTCTGATTAAGATAATATTAATCTGTATAATTACCGGTGGTTGTCAATATATCGGAATATTAATAGATTTATTATTATTTCGGCATATTAAATTAATTGTTGTAGATATTGGCAAATTGATCAGTTGTGTATTTATTCGTGATACATTATGTGATCACAATAACCAATCACAACAGAACGAATTTATACTACCTTTGGGATGAGAAACGGGTTCAATTTTGTACGTATTTAAGTTATATTAACCTTGAACCTAGCAGCTGATATTTCCTATATATCTTCTTTCATTAAGTGGATGCATAGAATATCTTCTACTGACAAATCAAAATGTTCGCTTCCCGCGTCCTCGTTGCTCCTATATGAACACTTGATTCTTTGATAATACCAAAGCGTCGCTAGGTCATTTCTTTTATCGTTTATCGTTGCTCCAACGTGTACCTACCCTAAGAAAGAGCCCTGGCCAACCGTCTTGTCAAGAGCGGAAGATATCAACGATTAACGACATTTAACTTGCTTACTCAGAAAATTACGTATAACATTTTCTTTGAATAATTTCGAGGGAAAAATTGTTCCGGAGCCGGGTATCGAACCCGGGACCTTTGGTTTTAACGTACGTTAAAGCCAAAGGTCCCGGGTTCGATACCCGGCTCCGGAACAATTTTTCCCTTGAAATTATTCAAATCAACTTTACAGGGAGTTATACCTGAAATCTTGATTTGCAACATTTTCTTTGCAATGGCGTTTGCTATCGGCTCCTCTTTGTTGATTACTAAGAAGCTAAAATTGCGTGCTTTTCTTATTGGTTGGGTTCTTTTGTTTAAAATTGAATTTAATTATTCCATTATATTATATTTTGGTAATGAAACTTGATTTCATTTGAGTGACTAATATACTGCAGGAGATACAAATACATATTTTTATTTAATACGCATACAGTATATTCAAAACTTTGTAGGCCTATATCTTTGCTGCTCATATCTTACAGCTTCAAGTAAAATCAGGCTTACTGTGCATATTTTGAGTTCCTTTTCATAAATGGTCCATGAAACAAGCTCGGGTTCATATTCTGATTGGGACAAGTTACTTGGTTGAGGTTTTTTTTCCCGGGGTTTCCCTCAACCCATTAAGAGCAAAAGCTGGGTAACTTCCGGAGTAGCTCAGTCGGCTGAGGCGCTTGTCTGCGATCTGGAGTTGCGCTCGAGCGTGGGTTCGATTCCCGTTTGGGTTGATTACGTAGTTGGGTTTTTCCGAGGCTTTCCCCAACCAGGTAATGTATAAAAATGATTGAAAAAGATTAGTTTTGGCTTTTAAATGTGCAGAAAAATTTGATCCGAACAAATGTAACATTGTAAAATTTCTTCATAGAACGAAAAGTTACATTTGTTCGGATCAAATTTCTGCACATTTGAAGGCCAAAACTAATTTTTTTTCAATAAATTATCAATACACATATTGTGAATTAAATCAATGGCTTTTCCAATACACGCTATGAAATATTTCATATGAAACAATTTTTATCTCGAAAAGGAAGCAAAAACGAGCAAAATTGTATTAAACCTTTTATTGTTTGAAATATCTCAAAGAATAACCCTCTAAAATTGATTACATTACTTACGGTTCATCCTATGTGTATAGTGCAGAGATTTTTATCTTCCCACACTCGCGGATGCGGCAGTGTACAGCGCTACTGCACACATGCTAGCGTGGAAAGATAAAATGTACGAACTATTTGTTGTATAAGTGTAATAAAATCATTCAGAAAAATATGAAGCATTTCTTATATCACTTACATTTAACAGATGATTTAGCAGCCTGAAATAATTTTGTATTATTATTATTCTCGAAGATAAATTCTCTGAATTCCTGTATTTAAGTTGAGAAATACTTCTAGTTTAGCCTTTATCAAGTCCACATGACACTTATTTCTTATATCTGGCCGTTTAAACGTGATTAAAAATGGACACTCGTTGAGCATGGATATTACAGCCTGGTATATTGAACAGAAAACCAATTACGTTTGCAATATTTGAGACTTCTGTTATATTCCAACATGCCAACTTCAAGAGATAAGCCACCTAGGTCTAGTTTTTTAAAATAATTTCTTTAAATAGTGGGACCACAGCATTATGAAAATAAATCTCAGCGTATATAGGCCTAATAAATAAAATGTTAAAAATAATTACATTGCTGTGGAGAGTGAGAAAACGTAGATAATTACAGAAGAGATACTTATTTTAAGGTTAAAAAAAACTTAAGAATACGGGAAAAGCGTAAAATGTGGTAATCCTAGAGACTATCGATTCGACCTCATGCGAACTCGAGATGGAGATGATAATAAAAGGGGAATTATGAAGTTTCGTACAATGAAGAGGAAAAACAGAGATTCCTGAGAAAATCCTCATGACTTTGGCTTTGCCCACCACAAATATAACTCCGCCTTCGCCAGGAATTGAACTTGGATCCGTGATCTTCGTAAGCCAGTGATCTGCCAATTGATCTAAGAAGGTGGTAACAATGTGTCTAACTTCGTTTCAAAACAATTACCTTCATTGTTATTCGAGTGGATAATCTGTAATGCGAATTCAAGAGAAAATAATTGCATGTGAAATACAAGGAGCACTAATAAAGAAATACTCATATGCTATTTTATGCTCTTCTTAAAGCGCGGATAATTAGTCGTGAATCATTCTGTATATGGATTCAATTCTTGTACTTCGGTCATTGCAAGCGATTGGGAGCGAACGAAAATTGTCGCATGCTTTAGGTAATTATGTAACAATGTACAAAATATTCATTATGAAATAAAATAAATTACACATACACTATAGAAAGCTCTTTATTTATTCCTTAATTTACATATAGGTTTGCGTTGTCTACTTTTACAGGTACTGAGTTAATGGCAGTTACCCGCAAGCGTGATTTACATTAATTAGTGTCTAACACAGACCAATAATTTTTTACAGACCACAAGAATCCTGAATTCTAAAAGGAGAAATTTCTGAGTTTTGAAATACAGTAGGTCCTAAATATTTGCATTTTTTTTTTACGAATAATAGTAAATCTATATTAATAATAAATCTGTAGCCGAAATTTTTTTTGGTAATTTTCGATTTTCCAAAAATATTTGGTCCTAACATATATAATTAACCATCCTGAAACCGAAAATCGCTTTTTTGAAATTTTTGTTTGTATGTCTGTCTGTCTGTCTGTCTGTATGTTTGTTATCTTTTCACGCGATAATGGCTGAACGGATTTCGATGAAAATTGGAATATAAATTAAGTTCGTTGTAACTTAGATTTTAGGCTATATGGCATTCAAAATATATTATTTAAAAGGGGCGTTATAAGGGGGCCTGAATTAAATAAATCGAAATATCTCGCTTATTATTGATTTTTATGAAAAATGTTACATAACAAAAGTTTCTTTAAACATAATTTGCGATAAGTTTTATTTCTTGAAACATTTTGATAGGACTGATATTTAATGAGATAAATGAGTTTTAAAATTAAAATAACTGCCATCTAAGGCCGTGTATTGAATTAAAAAACAAATGACTTCGTCTATAAGGGGCCTTGAACAGCAACAATCGAAAGCTATGAAAGATACCCTACAGAGAATGCTTCTGTGTTTGTATGAAGTAATATCGGAAGCTAAATTAACCGATTTGTAATTAATTATTATTTCACCATTGGAAAGTGTAGTTTCTCTAGATGGACATAATACTATAATGTTATTACAGTAACTTCTGATATAATATAATATAATATAATATAATATAATATAATATAATATAATATAATATAATATAATATAATATAATATAATATAATATGTAATATTATGTAATATAATTTAAGTTATTTGAAGGGTTCACAACCATAGTGGGCCAAGCGCCATTTACTGAATACGTAGAAAACAAGGGTTAAAATTAAGTTATTACCATAATTCAATGGAAACCTATAACAAGTAAAATAAAGTATACACATTAAATCTAAATGATGTCAATCTTCATTAAACTATGGTTGCATGTAATAAAAATTAAGAAACAGGTTAAAGGAATTGTCATTGCACCAAATGAGTCTCTCTGGACCAAAATGATCGCATTTTAATTATTTGGATGCAATTTAAATTAAGTGACATATTAAACGATTTATCCTTCTATCAAACACGAATGTTCCCTGGATCAAATGTCCTATTTTAATTATGTAATTACTTTATATTTATTTCTAACGGGTGCAGCCGAGCGCACGGGTACGGCTAGTTTATAATAAAACTGAACAATTTTAATCCTGTCCATAAACATTAATCAAATAAACTACATATTATTAAAATAATGGTAGACCCTAAATATGAAACGAAATGTATATTAAATTAAAATATTTAAGGTTTGAAATAGAGGTGATAAATCAAAATGCTCAAAGAATCTTCGGCTATGGCTATTATAATTTTTTACATAGTTTAGTGGTGAACACCAACATTTCTGAATAAGCTCCATGTAAATTTTGATATATTACTTCTACTAATAGAAATGAGTTATTTTGGAATACCGTAATGGAGTTCTAATCGGGAATACATGGTTCATAAATACATTTCTTTTCCAAGTCAACTTCCTTGACCTGGTCTATTCTTGTTTCGGAACTATACTTGTTTTTTTGAAAGCTGGGACATGACAGTTAAGCGGCCGAGCTTGGAACTACAGTGCCATGTTGCCAATATGGACTACCACGCTGCCAGCCGATGGAAGCTAGCATTTGTCGTTAAGATGACTGACGTTAAAACATTCATTGACAATTGACGCGAAGCTAAGAAAACAATAGAAAAATCGACAGAGAATCACAGACGAAAGGTACTAATGCTAACATTGTGTGCACAATAAATGTCACCAAGAGAGCTACGTGCAAACAAGTTTGGCAACTCAACCGTTGTTACCATAGCAACAGGCCTACCACGCTATGCGACATTCAGTTGTTTTTCCGATCGCAACGCTCCTGTCATGGCCCATCTTTAAAAAAAAACAAGTATAACTGTAGGATCAAGAACTATAGCTTTGCTTTTCTTTGAATGAATGGCTAAAATATCAATTCTTCTGATGAATCCTGTTGTTCAACGTTATTCAAAGTTAAAAAAATTGTTGAAATGATTTCTCTCAGTAAATAGCATTAAAAAGTAATTTTGTTGTGAATTGGTGTATATCTTACATACACTAAGCGTCTAATATTTTAATAGTCTCTGCCTCATTTTATATAGTTGCCCACCACTTGCGAACTTGCTCGTAAAGTTTTTGTATCGAATTATCGAAGTCACTTTCTGAATAACTGCAGTTCAATTTCTAGATAACTTCCCTAGTTCGGAGAGTCTTCCATTAGGTCGGAGAGTAGAGTAAACTTTAAGAAAGAAATTAGTGACCTATGCTCTGTTTTTCAATATTATCTTATCAGTGAAACTCGTTACACGTGGTGGGCATTTCTTCTGCAACAAGTCGTATTGAAAATTTCAGCTACAAAAGAAAAGCGATACTCATGTATCAAACAATTTTATTGGTGCTTTCCATTATTAGTCGCATGCAGTCCGTGGTGATCGTAAGTGGTTCTGGTGATGTTGTGCGTGTGTGTGTTGACATTGAGATTTTCACTGCAACGAAATGTAAGTACATTTAAGCAAGGATTAAAAAAAATTTCTTCCAATGATTAAATAGTCATAAATGCAATATGGTGGTGACAGATTACGAGTGTATTTGTCCTTTTTAAAATTTATATTTACGTGTGAACAGAGATTGATATTAAACATATTACTTCACGTGTTTGATAAAAAGTGCTCGCATTCTGATGTGATTAAATATTACATAAATTTTAATAAAAGTACATTTTACAAAATCTTTCACAAGAATCCAAAAGTTCAGGACAAACGTAAAAACGTTTCTTATAGAAAATTTGTATGTTGGACAAGAGATTGCTACTAATTTTTTTAAATTAAAATTAATTCGTGTTAGAACATACACATTAATTTTATTTTAAATATTACGAGAGTAACATTCCATTAAAATAATTGTGTTAACTATGTTATGAGCTGTGTGCATGACTCTAATTTGCGTTGTTAAAATATAATTCCTATATTTTATAAAGGGCGAGATAAAAATAAAGGTGTCACAGCCATTAAAATCTAATATATTTAACTATTTTTATATTTGGCCAATCACACATCGTTAGTGGGTTTAATTGAGGGAATTATTTTATTTAGTGTGGGGAGAGGAGCACCAAAATTTCACTTAATACTGATCGGAAAATTTCATGGGGAGTAGTTGTTCTGTTGTTTAGTCAACTGCCCGAAGACAGGTTTGAACCTCATAAGTGCACCAATAAAGAATCAGTCATGAGGCAACTAAACCAGAAGATAATGAGGTAGAGTCACCAGCTCCTTTCTCCCTCCATTGCATACATCGATGACTAGTAACATATTACACTAATCAGACTTCAGATGTATACAAACAATTGTTTTTCCTCTGCCACATATCGTCAAGTGATCTGTATTACCTGATAATAGACGTACATATCAGCCAGAACCTCAATCAGAGGTAGGGGGGAGTAGTAAAACGTAAACATAAATTCTCATTTCCCATTACATTTCGGGAACATTGAAAGACACTCTTTCAGCTTTCCCAATGACGGGACTGCCTCATTGGACAAAGCATAATAAACATATTGAGTGAAAACAAAAACAGAACACAAAAGAGAAAGGAGGGGAACGAACAAAAGAGAAAATTAAGTACAGGAAAGATAATAGCATGCATATAACAGGCCTAAACATAGTAAACAAACAGATTAGATATTCGAGGAAAAGTATCCCTTTTTAGGAAACAAAGTACAGATGGTATTTTAAAATGGCAAGTGATCCTCTGATAGCGGCAAGGGAAACATCACGAATGAAGTCGTTGTTCAGCTGGAACTTCTTGCAGAAAGTGACGAAGAGGCGAGGTATTGTGCCCCTAGCGCCAACCATTAGCCCAACTACTTCAATGGAGGTGAGGTGATATTTCTCCAAATAGAATATATTCAGTCCACGATATTCAAAGTTTCATTTTCAAGTTTATTCTAGATTATGGTACTGACACTTCATCTGTTCCACCATAGGATTGTGTTTGGTCGGCTGGAAAAAGCACATAAGTAAAATAAAGTAGATTTTTCTGTTGTACCTAATCACATAAGTCAAGTATTTTTTTTCTAATTTTTGAAATAATAAAATTTCTTGTATGTTAAATTGAAAAGGGTCTTACTTTCACCAACATATATGAATTTCATTATTATACTTAGGCTATATTCAGTTAAGAGTAAATTAAAAAAAAAGTCTCTCCTGAAAAATTCATTTTTTTTTTACTTATGTACCTTTTCCCGCCGACCAAAGCTGTAATTGATTTCTTTATTAGGCGTGTTTAATTAAAAACAGCTACTATTTGAATTTATTTAATCAGGTATTTCATAAAATATACAGAAAGCAGCTATACATATTCATATTTTATGATACCGTAGGCCTTATTTATATTTTTATTTCAAACTTTAAGTGCCACCCAGCAATGTTCACGTATCAGTGGTACGCGTACCATAGGTTGAGAGTCCACCACTGTGGAGTAACGGTTAGCATGCCTAACCGTGAAACGAGCGGGGCCCGGGTTCAAATCCTGGTTGGGACAAGTTACCTGGTTCAGTTTCAGGTTTTTTTCAGGGGTTTTCCCTCAACCCATTAAGAGCAAATGCTGGGTAACTTTCGGCGTTGGATCCTGGACTCATTTCGCTGGAATTATCACCTTCATATCATCCAGGCGCTAGATAATCATAGCAGTTGATGAAGAGTCGTAAAATAACCAGTTAAAAGAACATCGGTTGAGTCGCTGCTCTACACTATTCGTAACTTAGTACGGAACTGTTAAAGAAAATATAGTGGCTTCATTGATCTAGTTCTTCAGTAGAACTGCCAAAATAACTTTTAAAAGCTGATATGTAAGTGACTTTTAATAAGTATTTAATTATAAAACGTAGGAAATGTATACTGCGATGATATACACGCCACTTTGTCGTTTAGGCCTACTTTTAATACAACGGAACACAATGAGCACTTGATGTAAACAACAAGGAGTTCGGAGTCCAAGATTGTTGGGTGGGTGAAATGTGAATATTAGCATGGGCTTTAAACTTTCAACACTGTCCCTCCATGCCTATTGCATCTGTGGCTCAAATACTGGTCTTCCATCCAGGCGACACGGGTTCGATTTCGACCCAGTGGTGTATTTTTAAATATAAAAGTGCCCTAACTCTGGGATTTCAGTAGTAGCTATCATCATCATCATCATCATCATCATCATCATCTTCATCATCATCATCATCATCATCAGGGGCAGGTATTTATGGAGATTAATTTTATCATCTGTGTTTTTTAATATTGGTGTCTGCGGAGATTGTTGGAGATTGATTTGTACTCTTGGCGGAGATTAATGGAAATTTTGGAAAATACAATTGTTTTGGAATTGGAGTATTAATTCAGTATGGATATTACTTTCCAAATAATTAACATTAAAGGTTCGTTGGATTCTGGTAAAGGTGCGGTATGGCCAATAAACAATATTTTGCTGGATTGAGGCTGTGTTTAACACACATTCATTGAAGACGAAAAAAAACTTGCAGCCCTCGAATTAACACTTTCAAATATTGTAATTAGTGAAATTTTGAGTTCACTAATGTATTCAGAACACCTGGAATGCCATGTAATGTAATCTGCTTGGATATACTGTATAACAAATTCAAGTGAAAAAAAAATCCGAAAAAAAAAAAGCTCTTGATTGACATCCTCCGGCTGGCTACTCCCCATTTCAATCCTTATGGTAGGATCAATTATACAGGGACATCATTTTATTTTTACTTCAATTTTTATTGTACCTGAGTTTTTGAATGTACTTCACTCCCACCCCTTCTACTAAGGAAGTTCCAACTCCACACAGAACCAAGACCGCAGATAGTAAGCAGTGCTGAATTACTGAGTATAGTACGTTCCAGAAATATGTTCGCGTTTTCCAGTGACGAAAGAGCTTTCAATATTGAATCATATTTTCGCACAGGTACTGTCCGTTTGCCTACGTCGCATCCCGATTTCCCCCACCTGCTTCTGCTCGCCCCTCTGTAAAAGCTGGGCTGTCTTAGCTCTTTTCTGAAAACATTAATTTCTCTTAGGAATTGGACGTTTACGTAATATTATACAGCTGTTTAATTTAACTTAAATAAAAGAGCCTCGTTAAGTAATTAACTGTCACGTGATTTCCTCCCTTTCTACAATCCTGCGGCATAACCACTTGGACGGACAGTAGATAGCATGTCTGAGTAATTTTATATTTTCGGGTCGGGCAGAAGTGAAGATTGAATTCACAGTACGTAGAGTAGGTACAGAATTATTTCAACATGAGTTACTAGTACGAAGGACGAAACTGGCAATTGGAATTAGATGCAATAGTCTATAGTGCGATAATATGCACAAAAGAAGTGAAGCCTGTATCGAAATGAACGACCACCATTTTCAAAATTGTGTTTAAATATTCATATTATGATTATTTTTCAATTTAACTTCTTTCTCTATATTGTACGCTAATGTGCTGTAGACAGTATAATATACACTGCATAATGAATACGTTCGCATGGATAACTCACTTCGTGAGTAAAAACACTTATTCTTAATACAGTACTGTACTTTGATTAAAGAAAAACCTAATGAAAATTATCAAACTCAAAATCGCGATATTTCCTAGTTTACGTAAATGGATGAACTACTTTTCTTCCATCCTATACCTAGTAGAGTGATTTGTGTTTTACGCCAGTATCATCGAACTCCAGTCTTGGAGGGGGGAGCAAGCGATGTTTCCGGTTCTCTAAAGGTATAGACAGGTTAATATTAAAAATGTTAGTAAAAATAAAATGATGTCCCTGTATGACCTTTCTTGGTAGTCTTGGAATACGCTATGATGTCAGTACTTCTAGAGGAGCCATTAGTAGCAAGGCAAAAAACTTCCTCTTCTACTGTCGAAGACTTTTTTTTTTCAAAGCAGTTGCAATTAAGGATCGAACATGATGATGTCTGGCATTTCGGAGGAGTAAACCTCTGTTACACTGACCTTGGACGTGGGCAAGGGTTTCAGTCTCCGGACATCCATGTCTGCAACCATACATGCCTAGAAAACATGAAGCATTGCTGACATCATATATGAAGAGTCCACTGCAAGAATGATGGATGTCATTTGGAATACATTTTGCAGGAGAAGCAATTGAAAGTTTGAAATGCTTAGCGCTCAAAGCTTAACTGTGATTTTCCGACCATTACTGGACAATGACTATCAGTGTTAATGCCATATAACTCTCTATGTACATTCTATATGTCTTAAGCTATGCATTGACAGTCTTGGTTCATTTTCGACAAGAAAGTGACATCCATCATTCTTGCAGTGGACTCTTCATATATTTAACAGATGATTTGGCAGCCTGAAGTAATTTTGTATTAATTTTATTCTCAAGATAAATTCTCTGCATGACTGATTGAAGTTGGGAAATACTTACAGTTCAACTCTTATCAAGTCCACAGAACACGTTTCTTAATCTGACCACTTAAAACTTAATTAAAAGCGAACACTCAGTCAACATAAACATTACAACCTGGTATATTATTTGGGGGTTCTGTTACATTTAAACATGGCAACTTCAATAGACAAGTCACTAGGTCTAATTTCTTAAAACAATTTCTTTAAATAGTGAAAACACGGCATTCTAAAAATAAATCTCAGCATATATATGTCTAATAGACTCAATGTTGAAAATAATTATATTGCGAAAAAAACATAGATAATCCTTAAATTATGTAAGCGTATTTTAAGGTAAAAAACGTAAAATGTGGCAACCCTAGATACAGCCATAGTAGATCGCATTATGTACTGTGAATTGAAGCAGACTTCAACATATTTAAATTCTACAAAATTTCTGCTTTTGAATACAATCATAGCACAGGAAGAGTTTCGTATAGGGCAGAAGAGCTAAAATGCTGGTAATTTACAGTCTTGATTCTTGAAATGAAGCTACTTGTTGATCAAATAGTACGTGCGCAACATCCCAAAGAAAAGCGTTATTTCTCTAGCGTGTCTGCAGTCAAGGAGAAAAGGAAGTCGGTAAATGTTTTATGTCAGTGTACACGTGTTTTGTGCTTTATTTACCGTTAAGTTTTCTTGTAGAACAGCCTTGAGGGTGCCAGAAACTGTTTAGATCGGAGCTCCATTTACATGGATTTAAGCACTGTTCATTCATATCGCTGTTTTGTGTGGGCAGATAGCAAAATCTAGGGACGCAATTGTTTTAAATCATCTCAGCCCATTGTGTACATCCGTCAGAAGTAGCCTTGGCAGATGAAGTGACTTTTCTTGTTTCCTGCAAACGTCGCTGTCCAATGCCACCTGAAATCTCTCGACCGAGGTTTGCTTGACAACTTCTTTTCAGGGCTTCCTGGAATCTTGTTTTCAAGATCCGTATATTTTTATTGTTTATTTCATTTTAATACTTTGAGAAATAGAATTAGATTGTTTACAAATCATCTGTTTACATTGTTTCTTGAGATGTCTGTTTCTTCACCTGTAATTAAAAAAATGGTAGGGGAATTGAGGAAATCTCTAGGTTTGCGTGGTGTAATGTCTATGCAGGAATTAAGGGATTGGATTTAGAATAAATAAATACAGTTTTCTGTAGGATTCAATTGTGTTTAATGAGCGGAATAAAAATGAGCTGTGAATAACCGGCAATTCTCCAATAATATTTAGGCCTACTTACAAATGGCTTTTAGAGAACACGGAGGTTCATTGCCGGCCTCACATAAGCCCACCATCGGTCCCTATCCTGAGCAAGATTAATACAGTCTCTACTATCATATCCCACCTCCCTCAAGTCCATTTTAATATTATCCTCCTATCTACGTATCGGCCTCCCTAAAGGTCTTTTTCCCTCAGGTATTCCAACTAACACTCTATAAGCATTTCTGAATTCATCCATACGTGCTACATGCCCTGCCCATCTCAAACGTTGGATTTAATGTTCCTAAAAATGTCAGGTGAAGAATACAATGCGTGCAGTTCTGCGTTGTAATAATAATAATAATAATAATAATAATAATAATAATAATAATAATAATAATAATAATAAATAGTAGTAGTAGTAGGCTAATAATAATAATAATAATAATAATAATAATAATAATATTAATAATAATAATAATAATAATAATACAGTAATAATAATAATAATTCTTTTTTGTCTGCAAGAGTTAAAGCCATGAGGCCTTCTCTTCCACTCAATCAGAGGATAAGAAAGAAATACATGACATTATATTATGTTGGTACAACAAAAGTTAAGTTATACCTAAGACAAGACCTAAACAGAAAAAATATACATAAGCCAGAAGATTATCGAATTTAAATACCTACTTAAACTAGATGACAAATTAAATTATATGATTGCTTTATAAACATATTACACTAATCAGACTTCAGATGTATACAAACAATTGTTCTTCCCCTGACATATATCTTCAAGTGATAATAGATGTAGGCCTATATATCAGCCAAAACCTCAATCAAACGGATGAATGGGTAAAATTTATAGGCATTCATGCGTAAAATTTAATGGAGATTCGGAATATGTACATTTTATAGAATGCCATTAAAAAAAAAAGTTTACTGTCACATCCGTATGTCTGAATATTTCTTTCGAACACTGGTGTCATATTGTATGGTTTATCTCCAACGGCATTTGTATAAAACTTTTTTTTGTAAAACTAAAATTTAAGAAGGTATGAGTAATATTCCATACTTTTTGAAGACTTTGTATATATTATAAGCCAGATAGGGCTTTGGAGAGGTTATTAGCGAAGAAGAAGAGTGCTAAAAAGTGAGTGCAGGAAAGTTAGGGGTGGCAAAAGTGTAAGAAAAGGAACAGAGAAGAAAGTGTTAAGTGTAAGAAGATAGGGTAAGAGTGTAGTAACATAGACTATCAAACAATGAATACAAGAGAATTAAAGTGGAAAAAAAAAAACATCTGAACAAATATGAAGTGGAATGAGAGAGAAATTGCAAGTGTAATTAAGTGAATTAGATATTTCATGTTTTTCAATGTTGTGGGTCGGGAGTAGTATCAGGGGTACTATAACTGTAGGAGTGTTATAGAAATAAATATATGGAAAGCGGTAATAAAATAGGAAATTTAGGAGTGAAGTGAAGAGAATAAACAGAGGATAGAAAAAAAAGTGATGTAAGTGTTGTAAAATAGAGTAAACGGGAAAGTCAGCAAGTAATGTAGGAGAAAATAGCGGGAAAACAATGATTAAGAGTAGGTAGGATTTGAGGGTAGAGAAGAAAATAAATAAATAACGCAAATTATTGAGGAAGGAATATGCAATATTTAATAGGTGAGCGAGAAATGAAAGGGAGACAGCCTAGGTAGGAGGGAGAGAATAGAAGAGGATAGAGAGGGAAGGACATATAGCAATTCAGTCTTAACAGAACATTAGAAAGTAATCAAGAAATTCTCGGCAAAGAATACATTAATAGAAAAGAGTTGTATGTATTAAAGGGATGGTGGATCGAAAAACAGAAATATGAAGGTCCACCATAACTGTGAATTGAAAAGTTGACTGACAAATATATATCATAAATATCATATCATATTATAAGCCATGAGAACTTCCATACAGTATAAATTGAGAGAGATGTGGGAAAATATTCATGCAGCTAGCTCAAAATTTGTGAAAAAAAGAGAGGTTTTCAACGTGGGCAAAAGTGTGAAAACTGAAAACCGAGAAGATGGAGTTAAACAGCAAGACTGCGGGCGATTACAAGTGCACACATCTTTATAAATGACTGCCAAAGCACGTGTTCTAAGGGATGCAAGTCTCTAAAATTTTACGAGGAGCATCTGCAAGCAGCGATACATTTTTTTAAGAGATATTTTTCGTGAAATAGTCATTATTTCACTTGATTGTAGGCCTACCTTTAAGAGCGAGAATTTCAACCAGAAGATGTATTCACTTCACGCAACACACGCAGAAAATTCTGGTCTTCCGTCTACACACGTAAGAAGCCGGTGAGTTAGTTAATGAGGTTTCCAAATGAAGGCACATCACAGTTTTCAGAATGGCGGAGTGCAGTATTTGACGCGTAATCTGCTAGACACATACAGTAATCACAGGTTGTTACTGCAGTTCTGCTGTGCCGGGGGGGGTGGGGAGCAGAGGGGAATAAGCCTGGCTGTGCGGTATCAAACCACAATCTGGTTACGCAGTCTTCCTTCACCCAGTCCACGAGTACTGATGTGCTGGCTATCGTTGGATAAGTGATGCTAAAACTGCGGCACTCCAGGCTAAATGTACAGGGACATCATTTTATTTTTACTTCAATTTTTATTGTACCTGAGTTTTTGAATGTACTTCACTCCCACCCCTTCTACTAACGAAGTTCAACCGTCTTCCACACAGATCTAAGACCGCATATACAGTCATAGTAGCCACAGTACGTTCCAAAAATATGTTCGCGTTTTCCAGTGACGAAAGAGCTTTCAATATTGAATTATTTTCGCACAGGTACTGTCGTCCATTTGCCTACGTCGTATCTCGGTTAACTCCATCAGCTTTTATTCGCCAGCTAGTGGTTGGGCTGTCTTAGCTCTTTCCTGTGAACATTAATTTCTGTTAGGAATTGGACGTATACGTAATATTATACAACTGTTTAAAATAACTTAAATAAAAGGGCTTCGTTAAGTAATTAACTGTCACGTGATTTCCCTCCTTTCTACGACCTTACGACATAACCACTTGGACGGACAGTAGATAGTATGTCTGAGTAATTTTATCTTTTCGGATCGGGCAGAAGTGAAGATTGAACTTATAGTACGTAAGGTACTCTTTTATAGAGTAGGTACAGCATTGTTTCAACATGAGTTACTAGTACGAAGAACGAAACTGGTAATTGGGATTAGGTACAATAGTCTATAGTGCGATAATATGTACATTAGAACTGAAGCCTGTATCGAAATGAAAGGCCACCATATAAAAAAGTGTGTTTAAATATCCATATGATTATTTTTCAATTTAACTTCATTCTCTATATTGTACGCTAATGTGCTGTAGACAGTATAATGTACACTGCATAATGAATACGTCCACATGGACAGCTCAGTTCGTGAGTAAAAACACTTATTGTTAATACTGTACTGTATTTTGATTAAACAAAAACCTAATGAAAATGATTAAACTCAAAAGCGCAATATTTCCTAGTTTACGTAAATGGATGAACTACTTTTCTTCCCTCCTATACCTAGTAGAGTGATTCGTTTGTGTATTAGCCTACGGCAGTATCATCGAACTCCAGTTGTGGAAGGGGATAGCAAACGGCGTTGATCCAGAGGTATAGGCAAGTTAATATTAAAAATGTTAGTAAAAATAAAATGATGTCCCTGTAGGATCAGATAGGGCTAATATAATACAGTAAAAAGTCGGACTAATTTGATCCAGACTTTAAAATGTTCAAAGGCTCAGTTTGAAAATGTTTGAAACTGCTATTATGGAAGTACATTTTATGCTCTTTAAGGCAGTGGTTCCCAAACTTTTCCGATTGACGACACACTTTATTGAACGCCGTTCAAGCCCGTTCCGCCAGAAAAAAGCACTGAAAACTTCTTTGTATAGTCCCCTCGCTCTAATTTCCGGCAGCCAATCGAGTTGCAGGTCGGCTACATTTAAACGTGTGCGTCTTGTGATTCGCTGATTCATTTCTTAAGGCTCGATAAATACTTAATATAATCGCCCGCCATTTTAGCTCTTTCGTTGGCGTTCTCAGAAAGCACACGAAGACGTTATTTGCCGCTCAATTATTTGCTGAATTACAGTGCGTTTGATTTATTATCATAGGAGCTACGACATGATAATGTTTAACGGTGTGGCAAATAGCTTCCTCGTATGGTAGCTCACCAACGTAAGAACAAAAATGGCGAATGATACTACCTACCAAGACTTTATAGAGCTTCCACTTTCTAAGACGTAAGCAAAGAGGCGGAGTCACGCCGGAAATAACAGCGTCGGGACTATAGTGTCGGACATCCAGTGTTGTAGATAGGTCGATGTTAACATGCAATCGAAAATTGTAACAAAAAAAAAAAAAAAAAAACAAGCAGCAATTTGAGTGCCATTGGAAAAAAAAAAAACAAGGGTATGTGTCAAAAATCCCAACCTATCTATGCTGGATGTCAGATAAAAAGATTTTTATTATCGTTTTTGAAAACTCACCTATTTAAATTAATGTGAAGTCTACACTTGGTGGTTTGCACAGAGTTTCTTTATACGTGGCCTTATGGTTGACAGACCAACACGTAAGTAAGTTTTCTTAAATAACGGCCTCAATGCGACGAGAGTTGTTGGTAATAAATCTCATCAATGATGATTCAATTCCATCCAAAGCTGACACAATTCTGAGTAAAAGGAAATTTTAAAAATCATTCTATCTTTATTCATTCAAGAACAGTACAATCCGTCATTTAGGAATGCTTGCCTTCCTGTCTACTCGTATCGATCCGAAACATATATCTCTCTGTCGGGGAAGGTGGAGTGGGGAGTTGAGAGGAAGTCTGCAGTGACTCGATTGAGGTATTTGTGCCCAGGCCTGTTATAGCAGATTATGCCTTCTTTCAAAAATAAAAGTAACTTCTGCTCTCTTTTCAGAGTAATGGAATAAAGGAGTAGGGATAGGTTTTCATACAATTTAAATAAGAATAATAAACACTTCATCCTTCACGTTTAATATGAATTTTACACAGTATACTCTGAGATCATGTAAATAGCAGTACATAGCATTCTATGACAGCTGCTGCAACTAGAATAGCTATTATCACTAGTCTAATGTATATTATATGCACAACCATTGGTATAGTCAGGCCAGCGTAGTCTGATTTTATAATAATTAAAAATAACATTTTTAACATTGTACACCGTGTCCGAAATGAAACCTACCGATAAAGAAATGAACCAACTAGACATCCATAAAAGTTACATACGGCCAGCTTGCACTAAAATGTAGAGAAACTCAACAAGTTTTTATGTTGTGAAATTGGCGAACCTGTTATTCCTGTTGTTGTGTATACACAGATTGTTTTCCAAAATGGCTCCATTCACACCGCAAGAAAAAGTGCAGTGCTGTTATTGGTTAGCAGAGTTTAAGTTTCCGGTTACAGTTCAGCGGAGATTTCGTGAAAAATACGGCCGTGCAGCTCCTGATAGGAACACCATTGTTCAGTGGCACAAATATTTGCTAAAAATGGAGACTTTCAGCGACATGGTGGCGGCAGTAGGAAGAGGACGTCGAATGAAAACGTTGAGGCCATTCGTGAAGCATTCACACGAAGTCCACAGTGATCTGTCAGGCAAGCAAGTCGTCAGCTTGATTTACCTCATTCTACCATTCAAGATGGATTGGTCGTGATGGTCCTACTGTATGGCCCCCACGATCTCCTTACTTTACACCATTGGATTTTTTTTTCTTTGGGGATTCGTGAAAGACCGTGTCTACAACACCAGAGTGGATAACCTTTAAGTGTTATGTCAAAGGATTATCGACACAGTAAGATCTGTAAGTCCCCAGATGTTACACATTGCCTGGAGAGAGATTGAATACAGTTTAGATGAGTGTCGTGCTACTAGAAGGGCAGATGTTGAGATTTACTGATGGTGACGTAAACTTGTTGAGTTGATTAATATTTTCCTCTGATTTGTTTTTGTGTGTCATAATTAAGGAATAAGTTATTTAGTATCTTTATCGGTAGGTTTAACTTCGGACACGGTGTACTTTGTGAATTAAATTTATATGCAGAAATAGTAAACAAAATAAAATCATTTTTACGACTTACAATTTATTGTACAGGGACATCATTTTATTTTTACTTCAATTTTTATTGTACCTGAGTTTTTGAATGTACTTCACTCCCACCCCTTCTACTAATGAAGTTCAACCGTCCTCCACACAGATCCAAGACTGCATATACAGTCATAGTAGCCTTACGGTCATAGTAAACAGTACGTTCCAAAAATATGTTCGCGTTTTCCAGTGACGAAAGAGCTTTCAATATTGCATCATTTTCCATTTGCCTACGTCGCATCCCGGTTTCCCCCACCGCTTCTATTCGCCTCTCTGTAAATGCTAGTGGCTGGGCTGTTTTAGCTCTTTTCTGAGAACATTAATTTCTGCTAGGAATTGGACGTCTACGTAATATTTTACCCATACAATTGTTTAAAATAACTTAAATAAAAGGGCTTCGTTAAGTAATTAACTGTCACGTGATTTCCTTCCTTTCTACGACGCTGCGACGTAACCACTTGGACGGACAGTAGATAGCATGTCTGAGTAATTTGATCTTTTCTGATCGGGCAGAAGTGAAGATTGAATTTACAGTACGTAAGGTCTCTTTTATAGAGTAGGTACAGAATTATTTCAACATGAGTTACTGATACGAAGTACGAACCTGGTAATTGGAATTACGTAAAATAGTCTATAGTGCGATAATATGCACATTAGAACTGAAGCCTGTATCGAAATGAACGGCCACCATTTTAAAAAATGTGTTTAAATATCCATATTATGATTATTTTTCAATCTAACTTCATTCTCAATATTGTATGCTAATGTGCTGTAGACAGTATGATATACACTGCATAATGAATACGTCCACATGGACAGCTCAGTTCGTGAGTGAAAACACTCATTGTTAATACTGTACTGTATTTTGATTAAACAAAAACCTAATGAAAATTATCAAACTCAAAATCGCGATATTTCCTAGTTTACGTAAATGGATGAACTACTTTTCTTCCCTCCTATACCTAGTAAAGTGATTTGTTTGTATATTACGCCAGTATCATCGAACTCCAGTCGTGGAAGGGGGTAACAAACGGTGTTTCCTATTCTTAATCGTTGATCCAAAGGTATAACCAGGTTAATATGAGAAATGTTAGTAAAAATAAAATGATGTGCCTGTATAACTATACGTACATCCATAATCAACATTTCCAACGTTTCGGAACACAGTACTTACAAATGCCATCGTAAAGGCAAACACTTAAGTAAGTTCAAAAGGGGTCGCCTGCTCTGTTGGGCTTGTTACGACTGGTCACCGTGAAAGCCTAAAAACTCAGCCTCACAGTACCGATAATATTAGAAAATTTGAACTTCGTTTGAAAAGAGAAAAAAAAAAATACTCTGCTGTGGTATAAGCAGGGTGAGGTTGTAGCTTTATGTGGTTAACCAATCAACGAATCGCAGTGCAATGTAACCAAACCAATTGCCGGAGCACAACGCTGAACCCTACGTACGAGAAACGTATCCCCATTCAATTACTGCGATAAACAACACATTTTTCAGTTGTAACCTCACTACTTATAACCAAATACTTGTGTCTTTGCACGTGGCTAAGCGACGGACTTCAATGTCAACAAACTCCCGCCTCCAGCACGGAGGTACTGTCAGATCTGCTATAAAAGTGGTTTCTGGCTGAAGCAACATATTGATAGTATTGTGGTAGGTTGAAACACGTAATTTTACAGCATATATATAATAAAAATAAACATCAGCAATATATCAAATTTACTGTTCTGCTCTGTACATTATATTACAGTGTATGACTACTTACATTCGAAGATTTTCGAACCCATAATTTCTTCGTCAGTGAGTTAAACATGATTTGAAACGAGAAAAACTTATTTCCACGTCACATGAAATGACGGGAGCAAACTTAAAATAAATGTTTTAACTATCACTGTTTTGTTCGATTTTCAGCAGTTGCTAGCTGATCTCTTATCTGAGAAAGATAAGTATATCCTAAATTTTTCTCCAAAATAGTTTTCAATTTGCGTGTGGCTACTAGGGCAGATCCCTCTACGACTTGATCCGTGGCTATGGACAAATTTTCCACCAATTTAAGGGACTGCAATGTCTTTCAATGAGTGCCGTTTCCAGCCTTAAGTTTGTGTGTGGCACAACTTACAAAATATAAACTCTCCATTCGTAGAAAATAATGTATCTCCTCCGAATTTCTCCACGAAATTCTGTACCTAAAATTTAAAAAATGTATTTTCAAACTTCTATAATACCCATTCGAATAACACGTATTTTCTAATTCCTCTAACAGACCGTTTATTTGTAATTCTCTGATTGTCATTGGCTTCAACATGACACAGTTTCCTCGTGCGTAGATGTGACCACTTTCTTGGTACATACGACTGTCCTTGAGCGCTTGCAGCGTGAGCTTTGTGTACGCTGTACCTGTAACCTTACTCATGCACACGACACAAGTCCCCAAGTTCCGAGCTTTGCTTATAACGATGAGAAATGTTTGAAACAAAAGTTGCATCCTTATTGCAACATCCACTCTTTTAATGCGTAGTTGAATACGGAGAAAGAAGTCCCGAGGCTTGTTCAATGCAAATGCAATCAATTTCTCTGCGTGTAATGACGGTTGAAAACGCCGCGGAGTGTGAGATAGTAATTTCCATATCTCCCCGCTGTTTCGAAACTCTCGAGGCTGATAAAACAATACATGTGAAATGTGATGTTTCTAGGAACCCGGGTCACCGATGCCTACTTGTATCACCTCACACCTGAAGAGTTATTCTATTGTTTCGTGTTACTAGGAACTTCGGCTGCAACACGGAAACAGCTGTTTACATAATCAGACTCTTTAATTTAGTCACTGGTTCATTTCACTTAGTTTGTTCCACATTAAGTTCTCATTCGTGAATGAATCGATAGCATTATAGTTAAAAATCCAGCGGGATTGAGTTCGATTCAAGACTGAGATTTAGAAGTATGTCTCCCTACCTCTGGGACTGGTGGTGCAGGTTTGCCAATCGTCAAACACAAAATTATGAATTTGTAGTTTAAAAATTGTCGAATTTTCAACAAAATTATTACAAACATACAATAATAATATCATACTACCAAAATTTACATAATCTATACTAATAATAAATCTGTAGCCGAAATTTTTCTGGTAATTTTCGATTTTACAAAAATAATTGGTCCTAACATATATAATTAACCGCCTTGAAACCGAAAATCGCTTTTTTGAAATTTTTGTTTGTATGTCTGTCTGACTGTCTGTCTGTCTGGATGTTTGTTACCTTTTCACGCGATAATGGCTGAACCGATTTATATGAAAATTGGAATATAAATTAAGTTCGTTGTAACTTAGAATTTAGGCTATATGGCATTCAAAATATTTTATTTAAAAAGGGGGTTATAAGGGGGCTCGAATTAAATAAATCAAAATATCTCCCTTATTATTAATTTTCATGAAAAATATTACATAACAAAAGTTTCTTTAAAAATAATTTCCGATAAGTTTTATTCCACGCAAAACTTTGATAGGACTGGTATTTAATGAGATAAATGAGTTTCAAAATTATAATAACAACGCCATCTAAGGCGGTGTAATGAAATAAAAAACAAATGACTTCGTCTATAAGGGGCCTTGGACAACAACAATCGAAAGCTATGAAACATAGCCTACAGATAATGTTTCTGTGTTTGTATGAAGTAATATCGGAAGCTAAATTAACCGATTTGTATAATTAATTATTAATTCACCATTGGAAAGTGTAGTTTCTCTAGATGGACATAATGCTATGATGTTATTACAATAACTTCTGAGTGAATCGAGGACAGGTAAGATTAAAATAGCTTCTTATGCACAGAAAACTTGATAGGCATTCGTTTCCTGTATTTCCTAAAATAATTTTTATGACCAAATGAGTGGTCTCTGGATCAAAATGATCGCTTTTTAATTTTTTAATACAATTTAAGTAACATAATAAACGATTTATCCTTCTATCAAACACAAGTGTTCCCTGGATCAAATGTCCTATTTTAATTATGTAATTACTTTATATTTATTTGTAACGGGTGCAGCGGAGCGCACGGGTACGGCTAGTAATGAATAAATGTTGAATCACTTCTCGCACAGAAGAAGCACCGAAGGCAGTTAGGAATATACTATTATGAATAGGCCTAACTGATTAGCAAACTATGATGCAAGCTTAGTTATTAGAGACTGGGGAAGAATCCGGGCTGACCTTGATAATATTGATGGAAAGCGGGACAGATTTAAAACGTTTATCCAGCGAGTGAAAGAAAGAGAAAGTACTGAAAGAATAGAATAAACTCAGATGTGCTTCATTAATGTGGCAATTTCTTACTGTGGAAAGTAAAGTAGAATGAATTCAGAGGAACAATATGATTAACGAAAATTATCACATTATCCTATAAGTTAAATCCAGGGCCGGATATTTATGGAGATCTCGAAAATCACGACATAATAGATATAAATAGATTTTTTACTAATCTTTACGAATTAAGTGATTCTGATTAATAATATGCGGATAAAACAATCGTGACAAATCGCGAAATAGAGTTCTAATAGCGAAATACGAACACACTCGCGAATTGTTACTATTGCGTCGTTTTATAGCGAATTTCATATTCTGAGTTTTTTCGAATTTTTTCTTCACTTGAAATTGTTATACAGTGTGATCTTTCCGATTACAAACTTGAATAACTATCGTTAGGAGGCACTTAGAAACATGATATTGGTATCAATGGAAAGAGAAACTCAAATATTTGTTGTTATCCATTCGGTGTCCTACTCTTAAATCAGCAAAAATTAGAAAATTAGAAAACATGAAATTGGTATCAGCAGAAACAGAAACTTCAACAATTTTTTCACTGGAAAACATGAAACAGAAAGAGAAACATTTGGTTCACAATCGTAAGTAAGTCACATGTGCTCAATATGAGCTCCTTGTGTCACACGACACACATCAAGTCTGTAGTCAATTTCCTGCCATACACGTTGTAGCATTGGACCATCCACCAGTGCAATGGCCTCTGTGATGCGGACACGAAGATCCTCAATGGTAGGTGGTAATGGTGGTTGATACACTTGTTGTTTTATAAAGCCCCACAGAAGAAAATCACAAGAAGTGAGGTCGGGGAACGTGGAGGCCAATGCAAACATTCTAAATCTTCACGGCCAGCACGTCCAATCCATCTCCTTGGAAGTCGTGTATTGAGTTCACTTCTGGATTAACTATATTAAATTTGACCTATCTAGGCCTACGAAGATTCAACGCCGCAATGAAAACGACGTTATTTTTTTATTGTACACATTGCTAAAAACTCTAGACAAACGCTGGCTTGACTACACCATGAAACTGTTTCCACTAGTTTCTACTGCCAATGCATCAGCTTCCTCACCACATTTCACTTGTCAACATGGATACAAGTCCGTGAAAAAATACTTGTAGGATTTCCACACAACTATTTCAGTGAGGGTAACAACTCTAATGAATGGAAAAAAAAAATGATACATTTTTTTTTCTGTGTACACTGCAGTATTTTTTTCTCAACCATTATTTTGGTGGCACTTAATCTTGACCTCGAACGGACACATTTCTTCGTGGTCCATACATGAACATATAAACACACGTGTCTTAGTACTAGATGTTTTAAACGTCATTAGTAGGGTATATAAGCTGCCACTATAATTTTCATTACTGGAGCCCGGATATGTGCGTGTGCAAAAACACCCGAATTGTTTTTGCTCAACATGCAATACAGCACCACGTCAAGTAAAACATTTCTGTCAAAATTTACGTAGAGCTGCAGAACGCAGTGCTGTTTCTAAGGACAGATTAATAAGCACTCTCACTACGGGTTTCAAAAAACTACTGGAGGTCAAGCGGAGAATATTAATTCCGTAATTATCTCACATCATTAACTTGTTTGTCGGCGGTACGCGGAGTCTTTGATAATGATTGTTAATTATCATGTTTTAGGACACGTGCTAATGAAACAGTGGTTTGAATAACATTTTCGTCCTCTATCCACATATTACAGAAATGGAGAAGTTCAGTGTTGCTAAATTTAAGAGAGCATCAAAGTACACGTCAGTAATGGAAAAAATTTAACAGCGGAAGGAATTTGAGGGAGCTAATTAGCCATAGGAATATTTGAGGGCAATAGATGCAAAACTCTCGCCATGTCCATAATAAACCATTTTTCACAATTCGCAAGAAAGCTCATGAAACCTAAACTATTGGTCACTGGAAGATGCAAAACTCTCGCCATGTCCATAATAAACCATTTTTCACAATTCGCAAAAAAACTCATGAAACCTAAACTATTGGTCACTGGAAGAGACAAAACTCTCGCCATGTCCATAATAAACCATTTTTCACAATTCGCAAAAAAACTCATGAAACCTAAACTATTGGTCACTGGAAGAGACAAAACTCTCGCCATGTCCATAATAAACCATTTTTCACAATTCGCAAAAAAACTCATGAAACCTAAACTATTGGTCACTGGAAGAGGCAAAACTCTCGCCATGTCCATAATAAATCATTTTTCACAATTCGCAAAAAAACTCATGAAACCTAAACTATTGGTCACTGGAAGAGACAAAACTCTCGCCATGTCCATAATAAACCATTTTTCACAATTCGCAAAAAAACTCATGAAACCTAAACTATTGGTCACTGGAAGATGCAAAACTCTCGCCATGTCCATAATAAACCATTTTTCACAATTCGCAAAAAAACTCATGAAACCTAAACTATTGGTCACTGGAAGAGACAAAACTCTCGCCATGTCCATAATAAACCATTTTTCACAATTCGCAAAAAAACTCATGAAACCTAAACTATTGGTCACTGGAAGAGACAAAACTCTCGCCATGTCCATAATAAACCATTTTTCACAATTCGCAAAAAAAAAAAAAAACTCATGAAACCTAAACTATTGGTCACTGGAAGAGACAAAACTCTCGCCATGTCCATAATAAACCATTTTTCACAATTCGCAAAAAAAAAAAAAAACTCATGAAACCTAATCTATTGGTTACTGGAAGAGGAAAAATTCTCGCCATGTCCACAATAAACGATTTTTCACAATTCGCCAAAAAACTCATGAAACCCAAACTATTGGTCACTGGAAGAGGAGAAATATGATGTTAGATTACACTGTGTTATAGTATTAAATCTTTATTTTGTGGAAAATCAAAACTCAACAAATATGGACATAAACTTACTTTTATTTTTGGATAAGACCAGCTTTGCTAGTTAATGATATGGATAAGGCAATTTTGGAAGAAAGTAAACTGATTGTATGATAGTATGTGTGAATATAATAATAATAGTCTATTATTTGACAAAATTGAAGCTATAGAATGAAACATTGTCCTACAAATTGATTACAGATGACATTTAAAATTTTTACTGTAGTAAAACAGATGGCATATGCAAACGTTTGAAAAAAAATGTTTCAATTCAGTTCAAGACAAGTTTTACTTGAGACTTTCTATTGAAGATGCATTGACCCAGGGATATGAACGGATTTGCTCAGAACGTATGCAAGTATCATGCAAGTTTTGCATCAAAGGATTAGGCGAGCTGTTATGCATTTCATAACGATTTTCGAAACCTCATAAAACTGTAAATAGGCAATTTCTGATGTAGAAACAAATTCCATAGGTAGTGAACATCATCAAGTAATGCGATACCGTGTCTAACTCATTTTTTTTTTTTAATTTTGGATAAGACGAATTTTTCATCAAATACCCTCATTTCTTTGGCAATGTTTTGCATTTTAATTTAGATCCTCTTATTATCTATCCTTATACTGCTTGTTTGAGGCTTGAAAGTAATGTAGTTTTCCCTAAGATAGGTTACTAGCCTTATCGTTAGGTAGTCCAGTAGTGGGGCTGCCACTTTTAGCCTCTGGACAGGCTTGTAATGCAGCATTTCCTCATTTCCTATAAACATAGAGGACATCGTCGACCAGGAAGACCGTTAAGAAGACTGCTAGATGGGGCCGAAACAGGTCTACAGAGGCCTAATTCGTGAAGGATGATGATGATGATGATCCTCTTATTATTATTATTATTATTATTATTATTATTATTATTATTATTATTGTCTATTAATAATTCTTATGCTACCATGAGGTAGTTATTTCCAATCTTTAATGGGATGGCGATAATTCACATTTTAAAATCAGTTATTTAGCACTACAGTTCACAGCCGAAACACATTGACTTCTGCTAATTTTCTTAAAATTTAATGGCATATTAATTTTTCACGAGAACTTTGATAAAATTACAACAAGTTCAGTGCTCGAATTCATTTTGTGGGCGTTGGTAACGCTGTGCCACACCGATGCCTGGATAAGGTCTTAGAATTTTCGGTTTAATATTTCTAGTTTCATTGATTGTAATACTCATTATCATATTTTACGAGAAAAGCTTAATCTAATCTGGCCTTGAACTAATAAATACCCTACTCGAAAAGCAAACTTAATCTGAAGAAACTTGGTCGTTTTCGCATTATTATGTAAGAACGTACCCTAGTTGAGGGGGCTTCAGCCAAAATAACCGGTCAGTTGTTTCTCATTCCTCCAGATATTTCTACGAGCCAACGTCTCGTTGAGATTGCATGTCTCTACAGAACAACGTATAGCAATTTCGCAGAGACCTCTGACGGGACAAAACAGCTTACTACTTCACGTTTTGATCTTATTTTGACCAAAACGTGATGGCGAGAACGTCAAACTAATAGGTTGCAGCTTAGTGAAAGAGCCGTCGTCATAGTTTCAATGACGAACAAAATTATATTTTTTCAGTAAGGTAGCAGTTTTATCTTAATTTTGTAGCTAATATCATATAGAAATAAATTGTTCAGGAAGACTATTTTCTTGCGGCTGTTTATTACTGTTAACAGACTTACATAATTTACATTACATAAGCACACTGTATCTAGTGGCGGCGACTTCAGCTTACCTGTTCCATTGACGAAGCTTATTATTTCATCTTATAATGAATACTTCGTACTCGGTGGTTTTGTGGTAACTATACTTGCCATTGGGTGCAAATTTAGCAAGTTAGAACCTAGCCGATATCTGATGCTTTTCAGAATGCAATAAACTTCTTTGTCTATTTGCGTTGCGCGAGAGAAACCTGATGAGGCAAAATTAAAGGTTACAGCTCTTTCTTGCCTCACCAAGTTCTCTGCTTCGCGGAAAGATGGTGCAAAAATCTCTGGCGGACAAAACGGAAAGAAATTGACGTAGAGTTTAGTGAATCTGAAAGAGAAGGCCACCATTGCAATTGTTTTCGATTCAGAGCCTTGCCATGGATGAATATAATAGGATGTGAAACTGCGATCAACACCATCTACCTTCGCCCGGCCGAAGTAACAAGATCAGCAGTAGGTGTCGTAGCTGGTGAACTTTAGACCTATGTGATGGGTAGATCCTTCAGAGTTTTCCACTTATCCGTTAGGGCTAAACAGTTAGATGAGAAGACAAGATGAAAACCAGAAAGTTGCACAAAAACGTGAGACAAATGTTGTGCACCAAGTGGTACCTGTATATATATGCAGTGTATGTTAAACAATGACGTTTATGGACCTTGTTTAAATAGTATTGTTGAATATGTTGTAATATAGTACATAGTAATATAATCATTTCAATTAATTAGTTTTTGCTGACTTTTCCAATGCACTGTACACTAAATACCCAAAGAATACAACATGGGTTGAATACAATTTAAATTATGTAACCTTTCGTTTTCTTTCTTTCTTTTTTTTTTTTTGGTTTTGTTTTAGTAAGTTGCATTGGAAGGTGGTGTAAAATAGTGTCTCACTTTGCTGTTGGTTCCAATATGAATTTTCAGTCGTAGATGGAAGAAATGAAAACTTAAATTGTTTATTTTAAGTTTGGGGGTTTCAGAAGAGGGGAATGTAATTATACTTCCCGCCACTCATTGCGCTGATAGATGCGTGAAGTAATTACTTATTCTTTCCACCACTTGGTGTGCTGCTATCTGCATGGAGTAATTAGTTATCCCAGCAAAAACAGGTGGCAGCAAGATCAATTTCTATATTAGCGCCTCTAGTGCATGGATGAATATATATAATAAGATGCGAAACTGCGGTCAGCACCATCTGGCGGCGGGGGGCTGAAATAAGATGATCAGCACCCAACGTCGTAGGTGATGGACATTAGAACTACGTTTTGGGTACATTACCCAGAGTTCTCTATTTATCCGTTCGAGATATTGCTCGAAGAGGCAAGATGGCAGACAGAAACTTGCTAATAAGTGAAAATAAGTGATTACGTGTGTATAAGCAGTGTATGTTAAACAGTGATGTTTATGGACGTTGTAAAAATAGTGTTGTTGAATGTATTGTAAAGTAATACTAATGAAATAAATTGAACTATCTAAGTAGTTCTTGCAGACTTTTCCATTGCGCTGTACAATAAATACCCAAAGAATACAATCCCAATTATCTAACCTTTTGCTTTATTTTTTGTCTGTGGTTATATTTTAATTGGGTAGTGTAAAATAGATCGTCTCTTTTATCTTCCTGTTGGCTCCGGTAAGAATTTTCAATAGAAGATGCTGTGAGGAATAAAAATGTAAATGTTTTATTTTAAATTGGTTTACTTTTGAATATCGATGAGGTTGGGAGGGAATACTTTCTGCACAGTTTAACATTTTCGTCACCAGGTGCGCTGCTAAATGCATGGAGTAATTACTCTTTTCGCTACTTGGTGAGCTGCTAGATGTAATAACGCCCCTCCCCCCAATAGGTGGCAGCAAGATCAATTTATACAACAGCGCCTCTAGTATGTGTTACGGGAAACTCAGTAAGTTTCGCATCCTATTATATATTCATCCATATCTAGTGTTTGAAACGAGAAAGTCAATAACTTTCGCATCCTGTTATATTCATCCATGTCTTTACAATGAATAAGTTTTCTTCCGTTTGAGTTACATAGAATTGTAACCTGATTTTGTGTGGATTCCGCATAATGAATTTACAACTCTGTCGCCTACTACAGTAGTTAGACCTACAGTTCATTTTCTTATTTACACAGCGCAGCACTCTCGCTTAAGTCACATCCTTATCTATCTCGCTTCTTATATTTATTTTTTGAAGCGGAAATATAAAATAATGAACACTTTAGAACCAGGCAAGTCTCATCTTTCTTTGGAAAGTTTGAGGAACACAGTGTGGAGAGCTACAGACGGTTAGCTGCTTGCGTCCACCTCACTTTGCCACGGATAAAGTCATCCTCGGTGACGTTCTGCCGGCACTTGAACAGGAAGTCGCTGTTGGGGACGACTCCGCTGCGGTTGCAGTCGTCGCAGACGGTGTCGCCGGCGGGGTGGCAGGGGTGCGCCTCGAACAGCCCGGGCCCACAGCGCGAGCAGACCCAGCAGGGCGTGTGGTACGAGTGGTGCGGCGAGTACGACCCCGGCTCGCAGGGGGTGCACGCGGTGTCCGTGAGCTCCGTGCACTTCCGGTACACCCCCCAGCCTGGAGGACACTTGGAGCAGCGCAGCTTTCTGTGACTGTGCCGCAGACGCGGTCGGCTCCACACCTCCTGTTGGCAAAGACGAACATTTACATCATTAATAAAAATACAATTGAAATAACGAAAGATTAAACGGTGCTTGTGCCGCAGGTGAAGTGGACTCCTGACCATATATACTGTATTTCAGATTGACCATTTCCATGTTATGAGATGGTAACATGTTAAAGAGAACAACCACTAGAATCTCCAATATCGAAAATGAATTTTCTGGTAACGACTGCTAGGTGGAAGTACTGCTGCAAGCTGTTATTCCATGCAATTCCATCTGGGTTATAACGTGACTTCTTTTGTAGTCGCTAGATGATAGTATAGTGAAATTAATAAAAGTTATACATCTTGATTACACAACTTATAACACTGTGTCACTTCGGAATATGTATGGTAAGACTTTCTTGTGTTAAATTCTAACACACCTTGTTTACATGTTTCGACCTATTTATGGGTCATCCTCAGAACTGGTCGTTGTTGGTCTTGGCGCCTCTTCTTTTGTTTCCTGTGAGGGTGTGTTCGTGTGGTATAATGTAGAATCAAAGAGTGTGTGTGTTCTGAAATTGAGTTGTGTGTTGAGAATTTCGTTGGGGTGTTTTTTTTGTGTGTCTGTATATTTCATATTGTTCTAGATGTGTTTAGTTTCTGGCTTTTTGGTTGGATGTGTAGTATTTCCATGTCTGTATTGATGTCTCTGTGGGTGTGGTTAGCATTTGTGATGTGTTCTGCATATGTGGAGGTGTTTTGTAATTTTGTTATGGCTGTGATGTGTTCTTTGCAACGTGTTTGAAATGATCTGCCTGTCTGTCCTATGTAGAAGTTGTTGCAGGTGTTACATTTGAGTTTGTATACGCCTGTGTGGTTGTATTTGTTTGTTTGTATTGTTTGTGTATTGAGATGTTTTTGTAGAGTGTTATTTGTTCTGTATGCGATGTTGTAATTTAATTTCTTGAATGAGGTTGCAATTTTGTGTATGTTTTTGGTTTCGTATGTTAGTGTGTTAAATTTTTTGTGATTGTGTAATAAAAGTTGTTGTCTTGGAAGTGCATTATCCTGTTCAATAAGTTATGTGATCAGGGGGTAGACTCTAGACTTTCAGTTGACTCGCATTAAAATTTGCATCGTAATAGAGTACTCTTGAAATAACTAAAAGTTAAATTGTCAATTTGAAGACATAAAGACACGAAGTAGAATGAAGAATGACAGGGAATTCATAGGGTCTCTGTAATTGAGTGAAAAGTTTTTCTCGGTTGGGTGTTATTGTGATGCAGTATTACCTATTTATAGTCCGGGTCAGCTTACTTCATACTCTAAGGGTGAAACCTTACCAATTGTCCCCCATTACTACATATGCTAGTGGATTGTGGTGATTTTTCTAGTTCGCAGGTTGAATTTTCTTTTGCCAACTTCTTTTCGAATTTCGATACTGACGAATGCTACAAATGGTAGTGATTTTGTAACTGGTATGTTGGCAGCTGAGACAAATATAGACAATATTTATCGGTACTGGCGGCCGGGTAGCTCAGTTGGTAGAGCAACTGGCTACGGACTGGAAGGTCCGGGGTTCGATCCCAGGTGGTGACAGGATTTTTTCTCGTTGCCAAACTTTCAGAACGGCCCCGAGGTTCACTCAGCCTCCTATAAAATTGAGTACCGGGTCTTTCCCGGGGGTAAAAAGGCGGTCAGAGCGTGGTGCCGACCACACCACCTCATTCTAGTGCCGAGGTCATGGAAAGCATGGGGATCTACGTCCATGCCCCCCAAGTGCCTTCATGGCATGTTACGGGGATACCTTTACCTTTACCGGAGTTCCATGAAATTGAAATTGTACTAGATTTCTGAGCCTGTTACTGGAAACTAGTGAAATTTGAACATACTAATATTTAATTAATATCAGTATTAATATTAATACATAATAGTTATTTTATGTGTTGCGTTGTGGTTATAATTCAAGAATATAGTCAGGTAAGTTTTCGGAGTTAGTACTAATAATTTCATGTCATCAAACATAATACATTTTTAGGTTAGGTCTGGTGAGTCAATTGTTTAGTAAAACCAATGAATTTCATATTTCCAGACAAAATACTTGACATGTTCATCCCTTTTTCGTATAGTTTGCCTACGAAAATATGTTACAAATTATTGAATTATTTAGAATAACCTTCCAACATAAAGTACTGTAAGTGAATAAGTCATTTGGTACGAAGGATCATGTGATATCTGGCAGTTGGCAACACTGACAAGACGGCAATATTTGCTGTTTAGGAACTGTTCTTATGTGACCCTCACTATAGATGATATCCCCTGGTTTTGGGTAAAATTTTGTTTGTTTTCGATTTTACACGAATAAGTACCGGTACGGTGATTCGCAAACAAACGTCTCACTCAAAAGTGGGTAGTTCCTTCAAAAAGTTTGGGAACAACTCGTTTATCCTAATTCCACTGCCCTAATACCTGTACAGTCCTTACAATCATAGAGAGTTTCTCAAATCCCCTGCCACTGTTTAATTCTCTTTCTGTTTCGTTTTTCTTCCTATGTTTTCCCTCTGTACGTCTTTCGGCTTTATGTCTCTTTTACCGTTCCTTCTTTTGTCTTATTTCTTCTCTCTTCCTCTGTTCTTGCTTTCCTTCCTCTTTGCCTTTCTTTTGTTTCATTCTTGCTTCCTTTCTTTCCTTAGTCAGTCAAGAGAGGGGTACGCCCACTTTTTTCTGGGAACTTCTTTATTTTCCATTTCTAAATGAAAGACTCCCCAGTAAATTGATTGGTTGTGGAGTTGACGAGAAGACTGTTGACCCTGCAGACCGCTCGCCGGCAGAGACTCAGCGGAGCAGAATTCCGAGCCGCGACAGACGCACCCGGTGCCACGCAGAGGCGTGAAGAAGCGCCAGCCCGGCCTCGACCTCCGAGTAGAGGTGCGAGACAAGTTCAAAATTCAGTCTCGATCAACTATAGTCGCGACGCTGTTATTCTCGGCGTGACTCCTCCTCTTTTCTTACGTCTTAGGAAGTGAAGGCTCTATAAAGTCTAGGTAGGTAGTATCCTTCGCCATTTTTGTTCTTTCGTTGCCGAGCTACGAGGAATCTATTTGCCACACCGTTAAACATAATCATGTCATAGCTCCTATGATAATAAATCAAACGCACTGTAATTCAGCAAATAATTGAGCGGCAAATAACGTCTTCTTGAGGTTTCTGCGAACGCCAACGAAAGAGCCAAAATGGCGGGCGATTATATTAAGTATTTATCGAACCTTAGGAAATTAATAACGTCTTCACCAGCGAATCACAAGACGCACACGTTTAAATGTAGCCGACCTGCAACGCGATTGGCTGCCGGAAATTAGAGCGACGGGACTATAATTTATTGTACGTTCACTAGGAGAAAAATCAAAGCGTGAGGGCTGAAAGCAGAAGGCCACACAAGTTACTGCTTTTTCCTTCGTCCCGCGCAGAGGTAAACACCACATAGTTGCCAGTTCTGTAGCAACTTGGAGTGCACGTAGTTTGTATTATCTGTTTAGTTTTCTTGATGCACATTAAAATTAGTGAAATAGTGGCGACCATGGAAGTCTGTTGAAGAGAGTAATGTTTGAATATGGGTGAATAGTGTTTAAGTATGAGGAGAAGGGTCATGATGAGTTTATTTAATTAGTGGGAAAGAGTAGGACGTACTGTAAAGATAGGAAGAGTAGAGGAGCTAAGAAGTAATATTAGACTAGATAGTATCAGTAGGAGAAAGAAGTAATATAGATAGATGTAAAGTAAATAATAGAGTGTAGGCTTAGTTAAGACTATAGTACAGTAAAATGATTGTAGTGTAATTGTAAATAAGTAGGGTCTGTGAGAATGCAGAGTAGTAAAAGAAATTCGTATGTTTTTATTATGAACTAGCAGTACCCGTGCTCTCCGCTGCACCCGTTAGAAATAAATATAAAGTAATTACTGTACTTATTAAAATAGGACATTTGATCCAGGGAACATTCTTGTTTGATAGAAGTATAAATCGTTTATTACGCTACTTAATTTAATTTAAATTGCATTAAAAAATTAAAATGAGATCATTTTGATCTAGAGATCACTCATTTGGTCATAAAAATTATTTTAGGAAGTATAGGGAAACGAATGCCTATCAAGTTTTCTCTGTATAAGAAGCTATTTTAATCTTACCTGTCCTCGATTCACTCAGAAGTTACTGTAATAACATTATAGCATTATGTCCATCTAGAGAAACTACACTTTCCAATGGTGAAATAATAATTATTTATACAAATCGGTTAATTTAGCTTCCGATATTACTTCATGCAAACACAGAAACATTCTCTTTAGACTATGATTCATAGCTTTCGATTGTTGTTGTCCAAGGCCCCTTATAGACGAAGTCATTTGTTTTTTATTTCATTACACCGCCTTAGATGGCGTTGTTATTGTAATTTTGAAACTCATTTATCTCATTAAATATCAGTTCTATCAAAATTTTGCATAGAATAAAACTTATCGGAAATCATGTTTAAAGAAACTTTTCCCATGTAATATTTTTCATGAACATTAATAATAAGGGAGATATTTCGATTTTTTAAATTCAAGCCCCCTTATAACCCCCTTTAAAATAAAATATTTTGAATGCCATATAGCCTAAATTCTAAGTTACAACGAACTTAATTTATATTCCAATTTTCATATAAATCGGTTCAGCCATTATCGCGTGAAAAGGTAACAAACATCCAGACAGACAGACATACAAACAAAAATGTCAAAAAGCGATTTTCGGTTTCAGAGCGGTTATTATATATGTTAGGACCAATTATTTTCGGAAAATCGAAAATTACCAGAAAAATTTCGGCTACAGATTTGTTATTAGTATAGATAGGAAATAGTAGGAGGTAGGATTAGAAGGAAAGAAGGAATAGTTAATAAACGCAGAAATATAGTAAGTGTGGTGAACGAACATGAAATACATAGTGGATGAACAATGGAGTGATGAATAGGTGTCGGTCATTAACATCGGGTAGTGTGTAAGTTGTAAATAGTGTATGAACAGGACTGCTGGCCCGAATACTAAAATGTGAAGGGCCATCAGGACTAGAGTTTATGGCGAAGTGTATCAACATCGGTTAAAAACGCAGTAATCATAGATTACGAAACGACGGTTAAACAGTAACAGTGGTTAAAATGTAATTTCTGTGCACCATTCACAATTACCGATTACTTAAACATGGCTAGCTGACACCT
The DNA here is from genome assembly GCF_040183065.1 of Periplaneta americana. Lineage (NCBI taxonomy): Eukaryota > Metazoa > Arthropoda > Insecta > Blattodea > Blattidae > Periplaneta > Periplaneta americana. The sequence continues at coordinate 29,882,723 of NC_091120.1, read as the reverse complement.
CATTTAACCAGAGTAATGTCTATGATGGTACACTGTTTCTACAAAATTACTAAAGGAAAGCATCCATATCGCTGCAAAGATAATAGTCAACGTCTAAAAACGGCTGCGCTCACTCCGTTCTACATCGAAATGAACGTGTCCAACATTTTCGTTTTGCATTTGTTTGCCTTTGGGCGCTGTTATATTTGCGAGTTGCATTTCTTTGCTTTTCAGTGCTGTTAGGTTAAAATCGTACAAAATAGAAAATTGAATGCAAAAATGATTATATCCCAATGTGAGGTTGAAGTATCGATAGACTCAATTACTAGATTTAAATATAATATATATAAAAAGATGGAATATCTATAAAGGAAAAGGCTGCAGAAGATTAGTAGGAATGTGTATACGATCCAGGACCCCATTTACACGAGGGAACTGTTCATTATCCCAAGATCCATCCGTAACCTCTCTTTGTTCAGCCAGTGACATGGAGAAAGAGATATTCGAGTATTCTCCCTTTTAGTACAGAAAGTAACAGTTACATAGAATCGTAATATAAGCAACCGATCCATAGGAGAAATATGACTTTTTGTGTTATTTCAAGTGATCCATTTGTACATTTTGATAAACGAAATACCTCCTGAAATTTTCTGTCACCTAATTCCTCGTAAGAATTTTCTCTTTCCACTAAAGAAACTTCACGTTCATGCTCTATCCAAGAAATTCAGGTAGGCTACTGTGCGATAATAATTGTCTTCGAAATAAACATCTGTGGCTCTGGCCACCATTTTGCTTTACTTGCTCTACTAATCACTGGTTATCTCTTTTAACCGCTCGAATATGGCCGGTTAGAGATTACTGTGGTTAACCTCCTATTTAAGTCGTAACCGAGGTCGATCCACTGTAAAAATGCTTAACCAGCGGTTAGGTGATAATTTTAACCGGTGATTACACTAACCGACGTTGATGCACGTGGGCATTAGAGTGAGAATAAACCATACCATACCATATTGTAATGTTCGTACTTCTCCTGTTGGAAGAGATCATTCATTAGAGAGACAAGCTGCAGATATTATAAAAAATGTATACTGTACCTATATTTCAATGAAGGAGAAGGCAAATGTGATTCACCAGTTCCTAAAACTCTTCGCGCTACAAGTGTTTTAAGATAATTACTGAAGAAAATAATTTCTATCAATGTAACCGAGCATAACACTTCTAAAAAGAAAATTCAGATTGCGTTACAAACAGTTACGAATTCAAGAAACTTGATGATTTCGTATGTGATAAAATACAACGCACCATTTATGAATGTTACAACAACCACTTATCCCTTACATTGGACATCATTTTAAGTGCAGTGCAAGAAAAGACAAGGCACAGATTAGGAATTACTGTCTTGGTAAAATAAGTATACGACTCAATTGTTATAGGTTATACTAATCTGAAATTTGTGAAATTCACAAATTTATAATGTTAACTCTGTATAGGAGAATAATGACTGGTTTTTCCAAGTATTGTTAGAAAATTTAACGACTGTTAAACTCTAAACAGTTTGATTTACGCATATCATATATTATTTCAATGTACCATACTCTCCTGATCTCTCACCACCTGATTACTTTCTGTTTCCCCGTCTGAAAAGTCATCTGAAAGGACGGAGATTCAATGCTGAAGAGGTTATCGCAAACGCGACGAGAGCACTAAGACGGGTTTCACAAAATGGCTTCCAGGCTTGCAGGAAATCTACACGCGTTGGCAAAAGTGTGTTGTTGCGGAAGGCAACTATTTTGAAGGGAATGCTGTAGAATAGTGTTTAAGGTACGTTGTTTCTATGATACTAGCAAATTCCGGGAACTTTTTGAACCTAGTATGTATATTATTTCAATGTACCGAAGTACATATGATATTTCCATCACTTCGTGATTTAAGACGGCGGTTATTCCGTCGGATCCCGGCCAACTAGTCACTCATGAGTTCACCTCAGCACATGTGTGGACTTCGGTCCTATGTTCACAGACATCTATGACGTAGTGCAGAGGGCGGCCACTAGAGGGAACCCAAGAGTTGGAACTCAATCAGAGACAATTCTGTCCGACGCTGGGGTTGTATCCGGTGTGGCTTAGTGGATAAAGCATCAGCACGTAGAGCTGAAAACCCGGGTTCAAATCCCGGCGCCGGAGAGAATTTTTCTCCGTTCCATTACTCTTTCATCTAAACAGTTTGTTAATTAATAAAATTGTATGTTTTCACCACCAGTTTGGTTTAACAGATTGTTAACAGTTTGTTAATTTTAAATGTAGGATTTCCGCCAGTTAACTCATCTAACAGTTAGTTAAATATGGCCGATGTCTCCACAGCTGTTCGAACAGAAGTTGCGAAATGAATATTTTGTGTCTCTCTGTAGGGAATGTTTAGCATATGACTGGTAATATAACATTTAAAAAATACTTTGGACTGTTTAAATATATCAGTGTTATTTTATTTCTTTCGTATTTCGTATCCATAATAGCAATGAGGAAATATAACCTTACTTTGTAATTATTATTCAGCACGTCACCTACAACTTTCATTTGTCAACTGTTTATGGAGCGTGGCCTACTATAACAGGTTGTCATTTTATGCAAGTTTCATGACTCACTCTATAATATATAATTTAAAGATTAATTTTAGCCAATCAAAAATTGTCTTACATGTGTAGAATCATTACCATTACCATTAAAATAGTGCTAACAGACGTTACAGTTAAGTGTTGGTTATCTTAAACAAAATTATGTTGAACAAATGGAAAATACATTAACAAAGCGTTAAAAATAAACAGACTGTTAATTTAACATTAGTTAAGCAAAATTAAACATTACTTGGACAAACTGGCCATGACACTATTATTATATGACTCAAATAAAAATTTACTTTTTTCACATTTATAAAATGAGTCTGAAATACCCAACCCGTGTAGTTTCGTAACTTTTCTTGACCAGTTCACTGGCGGGTTAATAATAATAATAATAATAATAATAATAATAATAATAATAATAATAATAATAATAATAATAATAATAATAAACTAACAACAATGACAAATGTTATTATTGAAAATAAACATGGATCGTAAGTGGGGCGTACTCTAGTAGATGTTGCAACGCTGCTTCCTTAGTCGCTTGTCGAGTTGTGTAACAACAACCACCGCTTCGGTAGCTTACTTATTGCACCCCTTTCCCCTCGTTTTTCTCCGAGCGAACGTACAATATGTAGTGTAACAGGAGTATGGACTGGAGATCTCGGAAGCCAATGCACGTGATCACCCATCGGGTAATGTGAGATTTAGGTGATGTTTAACCCGTCGGCTCCATTTACAGGAGCTCCGTCATTCTGGAAGAACATGCCCATCCTTGTAGCCAAGGGAACCTCTGTTGGGTTTGCAGTGAGACACCTGCCCTTCGGCAGAACACTATGAATGAATGAATGAATGAATGAATGAATGAATGAATGAATGAATGCTCTCTTAAATTTACTGAGCATATTGGGAATTAAATCAATGGCTTTCCCAAAACACGCTATGAAATGTTTCATATAAAACAATTTTATCTCGAAAAGGAAGAAAAAAGTAACAAAATTGTATTAAACTTTTTTGTTTGAAATATCTCAAAGAATAGCCCTCTGAAATTAATGACATTACTTACGGTTCACTCTGTGTATTCAAGTTTACCCTTCAGTAATAAAAAACAACTTTTGTGCGAGATCGTGCGTATTTGCTTGGTTTCCGCACAAAACCAATCCGCGGAAAGTCTAAAATACCACATTCAGTATTCCCAACCTAACACACATAACAATTTCCCTCTTCTTACCGCTTAAGTGACATACTGATTTTACTGCTTTAGGCTTTTAACATATTATTTTTAGAGACGTTCAATATAGTAATAATTATAAATTGGAAACTTACCACTGCAATTTCACCTAAATTGCAATGTTAATTATTGTTTTTAAATATTTGCAAAAATTAAGTAAACTCTACAACTCCACTAAAGTTACTGCATTCGTGATGCAAGTAACATTAAGGAAGCCGTGAAAAAATCAACAAACTTGCCGGTGTTATTACTGCAATATGTTATATAAATAATATTGTTAAAATATTAAAATGAAAAATAAATCATTACATAACCTTACCGTTTGTTTTAAGTTCGCATTTATAGACTGGGGAAAAAAAGACAGACGTATATCACGGCCTACTGGAGTATAGTAAACACAGAAAACATTTTAAAGCAACAATGTTGAAGATAGATATTTTTGTTTTGCAAATTTGCCGTCATTGAACAGAAACCAAGATGGAGATTTCATTGCAACTAATTAGAAATTCGTCTTTCAGGTATGTAATAAACGATCTTCGCACAAAATAATGTACGATACACGAGCGGTATGTTTTCTTTCAATTCTCGGAAATTAAAAAAGCTCAACTACGTTTCGCTTTTTCAAACTTTTCCTCGAACATGAAAACTTCAACGTACCGCTCTTGTAACGCATATTACTATTAGGGTTGGATTTCAACGTGACTTCAACCTTGTCTGTTGGCATAATGCTCTTAAAATCTTTTTACATGCGGCCACTATGTGACTCTTTACAGAAGCACACTGCTACTAATACATTGTTTTAAATTGATAGATTCACACATAAGCACAGCCGAGTCACCATGGTGATAATGATTAATCTTTTCCACCAGATGCCAAGGATTACAAGCTTCAGTTGACAAAGCATTGCTGCTGTCTACACAGAGTGGTCAGTGAAGTTAATGAGCGAGCTAATCGGTGTCGCGTTTGAGCAATTTCACAGAGCCATGCAGAAGAGTTAAGGGGTTAGATGCAGGTTACAGCAGTAAAATTTTGGAAATATTCAACATTTTTTCCCTCCATTACTCTATCTTGTACAATAATGTGTAAAACACTGTCCTTCTGCTACGTGAAAAAAATATTTTTACGATTTAAAAAATAATTATTTACATTTTTTTTTTCAAAATTCAATTCACTCTGCAGTGATGAAGCTTTTCCCTTATAACTCAAAAACTATCCATCATTCTGTGATGAAATTTCTTGTGTGTATTTGTGCATGTCCTATCTACAATATGATGCAAGATCATTTCTCTACCTTTGATAGATTGTCTGATAAAAAATAAATTCATTTTAAAATAGTCAAACATAAGTATTTTATTCTAACACAAAATAAAAAAAGATATTTATTAAGGAATGTAGTTGAAAGAGCATGATATTGTAAACATGAGTTTCAGCAATAAAATGAAAGAGAGAAAACATGAAAAAGTTAACAAGTTTATGAGTTATGAGGGAAACGCTTCATCGCTGCACAGTGAACTACCACCATTATGAATTTTGAAAAAGAAAAAAAAATATATATAATTTTTTAAGGGTAAATTTTTTTTTCATATAGCAGAAGAACAGTGTTTTACACATACCAGTTTTCATTATTGCACAAGATACAGTTATGGAGGAAAAAATGTTAAATATTTCCAAAAATTTTACTGTTGTAAGCTGTACCTAGCCCCATAAGTAGATGTTTGTGAAAGGGCACTTCTCTTGTACGTGGTCTTCAATAGACGTCTTTGTCGGTCTCTGTATGACTTCTTGCCAACGCGTGTGTGCGTATTTTTTTTAAGTATACTTATTTTTTATGTCCGAAGCATGAAGTTAGTTTAAAATAGGGCAGGTAAATGAATACTGGTACATTTATAGTGTGGACAGAGAAATGTAATGCAGAAATGTCTTCGAATTTCAGCAGATAAGTGAAGATTGTTTAATTCTGAAGCGTTGAGAAGCACGCGACACTTACGTGTTTGGGAAGATTGTATTCAACTGAAAGGCTATTTGTGAGCGAAGTATAGAACTTGACATATGAGGTACTCAGAAGCAAATTAAGAAGAATAAACATCTCCGCATCTCGTGACAAGGAATCAAAACTCCTGCTTAATTTGACGATAAAAACTGATCATTAAGTGAATTTACAGTCAAATAAATAAAGAATTTTCAACATTTGCTATAGAGGTTAGTAATCTCCCAAAGATACTCTACATTTGAGCAGTGGCGCTGCTCCCTACGTGCTAACGTGCTGTAGCAAGCCATAAAATTATCGTCGAAATAATATTCTTAAAAAAAAACGCACATAATACAAATTCTACTTATAATAGTTCACTATTTTCGATAATTTGGTGCTATAGACTCAATGGAATCCATCCTTACTCTACGTGCTAATTCCCAATGTAGCCCGGCTAGCAGTGTCTGCTCATGCGCAGAACAGCACTTCACCTCGCCACTCCTTGATATTTTGTCCTGCTTTTTCACACAACACCGTGCTCACTATTGTGCAGCCCGGTACGCTCTTCTTCACTTTGTTTTGGTGAAACTTTCTCTCTTCCCTTCTATATTCTTTGGTTCGTAGCAGTCGACGGAACAGTGCTGCCTAGACACCGCTAAAGATATAACTTTGAAGTTTTGAGTTTATTATCTACGTGTTACGGGGTCTATGTTGGCATACCTTTTCTCGCGAGTCCGTTAAAATAGGGATTATTTTCCACTTTCAAAACAGTGTGTGCAGGTTTATGGGATTCATTGTAGATATATCATGATGAACTCCATCGATTCATTACCCATAACTGCTTTCTCCAAGCAGCCATAGAAGATTAAATTAGAATTAAAAATCTAGGGCGACCAACACCAATATTGCACAGAAAGTAAAGGGTGCTAAAAACTATGTGTACACTAGGAAATGTAACAGAACAGTTTATAATAGTGACTGGGTATGTGGATGCGAAATACGAAATGCTCTGTTCTGTTTCCCTTGCCTCCTATTTAGTAGCGGTGGTTCGTGTCAAAGATCTTGGTCTCTGAATGAATATATAAAGAAACATTCACGCAGCAAGAAACATAAACTCGTTTGATCTTTGTACAATTGGCACCGCAAATACTGCAGCTCAGCTAATAGAGCTTATCAAGAATCAGCACAGAAACATAATGAGAAAGTCGAAAAAATCGATATATTTTATCGAAAATAATTGATTGCATTAAATTTTGTGGGAAATTTGAACTAGCGCTACGTGGCCACGATGAGACGGAAACGTCAGATAATCCCGGTGTGTTCATAGGTCTTACTAATCTGATAAGCAGCGTGGACAGTGTAGTGAGAGAATACATTGAAAATAGTAAAGTGTTTAAAGGCAATTCTAAGTCGATTCAAAATGTCGACGGATGGATTTCACCTTAAAAAATTAGGAGAGTCTAAAAATATTTTTAGCACGCTATTATTTTTATGTACGAGCCGCCACTGCATTTGAGGCGTAACAAATTGTGGCTAGCATCATTCGTTTTGAAAGAAAGAAAGAAAGAAAGAAAGAAAGAAAGAAAGAAAGAAAGAAAGAAAGAAAGAAAGAAAGAAAGAAAGAAAGAAAGAAAGAAAGAAATGTGTTAGAACGTTTGAAGAAAGGAAAATATGCAATATCCACTCTTAATCAAGTATTAAGGGATAATAAAATCAGAATTTAAACTAAACATAAAATTTATAAATCAATTGTGAGAAGTACAACTTTATATGGGGCAGAAACTTGACAATTGCAAAACGCATTCAAAAATAAAATTTTGGCCTTAGAAATGGATTATTGGAGACGATTAGCAGACATTTCAAGAAGAGATAAAATTTAGAAACGATATAATCAGAGAGAAAATGCTAGTTATGAATGATACTGTAGAGGATATTTTCACAAAACAACTAATATGGTATGGGCATATGGTGCGAATGAATACGGAAAGATTACCGAGGTTGGCATATGATTGGACCCCCATCAAGAAGAAGGAAAAGAGGAAGACCTATGACAACATGGAAAAAGGGCGTTCTGGAAGCTATGGAAAGAAGACAATTAGGAGAAGACCTATGGAGAGATAGAGGGCAGTGGTATCTTGCAGTGCGATACATTTATCAGTGACTGTAAATTAATATTTGGCTGTCAAAAGACATTGTAAACTGACATATATACATATTATGACATATATATATATATATATATATATATATATATATATATATATATGGTAGAGTAGCATAAATCGCACCGCTTCCTAAATGGCACCACTGCTAGTTTAAAACAAGTTACTGTAGTAGTGTGGCATCTAGTGGTATTGTTACAATCTCCATATGAACTTCCACCATGTCACTTGATTTTTGCCACTTCTTTGTGCTAGAGTATTTAATATAATCGCTCAGGTGGATGTATATTTAGATAACATTTTGTAACTAAATATTAAAGAACATTTAACTTAGTACGATTTTCGAACATGTGGTGATTATGGGCTAGAATGAAGGAAATAATAACTTATGACGTAGTTTCTTAATTCGCACCACTTTGTAGGTGCCTAATTCGCACCGGTGCAATATGAGCAACTGTAGCAATTCTAACCATACAAAAGAAGGCCTCAAAAATTTTAACTGAACTAGGAATGCATCAGGTTGGTGCAATATCAAGTGGTGAAAAGTGCGTTAATACAACAAGTGTGTGTTGTACAAGCGCACCAGGTATTTTGTGCCACCTGTGATAATTTTTAAACGTCAAACAGTGCATCCTTCATTATCAGCTGGTGCTCCTCCAGGATCGTTATTTGTTTGCTCTGAGTCAGGTTACATCAACAGTGAACTATTCGTCGAATAGCTCAAACATTTTATTTGCCACTCAAACCTGCCGTAGAAAAAAGTGCTGCTTCTGTATGTCCACCTATACGACCCATTCCAAAAATTTAGAAGCTAGATTATCTCGGGAAAATGATGTGCTCCTATTTCAGCTTCCTCGTCATAATACTCAGAGGCCCAGCATTTAGATGTTTCTATCTTCAAACCATTTCAGACAGCTAAATCATGAAGCAGTTCTTAGGTGACTTCGAGATAATCGTGGAGTAAAGGTGACGCAGTTTACAGTGTGAACTGCCTGGTGAAGCACATGGCAAATGTGTAACAAAAAACGCATTCAGGAAGTTTAAATGTTAGGTAATTTATGCTCTATTTTTTCAATTTCATTTGAAGATGCGTTACTCTCTCTCATTAATTTCAATAAACTGTTCAATATGTTCAATATTAAAAGCTTTCCTTCATCCTGTTCCCTGCAGTTAAAGAGGTGCGATTTAAGAAACCGCAGGTGCTATTTAGGAAACTAGTTGCCTAAATGGCACCATTGACAAGTGTTTCGAAAATGTCATTGTACTTCAAAAATATTAAACCAAATTCAAGTATTCTTTTTTACATGAAAGGTAAATGTTCTGGGAATGTATTTCTCTAAAGGAATGCAGAAAATAAAAATTGTATTGTTCAATAAAAATTATAAATGCTAAAGTGGTGCGATATACGCAACCTTATCCTATATATTATCGGAAGTTTCGGAACCACTTGTAGGTCCATTGTCAAGATTGTTTGTATAACGATTGAAAATTCAAAATTGTTTTCACAAAGCAGTTGGCATGAAATACTTGAAAACTACTACTCATGTGTAAGAAATAATCGTACTTTTCTTTCCATTGTGCGGAAAAATGAAGATTTATCAACACACAGAAACAATTTTTAACCTAATCGAGTGTCCGTCTTAGGACAATGCTTGTTATCGATAGAGAAATCTTGAAGACGGGACTTGTAATTTTTAATCAGTGTGTTGCACGCCACTGGCCGGGTCATAAACCCAGTGCGGTGCATCAGATAACGCCCGGACTGCCTCCTCTCGTTTTAAAATTTTAGAATAAGCATGCATGCACACCGAGTGCGCTCCACTGCGCCCGCCTTGAACAATAGATAGAGCTCAGAAAATGTAAACCAGAGGGATAATTAATGTTGTCCTTAAACTTGACTCCGAGTCATCCCGCTGACGCGTCTGGAGGTCAGGGCTGCGGTCCTCCTAGGCTCTTCTTCCTTTATACTCATGAGAATATAAGTACGAGACACGTAAACCATGCAACCATGCGAGTCTCTTAATTGTGTACAAACTAATCGAGTTGTCCTGTTCTCCACGCATGAAAACATTATCAACTGTCATGGTTATCTAGTATTTGGGTGAAATGAAGGTAATATTGCCAGTGAAATGAGTCCAGTCTTCAGCGCCGAAAGTTATCCAGCATTTCTCTTAATTGGTTGAGGGAAAACCCCGAATAAAATCTTATGACGAAGTGCATCAATCTCGGTTAAAAATGCAGTAATCATAGGTTACGAAACGACGGTTAAACAGTAGCCGTGGTTAAAATGTAATTTCTGTGCAGCATTCATAATCACCGATTACTTAAACATGATTAGCTGACACCTCATCTAACCAGAGTAAAGTCTATGATGGTACACTATTTCTACAAAATTACTAAAGGAAAGCATCCATATCTCTGCAAAGATAATAGTCAACGTATAAAAACGATTGTGCTTACTCCGTTCTATATCGAAACGAACGTGTCCTACATTTTCGTGTTGCATTTGTTTGTCTTTGAGCGCTGTTATGTTTGCGAGTTGCATTTCTTTGTTTTTCAGTGCTGTTAGGTTAAAATTGTACAAAATGGAAAAGTGAATGTAAAAATGATTACATCCCAATGTGAGGTTGAAGTATGGATAGACTTAATTACTACATCTAAATATAACTTATAATATAAAAAGATAGAATATCCATAAATGTAAAGGATGCAGAAGATTAGTAGGAATATATGTACGATCCAGGACTCCATTTACACCAGGGAACTGTGCTTTATCTTAAGATCCATCCATAACCTCTCTTTGTTCAGCCAGTGGCACAGAGAAAGAGATATTCGAGTGTTCCCTCTTAAAATACAAAAAAATAACAGTTACATAGAATCGTAATATAAGCAGCCGATCCATAGGAGAAATATGACTGTTTTTGTGTTATTTCAAGTGACCCATTTGTGGCAGCAGGAATGAAACTATATATTTTTATAAACGAAATCCCTCCTGAAATTTTCTGTCACCTAATTTCTCGTAAGAATTCTCTCTTTCCATTAAAGAAACTTCACGCTCACCATCATTTCTATCCAAGTAATTCAAGTACTGTACAATAATAATCGTCTTCGAAATAATCACCTGGCCGCCATTTTGTTTTACTTTCCCTACTAATCACTGGTTATCTCTTTTAACTGCTCGAATGTGTCCAGTTAGAGATTACCGTAGTTATCTCCTATTTAAGTCATAACCGAGGTCTAAGCACAGTAAAAATGCTTAACCAGGGGTTAGGCGGCAATTTTAACCCGTGGTTATACTAACAGATGTTGATGCACATGGGCATTAACCAAGTAACTTGTCCTAACCAGAATTTGAAGCCGAGCCCGCTAGTTTCACAGTCAGACATGCTAACCGTTCCTCCACAGCGGTGGACGCGCATGAATAAAGGAACTATACGTATCCAGCAGTGTTGCCAACCTGACTAGAGAAGATATCGGTCATTTCGGGATAAAATCTTTATGCATACGGAAAAAAATCGATGTCATGAAGAAAAGACAATTCTTTCTTATTTTACACATTTTTTAATAATAATAATAATAATAATAATAATAATAATAATAATAATAATGATAAATAAATAAATAAATAAAATAAAATGGAAGAGAAATTAGCGCTTTATGTGAATCGTGAATTGTGGAAACACCACATTTTTATTTTGAATAGATTTTTCAAGAGGCACAGAAAACTGATTATCTTCAAAAGCTTTTGGTATTTTGAAGTGACTGGTTTTTATTTAAGCATAATAATATGTTATAGTGTTTGACATACATGAACTTTAAATTTTTCTTTAGTATTTTCTGAAAAAAAAAAAAAAAAATATATATATATATATATATATATTTATTGAGGTTTCTGCAATTCACGACCAGTAACAATTTTTTTATGTCTTTAAAACAAATTTTAGGTCAGGAGGACGGAGGACAATTTTAATTATTTATCTTACAGAGTCGTGCGTTTGGTTACCTAAAGCCTCCGAACAACGCGCAACAATGTAGGTATGTACGGAGTATAACGCAGCAAACTCTCTTCAGGTCTGATGTTCAGTGAACCATGCCGAAACAAAACAAATCTAGACGGTTGGAAATGGGTGCTCCAATAGAAGAATCTGGTAACGAGCACTTCATTAGGAAAAAATAAAACGTATTTTATGAAAAAAAGGAGAAATTTTCTTTTGAAACATTTAAAATATTTATAGTCACTCGTTGTAATGTATAGGAATTCGCAAAGCAAGTAGTCAGTGTAAATAATTTTGTTTTTATTGTGATTTATTGCATTATTGTAATTTCCACCATTTATTTATGTACTTTTGGCTGCTGGAAAAAAAATTAAATTAAATTATGGTTTATTTAATGACGCTTGCAACTGCAGAGGTTATATCAGCGTCGCGACGCGTCGCAGGTGTGCCGGAAATTTATCCCGCAGGAGTTCTTTTACATGGCAGTAAATCTATTAACATGCCATCGACCTGGGCCTGGATCGAACCCGCAATCTCGAGCATAGAATGCCAGTGCTATACCAACTGCGCTACCGAGACCGACTGCTGGAAAAATTGTACGATTTCTTTGTAATATACGTCTTCTTCTTCTTCTTCTTCTTCTTCTTCTTCTTCAGTCCCTTCTGCTGCTAAGCGTCGGGTTCGCCATTTCATCCATTTTTCCCGGTCTCTACACATTCTCTTCATCTCTACCATTGTTTTTCCTTTCTGTTGGCCTATTCTTTCTATTGTATCCTCCCATTTAATCCTTGGTCTTCCTCTTCTCTTTCTTCCTTGCACTCTCATTTCCATCACCTGTTTAACCTTCCTTTCCTCTCCCATACGATATACATGCCCAAACCATTTCAACTGCCTTTGATTAATCACCTCTGTTAATGCTTTTCTCATTTTAACTTCTTCTCTTATCCTGTCATTCCTTATCCTATCTCTTCTGGTCTTTCGTACAGTTCTTCTAAGATATTTCATTTCCACTGCTGTAAATTTACTTCGATGTTTGTCTTAGAGTGGTAAGCTTTCGGTACTATATTGTATTATACTTACTTACTTACAAATGGCTTTTAAGGAACCCGAAGGTTCATTGCCGCCCTCACATAAGCCCGCCAGCGGTCCCTATCCTGTGCAAGATTAATCCAGTCTCTATCATCATACCCCACCTCCCTCAAATCTATTTTAATATTATCTTCCCATCTACGTCTCGGCCTCCCTAAAGGTCTCTTTCCCTCCGGTCTCCCAACTAACACTCTATATGCATTTCTGGATTCGCCCATACGTGCTACATGCTCTGCCCATCTCAAACGTCTGGATTTAATGTTCCTGATTATGTCAGGTGAAGAATACAATGCGTGCAGTTCTGTGTTGTGTAACTTTCTCCATTCTCCTGTAACTTCATCCCGCTTAGTCCCAAATATTTTCCTAAGCACCTTATTCTCAAACACCCTTAACCTATGTTCCTCTCTCAGAGTGAGAGTCCAAGTTTCACAACCATACAGAACAACCGGTAATATAACTGTTTTATAAATTCTAACTTTCAGATTTTTTGACAGCAGACTAGATGATAAAAGCTTCTCAACCGAATAATAACACGCATTTCCCATATTTATTCTGCGTTTAACTTCCTCCCGAGTGTCATTTATATTTGTTACTGTTGCTCCAAGATATTTGAATTTTTCCACCTTTTCGAAGGATAAATCTCCAATTTTTATATTTCTATTTCGTACAATATTCTGGTCACGAGACATAATCATATACTTTGTCTTTTCGGGATTTACTTCCAAACCGATCGCTTTACTTGCTTCAAGTAAAATTTCCGTGTTTTCCCTAATCGTTACTATATTGAATTATAGGTTTAATTATTGAATTATATATCTGTATTTTTGTCTTAGTGGTTATTTGTTTTTCCCAACTATTGTATTACTTATTTGATAGTATGCTGATGTTGCTTTATTTACCCTGTTCAGTACTTCTTGATCTACTCTGTAATATACGTACCATAATAAATAAAGATTCGCTGTTCTAATGTACGCGTGCAGTAGATAAATTGACTCTGATATTATAGGATTCAGTTAATATTGATTTGTTAGCGACCAAATCCAAGTTGGTCAAAATAGTTTAGTCATTTTTTTCTTCTTCCCACGAGAAATTTATGTTATGTAATAGCGTCACGAGTTAAAGGACGAAAGAAGAAGTGGGTGAAACGATACGATTGTGTTGCCTCAGGTCACGTTCTTGTAATTAGTTGCCGTGGATCTCTTCAGGCGAGTCAATTAACGTTCGGCTGGTTCTTCAGCGCCGCGCGACCGACACCTGCTGCTGCTGCTGCAGAGCCTCGGGAGCTGCAGGGTGCCAGCACACGGTTCATCACCACACCACTCAGATCGAGCCTTGCTTGCATGCAAGGGAATTTCTTTTAACGAAATAATTGTCTGAACACACCCCTTTTGTCATTCTTTTCTTGCAAGCATTGGAGGCTTTTGAAAATAACGTTTATTTTCATGCAACCTTTTATGACTTCAGCAAGGCTTTTGATTGTGTTGATCATAGTATTCTATTGACTAAATTAAGTTATTTGGGTATCATAGGAAGTGAGTTGATGATTTTTGAATCTTACTTATCAGATCGCAAACAAAGTGTTTCGTTTAATGGTAAAAAAAATCTGATGTTATGAATTATTATTATGGAATTCCTCAGGGCTCCGTATTGGGTCCGATATTGTTTTTGCTAGTCACTAATTACCTAGCATTATAATATAAATGTTGATACAGTACTGTACGCGGATGATACTACTTTTTTAATTAAACATAGTGATATTAACTGTTTGAAAAGCTTTGTTCAACATAATTTAATAGATGCTGAAGTTTGGTTTAATGCAAATGGATTTTTTTTAACTTAGCTAAAACTGAACATGTGATTTTTTACTCTGAAGAAGACCGATCATGAACAAAGTCATGATAGGTATATGTTAATACGTTAGGAATTATTGTTAATTTAAAGTTGACATGGGAAAGTCATATTGATCATATTTCTACTAAACTTTCAAGAACTTTGTTTCGCCTTAAGAGATTATAAACTATTGTACCTGAAAACTATATTCGTGATGCTTATTTTGCTTACTTTCAAAGTATTCCGATCTATGTAGTATTGCTATGGGGTCCTATTGCTTCAAAAAAGGGCCATAAGAATTATATCAAATGAAACTTTTAATGAATACTGTAAACCATTATTTGTGAAAAACAAAATCATGACTGTAATAAATTTATATATTCTAGAGTTAATTATTTTGAATGTTAAGGACAATTTTTGACCGTTAACATTAAGAAATGATATTCATTCCTATGACACACAACAAGGAAATTTTTTTAATATAATAGCTGGTAGAGTTGCTAAATCGCAAAAAAAAAAAAAAAAAAAAAAAAAATTGTCACATGTCATTGAAGGTTGCAAATAAATTTCCATCACATATTTTTACTTTAAGCAGAGCTGCTCTAAAATTTTATACCTCTAGTTGGTTAATTTAAAATTTTTTTTATAACCATAACGAATTTTTTTATCGTACAATCTCTTTGCAATTGTTCCATTTTAACTGACCTTATCTATACAGTACATATTGTTTTTAGACATGTAATTTAAACTATTAAACTGTTCCTTTTTTAACATTTCACCTATAAGTAATACCATGTTCACTAAACTAAACGTGATATCAACCCTGTAGACTTATATCTATGCGTTCTTAAAGTAAGATGGTTTTATGGTGTATGAAAAATTAGGGGAGGGGTGGTAATGCCTGAAATCAGATTGCTATAGATTTGGTATTAATGGTAATAGCTTTATGAAAATTTTTTGTACTGAATAAGGACATTTTTGGCTGAATTAACATAACATTTTTATTCACAGCATTGTAAGGTATAAATTAATTTTCAATATACAGGGTGATTTAAAAGGTTGCGCAGAAACTTAAGGAGCTTACAGAGGGGTCGAAATACAACAACTTTCGAATAGAAACTTATGGTCTAGGAAGTAATCCTGAGTTACTGTACGCTTGAGAAGCTTACTTTGCAATGAGGCACTGGGTTCGATACACTCTGAAATGATGATGACGTTCCTCTGCCACCACGTTTGAATGACGTGAGGTACAAGATCTTCATACGAGACGTTCTTCCAGAACTGTTAGAGAATGTACCACTTATCGTGCGTCATCAGATGTGGATGTAACTAGACGGAGCATCTGCACACTTTTCTCTTCAAGTACGTGACATACTAAATTACACATATCCCAGGCGTTGGATCGGAAAGGAAGGTCCAATGACTGGCCACCCCGCTCCCCTGACCTGACGCCTCATGATTTCTTCTTCTGAGGACATATCAAAAGCCTCGTGTACGAGACACAGATCCCGAAGTGCTGGATTTGCGTAATTACGGGTCGTAAAAAATAAGTTTCCCTGGGGCTATTACAGAAAGAGAACACCATTCCATTGGAAAAAATTTATCTTAACAGATTCAACGAGCTATTTTTCAACATATTCCCCAGTAGAATTGAGACTTCTGTCATACCGTGGCACAGAGCGGTGCAGACGGCTGTCACACACTGGTTCCGATCCCAGGCGACGGACTTCTACGACACAGGGTTACAAAAGTTGATCCCACGGTGTGACAAATGTCTCAGTTCTGGTGGGGAATATGTTGAAAAATAGCTGAACAATTGCTGTATCTGTTCCAATAAAATTTTCTAATGGAATTGTGTTTTGTTTTTGTAAACGTCCCCAGAGTAACTTATTTTTTACGGCCCTCGTAATTGGGCTCCAGTGGCCAAAATTTGTATGAGCACATGTTTTGATATTACTAACATGGTGGAAGAAAAAAATAACTTTTTTATCTGCTTCCATGAGAATGTTTGCTTGTAAGATTATAGAATTGGTTTATTAAAATAAATCCAGAATTAACCTTAATATTTCCAGTAAGAGGGTTAAATATTATATCTCTTTAAATTGAAACTGTACATTATTTAACATTTTCGTATTTATTTTTTTATTATTTTTTAACTAATTATTGTGATGTACCGAAGTACATATGATATTTCCGTGCAGGAAATCTACATTACCATATGATGAAGAAGGGGTGAAGCGGAGAAAAATTCTCTCCGGCACCGGGACTCGAACTCAGGTTTTCAGCTCTACGTGCTGACGCTTTATCCACTAGGCCACACCGGATTCCAGTTCCGATCCCGGATTGAATCCTCTCAGTTTAAGCTCCACCTCTCAGTTTCCCTTTAGTGGCCAACCCTCATGCACTGTGTCACAGATGTGTGACAGTGGCACAATGTCCAACACTATGTGCAGAGGTGCACTCATTACGAGTGACTAAGTGGCCGAGATTCGACCAAATGAGCGCCGTCTTAAATCACTAAGTGATTATTTACGCACATCATATTATTGTGATGTACCAAAGTACATCCGTGCAGGAATTCTGCATTACCATAATATGATGTTTTTTTTCTCAATTTATACTTTAACATTTTTAATTACTATCACTTCAGTTCTAGTATATTATGTAACTGGGACTGCCCCAAGCAAGAGCATTTACTCTTCTGAGTGCAAACTAGATATTTTAAATAGGTATAACCTATGTAGTTTTTTAAATTCAGTAAATTCAAATTCAAATTTGAGAAACTTTGAGTGCATACGAAAATTATATACAAGTTCCTTCGCTTCTTACTCACACTTTCCACGGTTTCCGCTGGCATGATGTGTCATGTTAAATAACCCTGTTGCATAATGCATATGAATTAAGAACCAAAACTCGTGTAATTTGAACTACCGAGAAGCTATGTTAATGTTTAGAACTGATTATGACGAGAACAAATGAAGAGCGCCGCGCAGCGCCGGTGCGGTGCGGTGTGGGAAACCGAGACGGACTGGCAGTTGAATAGATGCACCGACTGACTCGTTAATGAGGCTGCGCGAGAACAAAACTTTTTAGGCAACCGGTGATTAAAATTATGCTTCTCCGACATACACGTCTGTAACGTGAGATACTAGCTTAATCAGCATAATTATCTGTTTTTTATGTTCTTCCCTAATTTGTGTTCTACTGATAACAAACTTTCGCTGAATTCCATACCGCTGTCGTGTAAGGGGGAGCGTTGCTCTGTTTTTTTATGTCCATGTGGTAGTAATGTGGGAACGAGCCAACCAGGCGTTGGAGTAGCAGACGGCCTTGTTATTTAAACGTTCCATTGCACTTACTCTAACGAACTTCCATTCTCAGCGTTAAATTATCTCCTTGTTTTATAATTTTTCTTGTTCGAGAATTGAGAACACAGCCCATTAAAGAGACTTTGTAGGAAATGATAATTAAGATCTTTTTCCGAAAGAAACAATACTTTTTACAAACCTATGTTTACTTTAAAGACTTAGTTAAGATACGGACGTATTGAGGTATATTATCTTACCTTGTAATGCATGGAAATAAAGAGCTTCTTTTTTGGAGCACAAGGTAGCCTACATATTTTAAATTTACTACTAAGTTACATTTTAAAAATCGATTAATGGCGAAATGCATCAACCTCGGTTAAAAACGCAGTAATCATATGTTACGAAACGACGGATAAACAGTAACCGTGGTTAAAATGTAACTTCTGTGAACCATTAATAATCACTGATTATTTAAACATGGTTAACTGACACCTCATTAAGGCCCGTAACACACTTGCAGAGCTTTCGCCAGCGAGAAATGTGTTGCGAGAAAGAGGAGAAGAGCCTTCCTCCACACACTTGGCGAGTTCTCGCTATCACAGATCACACCTTGCTATGATCATCTATGCACGGCCTTCATGCAGAAAGCATTTTTCTGATTATAGTATTGACTCGGGAGAAATATTATAGATTATGTATTTACGTATATTGTCGTACTTAAATATATAACCTGTAAGTATATTGTCGTACTTTACAAATTACGTACGAATACTATGTTGAATCTGAGTATTCAGATGATGAGGAAATGGAGTTACATGAACATATTTTGTTCATGAAAAGAAGTAGGCCTAAAATTAAAGCCAGAACTATCTGAAAATCACACTGTATCTTACGAAAATAAGGGCGAGTTTTGGACACTGGTTTCGATTTGAATAATGATACGTTTAGCCGTATTTCAGGTTCAATGGACCATAGTTTTTCTTTTTTGCCATTCATGATATGATAAAGAATTCTTTGCTATATTCTGATTAAAATTACTTAAACTGTTAAGACATATAGATACATTATTTCAAATGTTTAACCAAAACTATTAAATCTCATCAAAATAAAATATAGCCCTATTAATTTTCAGATAATCTGTTATTTGTCTCCAGATTTCTTCTTTAAGTTTCGTGTTTTTATAGTTTTCATCCCGTGTATCATATAAATAGACCTACGGGTGACATCGTACAAGTTCCATAAGTTTCTGACTGCAATTATCAGCCATCTTTCCTCATTTTCAAATAGAAACAATACAATTCATCGCCACCTGTGATATCTTTTTCTACATTCAATCGTCATAAAGAGTATAAATGTGAAACATCTTTGATAAATGTGTCAAGAAAATTCGCTGAGCTACCGATTCCAGCGAGAAACTCGAGCGAGGTTTTTGCCTCGAGCGAGAATCTCTTCCAGTGTGTGGAGTCCATTTGAATCCATGTTATCAATTTTTTAATTTTCTCGCAACACATTTCTCGCTGGCGAAAACTCTGCAAGTGTGTTACGGGCCTTAGTCAGAGTAAAGCCTATGGTGGTATACCGTTTCTACAAAATGACTAATGGAAAGGATCCATATCTGTGCAAAGATAATAGCCAACCTCTAACAACGACTGCGCTTACTCCGTTCTACATCGAAATGAACGTCTCCTATATTTTCGCGTTGCATTTGTTTGCCTTTGGGCGCTGTTATGTTTGCGAGTTGCAATTCTTTCTTTTTCAGTGCAGTTAGGTTAAAATCGTACAAAATGGAAAATTGAATGCAAAAATGATTATATTTCAATGTGAGGTTGAAGTATGAATAGACTTAATTACTAGATTTAAATATATTATACGTGGTACAGTCATTAAGTTCTGACACTGACGCCTGAAGGGTAGGCACCCACAATAATCTGGATGTCTCAGAAGATGCCGCGTGATACGGCGTACACTTAAACAGATCGACATCCTCCCTCAATATAGTCGCCGTTGGCCGCTATGCACGTCTGCCAACGTTGGTGTAGCTGCTGGAAGCACCGCTGAAAGATGTTGGCAGGAAGACGCCGTACGGCTTCTCTTGTGGCAGTCATGACCTTTTCGGCCGCATAAAAATTACGCCCTCGTAGGATTGATTTCATGAGGGGAAAGAGAAAAAAAATCGCATGGTGTGAGATCAGGTGAGTACGGAGGGTGTGGCAAAACAGCGACCTGTTGCCTTGCAAGTTCCTCTTGGACAAGGATGGAGCGATGTGCAGGGGCATTGTCGTGTAGCAACAGCCAATTCTTCCTATGCCAAAGCTCAGGACGCTTACGACGAATTGAGTTGCTTAAACGGCCAAGAGTCTCTTTGTAGAGGATCTTGTCTACAGTTGCACCTTGTGGGATGAATTCTATGTGAACAATTCCATTTGAATAAAAAAAAACTGTTAAAGCATCACCTTGCCTTTTGACCTGTCTTGTTGCGGATTTTTCTGTCGTGGAAATAATGGCGTTTTCCAGGTGGCGGATTGTCGCTTCAGTTGCGGATCGTAAAGGAAACACCATGTTTCGTCTCCAGTTATGATCGGTTATAGCAGTTTCGCCTAATTTCTGACAGTACGTGACGTTTGCCCGTTGCTCAAACTGCAACATACTCGAGTTCCGACGCGCGCATTCAAATCACCGTCACAACAAAGACCGTAGTTCTGCTTACAGTGCATGCACTCAACTGTCTCTTGTTGGGTCGAGAGACTAACTGACAAGGTATCATACCATGGCGCCACCTATGAGCTATAATGCACCACAACGCCACTATGCGCTCAGTATTAGAACTTAATGACTGTACCACGTATAAAGAAGATGGAATATCCATAAAGGAAAAGGATGCAGAAGATTAGTAGGAATGTGTGTAAGATCCAGGACACATTTACAGTAGGAAACTGTGCATTATCCTAAGATTCATCCATAACCTCTCTTCGTTCACCGGTTGCATAGAGAAAGAGATATTCGAGTGTTCTCTCTTAAAATACAGAAAATTACAATTGCATAGAATCGTGATATAAGCAGCTGATCCATAGGAGAAATACGACTGTTTCTGTGTTATTTCAAGTGACCCATTTGTTGCAGCAGAAATGACACTGTAGATTTTGATAAACGAAATCCCTCCTGAAATTTTCTGTCGCCTAATCCTCGTAAGAATTCTCTCTGAAGTGAAGCGCGTGGAGGCTAGAGCCGTCATGAAGAAGAGCGACAGTCTAGGAATGTCTTCGGGGCTTAACGGTATTTACTAAACACAATTCAGTGATAAAATGACGGAACTTAACTGTTGCTGACTTTTATTCAGTTACCAAAGAGGAAGGAAAACAATAAAACGATAAACCAGCTTCAGAAGTTCGTGATCGACTGGCTCGCATGTGCAGCGCGGAAACCATAAAATAAAATTCTACTGTCGGGAAAGAAAGTGGATGGAAGTTGAAAAAAAAAAAAACTTGTTCAGTCACTTGTCACTGTATCCAAAGAAATACTTCTTTTTTATCATTAATATATGCATATTATTTCTTAAATTTTACGTTTGAACTTAAAATCGCATAACATTTTTTTTAAAGTGAACGAAATGCTAGTCTTTGAGGAAAATATACCACTTTCACTTCAGTAAGTAAACTACAGTGTATGTTAAGTCGAAAAATATGCTGGCATTTGTGTGTATAAATAGGTCTCGGAAATATATTTGAAAGTTACGTATTGTATTGTATTTATTAACATTCCATGGTATTCATACATTGCTTCACAGCTAGAATATGGAACAAATCAAAAACTTAATACTATTATAAAGTCTTAATTCATAGTCACAGTCTAGAAGAAATACATACAGACGAGGTTTACAATATAGTCTACTAGTACAACACAAAGTTTTAGTATCAATTTCATGAAGTGTTATTGAATGTCATGAATTCACCTACGGAATAGAAGGCTTGAGAATTTAGGTACTTCTTTAATTTGACCCTAAATAATGTTATGTTTTGAGTTTCATTTTTATATCGATAGGTAGGCTATTAAAATTTTTACTGCCATATAACGCACTCCTTTTTGATAGCACGATAGACTTGCCGATGGAGTATGGAAGTCATTTTTTACGTGTATTCATGCTATGAACTGTTGAATTAGTTACAAAGTTTTCACGATTACATAAGAGGAAGATTATTAATGAAAAGATATACTGACTAGCCATGGGTATTATTTGTAGTTTTTTGAAAATAGTTCTACAAGATTCCCTAGATTTGGCACCTACTATTATTCTAACAATTACTCTTTTTTGTAATAGGAATATACTGTTACTATCTGTAGAATTTCCCCAGAATATTATTCCAAAACTCATTACCGAATGGAAGTATGCAAAGTATATTGTTTTTAAGGTATTGATATTTACTATCTTTTGCATAGATCTAATAGCAAAACATGCTGCATTTAGTTTGGGGGTAATTTCTTTAATATGATTTTTTTTCATTTTAACACATTATCGATTTTTAAGCCAAGAAATTTGGTTGTTGTTGTTTCTAATATGGATCTATTGTTAAGTATTGCGCTAGAAATTTGCGACGTTGAATTTGGACAGGATTTAAATTGAATTATGTTAGTTTTGTTACAATTTAATACTAATTTATTGACTGAGAACCAGTCACATATTTTGAAGAGAATTTCCTCTGTTGAAGATTGGAATGTGTTGGAGTTACTGGCTGTAATTACTATACTTGTGTCATCTGCTAATAATATGGAATGACGTCTAATGATTATATGAAAGGAGAACGTGCTGTCTATTTATTACCGACAAACAGAAGAACAAAACACTGCACACACTGAATGCAAGGTTAGGTTGCAGTTATACTATAGTTCTTGCTGGGTTATTTAAACTGCCACTAGAACGACCTTTGTTTTGATGTCATCCACCACTACGGAAAGGTTGCTGACCAGTGACTTTCTCGCAGATAACCGTCATAATAAGCTTGCCCCTCGCAGGCAAGTACATGAAAACCACATACCTGCATAATTTTTCTTTTCATATGTCATGGTATGTAACTTCATAGTTTCGTTTCCTAAAGCCTTATTCACATCCTCTTCTTGAATCTATCTTTTCAAGGATTTGTAATCCGTAAATAATCTGGTCATTTGATTATGATATCTTGCTTCAAATTTGCTTTAAATCCCTGAATAAGTTTCATATTCATCTGTTAAAAATCCTCTTTTTAATAGAACAATATATTAAAACAGTAGTTCACAACTTTCTTCAGTTTAATTGTTTTTAAGATAAATATTTATGTAAAGTTGGACTAATTTACAAAGCATAATGGGAAATGTAATGAGAATAATTATCAGCACAACCATACAAAGCTTAGGCTAACAGAACGTGTTTTGCGTATCAAAACTATTCATTATTCTACCTTCATTTAGGCCTTTTAGTTGATTTTCTTCTTATAGGTCTATATCATAATGTCTTCCTAGATAATCTCGAACCCTTCATTCTCTCTACATGATTCTTCCATTTAAATACAGTGTAAACCGTAAGTAATGTTATTGATTTCAGGGGGTTATCCTTTAATATATTTCAAACAGAAATGCTGAATACAATTTTGCTCGTTTTTGCTTCCTTTTCGAGATGAAACATCACAGAGTGTGTTTTGAGAATGCAGTTTATTTAATTACCAATATGATCAATTAATTTAAGAGAATTAGGCCTATGTGTTATAATAATAATAATGATTGAAATAATTTTAGTTTTGTTATTTAAATGTGTAGAAATTTTATCCGAAAATATGTAACTTTTCGTTTTCAAAAGGAATTTTACAATGTTTTATTTGTTCGGATCAAATTTCTGCACATTTAAAGGACAAAACTAACATTCTTTCAATAATTTATTATCATAATACATTGCTATCTTAAACTGACTCAGCATATTGGGAATTAAATCAATAGCTTTCCCAAAACACGCAATGAAATGATTTAAATAAAACAATTTTTATCTCGTAAAGGAAGCAAAAACGAGCAAAATTGTATTACACTTTTTTGTTTGAAATATCTCAAAGAATAACTCCCTGAAATTAATGACATTACTTATGGTTCAACCTGTGTGTTTTTATTATTGTTCACTACATTGGTTACTTGGTGTTCTTCCCTTATGTGCTGGTTATATTTATGATCGCACAACGTGTAGGGTTATTGAAAAGTCACCAAATACTTTATTGAAGTCCTGTAACTTTGTTAAGAAGGAAGTTTATAGAAAAATAATAATGCAGTTCTGTTCATAAAATAATGGAGTTTGTTCAGGTATAAACGAAATTAGAAAAAATAAGAGATATGGCCGCCAATTTTCTTCTGTATTATTAGTAGCCTTTCTTCTTGGGAATGAACAGCATTCAGAAGAATATCTTGGAGAATATCTTAAATTTTTACAAGCTTCCACAAAAACGACAAATTGCAGGGTACATACCTCAATCCGGTTACAATTCTGGATAATTATTCTCAGTGCGTTGGAACAATCTCTGTTACATTCATAGTAACGTTGAATAATTTATATTTGTAGAGGCAAAACCATTATTTTCTAGTATAAATTTGCAAAAGCACACAGATTAACACGCTCGAGAATAGCTTGAATTGATGTTTATTTTTTTTAGTAGGTTATTTTACGACGCTGTATCAACATCTCAGGTTATTTAGCTTCTGAACGAAATGAAGACGATAATGCCGGTGAAATGAGTCCGGAGTCCAGCACCGATAGTTACCCAGCATTTGCTCATATTGGGTTGAGGGAAAACCCCGGAAGAAACCTCAACCAAGTAACTTGCCCCGACCGAGAATCGAACCCGGGCCACCTGGTTTCACGGCGCTAGCCGTTACTCCATAGGTGTGGATGTTTATTTATTTTTTATGCCATAGCAACAATAGTGAGATAATAATAATAATAATAATAATAATAATAATAATAATAATAATAATAATAATAATAATAAATTTCGAGAGGAACACACTACGACCCATTACTGCAACTAGAAGATTTATTGCACTTTTCCTTAAGCTAGGCGCATTGTTCTTCCGCCCGTCTCCAGCCGGAGGCGACCGGGGAATAGGTACTATGGAATATTAATGGAATGAAGATCGAACGAAATGATGTTGATGCCTAGTATGGGAAAATGGAAGAACCCTGAGAAAGACTCCAACTGCGACCCGTCTGCCACAACTGTCAATGTGAAAATAATAGAGGAAGTGTTACAAATATGGAATACCATTTTGTTTTTCCGTTTTGGCGTCTACATGTTTTGAATGTTGAACATAAAGTATCGTCCTATTTATTGCTGAATGTCTCTGTGAATGGTATACCGAACTTATAAGTTCGTACGATGTTATAAAATGTTTGAAAAAATAATTTCCTCAAAATATAACATGTTTCCTTCATAAAATGGAGAAGTATATAATATGGAATACTGTTAACGAGTTACAAGATTAACAAAATTGCAAAGTCAAAATGGTCTCTACTAAGAAAACACAGAACGAGCATTCGACATCTTCATTAGAAGGTGTTTTCCCAACCGTAATACTGAATCCAGATGAATCGTCTCTCACGTCTTTTCTCGAACTTCTTTTATGGATTCTTGCAGTGTCTCTTCATTCCACTATTTTCTACGTTTATTTGAAGATGAAGCTTTCCCTCCTCATATAGGTGCCAACACTAGTAACGAAACAGAAAACTAGGATATAAAGATGGAATAATGACACTAGTATTTCAGAATAAACTCAGAATAAATATGGGAAATGCCTGTAATTATTCGGCTGAGAAGCTTTTGTCATCTAGTCTGCTGTCAAAAAATCTGAAAGTTAGAATTTATAAAACAGTTATATTACCGGTTCTTCTGTATGGCTGTGAAACTTGGACTCTCACTTTGAGAGAGGAACAGAGATTGAGGGCTTTTGAGAATAAGGTTCTTAGGAAAATATTTGGGGCTAAAAGGGATGAAGTTACAGGAGAATGGAGAAAGTTACACAACGCAGAGCTGCACGCATTATATCCTTCACCTGACATAATTCATCATCATCATCCATAGCGCTACAGCCCGGATCGGGCCTCGGCTTCCTTAAGAATTCTTCTCCATCGGTCTCGATCTTTAGCCACCGTCCACCAGTTCTTCACTCCAAGCCTCTTAATGTCATCCATAACACAGTCTATCCATCGTAGCTTTGGCCTTCCAACTCTTCTTCCTCCAGCAATCCCATGTTCCATCACCTTCCTAGGTATTTCACATTCATCCATTCTCTTAACATGCCCTGCCCATCTCAGACGAGCAATCTTAATGGATGTTATTATATCGGGAGACTCATAAAGCTGGTATAATTCGTTGTTATATCTTATTCTCCAAGTTTCACCATCCCTTACAGGTCCAAAAATCCTTCGCAATATCTTCCTTTCGAATGCGGCCAATCTAAATTTATCCCTTTCACTAAGAGGCCACGTCTCTGATGCATAGGTCAACACTGGTTTTATTAGGGTCTTATATAGTCTACATTTTGTGCCACGAGATAGCAATCTTGATTTAACTTGTTTTTGCAGCCCATAATAACACCTATTGGCGCTTTGTATTCTTCTACTTATTTCCTCTGAGATATCATTGTTACTATTAACTAGTAATCCGAGATATACAAAGCTCTGGACTGTCTCAAATTTGGCATCATCAATCTCAATGTACTTAGAAGTTTTATTATTATTTTTGTTATTGACTACCATGTATTTTGTTTTGTTTCCATTAATTTTTAATCCCATCCCTGACATAATTAGGAACATTAAATCCAGACGTTTGAGATGGGCAGGGCATGTAGCACGTATGGGCGAATCCAGAAATGCATATAGAGTGTTAGTTGGGAGGCCGGAGGGGAAAAGATCTTTGGGGAGGCCGAGACGTAGATGGGAAGATAATATTAAAATGGATTTGAGGGAGGTGGGATATGATGGTAGGGACTGGATTAATCTTGCTCAGGATAGGGACCAATGGCGGGCTTATGTGAGGGCGGCAATGAATCTCCAGGTTCCTTAAAAGCCAGTAAGTAAGTACTAGTATTTCATATTTTTGATACACTGATGTTATAAGTCATAACCTCAAAACATATCATACCGTAATTTAAAAACGAAATCAATTAAACATACATTGCTATAAACGTAGATTATTTCTCTTTAAGAATATATGTCATTAATGTTTATAACATTGAGGAATAAGAATGTTTATTCAAGAAAATAATTTACCGCCAAAATTTTCATTTTCCTCGAAAACGCAACAATGATAAACTTTTCAACAGTTCAGCTTCTAACTGCAAACTAACACATTCCCGCGAAAAAGAGTATCAGCACAGTCTAGTTCTATTATATACAGTCACGAAGCTCAATACGTAGGGAATATGCATCCATAGATAGTTGCTAACCACTAGGATCGCTACTGTCGCCTCATCACAGACAATGCGAAATAGTAGGACTACCAGCACAGTCTATTGTTCCCAGTACTCTCAACAACTCAAGCTTCGTGACTAGATACTACACTGTGGTACCAGTGCGTAGTGATTTGGAAGGTTTCCGCTAGAATACAACAATTCTCAGGTTGTATATCACGCTATTTCATATTTGTACCCATATTTCATATTTGTAACACTTCTTCTAATAATAATATTGAACAACATAATTTTCTCTGCACATGATTGTTTCAATTTTTACTTTTAACACACGTATCTACATCCGCTAGGTCTAGAGTTGTCGTTTGGAATTCAAGTTCATGACAGCAAAAGTTCATTTTTCCCCTGCTTTATAAACGTTTTCCTTTTATTTTAATTAATTGTTTCCAATTCCGAAAATGTAACTCCGGTTTAATCACTCAAATTGATATAGAATTACCACTGTCTAGTATATATAGTCACGAAGCTTGAGTTGTGAGGGTGCTAGGAACAATAGACTGTGCCGGTACTATTTCGCATTGTCTGTAATGAGGAGATAGTTGCGATCCTAGTGGTTAGCAACTATCTATGAATGCATATTTACTACGTATTCAGCTTCGTGACTGTATATACTAGACTGTGGAATTACTCCAATGGAAACCAGACGGATAACTGTACACGTGGATTATATTTAAATGTGAAACTCCAAAAATAATTGCACGAGAACTTTCAGCATGAAGAGTTAGCCTACACTTTCATATATTTAGACAGATGCTCCAGAATTATCACGCTATTATGAAATTAAATAACGTTCGTGAGAAGTCGTCGACATTGAAATGAGTAGCATCACGATGACCTAATTAATCTGAGACACACAAATATGACGAAAACAGTCTGGCAGTAACGGTCTGGCTTTGTCGTCCAATTGTTGCGTGTAAGTCTCGAGAAGTGCAGGAATTCGTGATATATACACACGGAGCCGTTGTTACTTCGTGTCACATATTTATCGTGTACCCCAATCACATGCTAAACAGGAAGCGGTTGATCCAGAGTTTGGACAGTTGGCTTCAGAGCACAGCTGTCGACTCCGAAATAATTACATAATGGCAAATTATTTATTGTTTGCACTCTCGTATCTTCGTTCAATCATAAAAGCAACGTTTGCCCCCATTGTATAAAGTTGAAACATTAACCCCTCTCCATACAGTGCAGCCAATGTAACGTAACATAAAAATAGCTAGCAGTACGAATTAGAGTACGACCATTTTAGTAGCCTAATACGTTATTAGATTAAATCTAACGACGAGTTAGTACGTTAACCCCAAAAGACCCGATCTTTTATAAACTCTTTGAGAGGAGAGACTGATATATTTAAAATTTTTTCCCTAATTTTATTGATGCAATTTTTTTTGTAAATAATAATAATAATAATAATAATAATAATAATAATAATAATATTTATTTCATTCCAAAGACTGTAATTGCAGCATAGGAAAATGTCATGATAAGAAAAAACATTTAAATACCAGAAAAAGATTGACAAGTAAGCAATATGTTCATAAGTTACATACAAGGAAATAATCACATTTTATAATATCATATAGACAATTCTCCTTAAAAGGTAGACAGCTATATAGAGTTAAAATACTCGCCAATATTATATAGTGACAAGTCTATTAATTTATTTTTAATTTCATTCTTAAAAAGCCTCAAGCTTAAATGTCTAACATTGTCGGGTAAAACATTATATAACTTTTTACAAATCTCTACACAGCTGCTATTAGTAGTAGTGTAGTTACATTGTCCTTTCCTTAAATCATTTTTATGCCTTGTAGAATAGCTATGCACTGATCTATTTGTAGTAAAATTATTAATATTTGTTTGTACATACATTAAACGACTTAAAATATACAAACACGGTACAGTTAAAATTTCAAGTCTCCGAAACAAAGGTTGTGTACGGTTATCAACATTACAAATTATTCTTACTGCCCTCTCTTGTAGTTTCAATAACTTTATTATTTTAGGATCATTACCCCAAACTATTATTCCATAGTCAGATTGCTATGGATATAAGCACAGTATACGGATTTTAGCACTTCATCACTAACATTTCTTTTAATTTCCTTAACATAAAAATACCTTTGTTGAGTTTAACATTGCTGTAACAACTTAAATTCGAGATAGATTTTTTAAAAATTGTGGCCCAAATTTTGACAAATAGTACCAGAATACAGCAATTCACTAAAATGTGTGTAATTATCTCAGCTATTTTTGAAGATAAATTCAAAATCTCTTTGACATTTTACTCTTAAAAGTACAATCATTAAAATGTCTGTAGCATAATTTTGATATTGGCTTTCAAAATGAAGGGATGTTTAGCAAAAACGTCAGTTGTCCAAAATCTAGTAATTTTAGTTAGAGTCAGGGTTGCCAACTTTAGAGGACGGAAATTCAGGACATATTAAAAAAATAAAAAAAAAACACATAAACTTATAGTGAATTTCAATGTAAGTACACTTGTATTTTGACGCTCAATCAATTAGAAATTGCTTTCGTGTTATTATTTGGGTGTAGCGGTGTAGCCCTATATTAAAGAACATGCCATAAGTCTGTCTGTACACTTGAAAAGCACATGTCAAGCCACTATTGAAATCGCTGAAACTTTGCTCAAGTTAAGGTTAGCATGAAGTTAAAAATATCACTTCACTCATGAAAGGGTGAGGTTTATTTAAGTGAAAGCGATTAAGATAATGAGACGTGTACGAGATCGAAGGGCTGCGCCTCATTTTTGTAACCATGAGTGGGCGAGGATGAGGTCGTCGAATTCGTAATAATGATGAATGGATAGACCGGCTGATGTCAGAGAGTCTGTACGCAGCACAAAGCAATATCGCTACCGCTTTCAAACAGCAATAAGTGTGGGAGTGCGATCTAGAAGACCGTGCAGAAACAAATGAACCTCATGAACAAATAAGAACGCATAAAATGTAGTTTCGGTCTGAAGTTGCAATCAGTGAATGCTTGTTATAATTTTTGTTCTTTCTTTCACATACATACTTTCTTCAAATCCACAGAAGTTTAATGCAAATGCTGTAGTTTAATCTGCAGCAGATTACGTAAAAGAAAATCTCTATGATGCGTGTAACGGCTATACAGGAAATAGTCAGGGAATTATGATGAATAAATAAATAAATAAGTAAATAAGTAACTAACTAAGTAAGTAAGTAAGTAAATAAGTAAGAAAGTAAGTAAATAAATGAGTAAATAAATGAGTAAATAAGTAAGTAAATAAGTAAGTAAATAAGTAAGTAAATAAATAAGTAAATAAATAAATAAGTAAATAAATAAGTAAATAAATAAGTAAATAAATAAATAAATAAATAAATAAGTGAATAAGTAAGTAACTAAGTAACTACGTAACTAAGTAAGTAAATGAACAAACAAAGAAAGAAACAAACAAACAAACAGAGTGAGTGAATAAATGAATGAATGAATAAATAAATACGTAAATAAATAAAACTAATAAATAAATAGATAAACAATGAAAGGAATAAATAAGTAAGTAAATATGTGAATAAGTAAGTAAATAAATGAATTGAATGATTGAATAAATAAATAAATAAATAAATAAATAAATGAAAGAATGAGCGAGCGAGCATTGCTTAGCAAGCAAGCAAACTTTGTTAAGCAAGCAAACATTGTTTAGCAAGCAAGCATTGCTTAACAAGCAAGTAAACAGGCATTGTTTAGCAAGCAAGCAAGCATTGCTTAGCAAGCAAACATTGCTAAAACGCAAGCAAGCATTGTTTAGCAAGCAAGCAAACATTGCTTAAAAAACAAGCAAGCAAGCATTGTTTAAAAAGTAAGCAAGCAAACATTGTTTAGCAAGCAAGCAAGCAAGCAAAAATTATTTAGCAAGCAAGCATTGTTTAGTAAGCAAGCAAATATTGCTTAACAAGCAAGCAAGCAAGCAAACATTGTTTAAGAAGCAAGCAAACATTGCTTAAAAAGCAAGCAAGCATTGTTTAGTAAGCGAGCAAGCAAACATTGTTATCAAACAAGCAAACAACTGAAATAAACAAATTACACAAATTAAATAAACATTACATAGATTAAATAAACAAATGAAGCAAATTAAATAAACAGATAAAATTAAATAAAGAAATTCAATAAGTTATATAAACAAATGAAATAAATTAAATATACAAATTAAACAACTTAAATAAACAAGTTAAAAAACAAATTGTACAGATTAAATAAACAAATGAAGCAAATTAAATAAACAAATAAAAAATTAAATATACAAATTCAATAAGTTATATAAACAAATTAAATACATTAAATATACAAATGAAATAAAATACATTGAATAAATAAAATAAAGACATTAAATAAATTAAATAAACAAATTAAATATATAAATTAAGTAAATTAAATAAACAAATTAAATAATTTAAATAAACAAATTAAATAAATAAATTAATTAAACAAATTAAATAAACTAAATAAACAAATTAAACGAACAAATAAAATAAATAAATGCAATTTACTGTAAAGTTTAAGTGTGTCAAATGAACAGAATGTAGGAATAATAGTTAGACTAATCCTCCTATAATAATATAATAACGCATTAAAAGAGGATGTAGCTACTACAAAGAACAAGAAGTAAGGAACAGCTTTGAGCGACACACAATTACCAATTAACTGGTATGTATACTCAATATCAGCATATGCGAATATCCAGCAAATATATTTCGTATTTATTTATCTTTATAGAGTAATGCTAATACTCTCCAGTCGTGCTTGTATTATGCACACGGCTGTTACGCGTCCCTGTCGAAGCACGACTGAATATATATATATTGCAAATCCTCTCTCTTTCCAAGAATTATAATAAACTCTTCCAAGTAGGTGATGTATTTATATGCGGACTCTCCTTGTGTATAGAAATGAACTCGTTCGCATTGTAGAGTTTATGGCGTTTATCGCATATGACGGAGGTAAGCGTTTCCAAGGATACCAAAATCGAAAGGAGTCAGTGTAAGAAATCGTTCCACCTAATCCATACATTTTATATTTTTTTCTATTAATGCAGGTCAAATATAGACATCAGCTTATCTGTCAAAAGAGTTTATTTAACTAAACTAGCTTTCATTAATGAAAACACAGTCCTGTCGCTATATAAACACATATAAATCCTTCCTGTAAAAGTTCCGCGGTGCAGTGATAATATTGTAGAAAAATAAAATGTTGTAACTGAACATTTTTGCTCACTTTCATTGAGACAGTAGAATTTAGACTTTCTGCAACTATACAGACGTTTATCGCTGCCTGTAGTAGTAAACTGAGCTAAGAGCTTTCTGATGAAATTCACATGGAGCTTATGGAAGCTGTTTTTATGCAGCACAACAAAGGAATTACGAACGCGAAGAGGAACTGCATGTTCGTAGAAGCGAATTCATAAAAATATAGAGGAAATAGGGTGAGAGGTACTGTAACGGAAATAATGTCAAGGAGTCTGCTGGCCGTTTTACCAGTGCAAAAATCTTAATAATTACTGCTTAGAGCTCCTTTGTCTTCTCACAGAAAAAACATTATTATCCTCCACTGCATATGGAATTAAACAATGTTTGAAGATGGGCTATTTCCTTGATGTTGCAGGAGGCATTCTTCTAATTTGAGGGTAATTACGGGGTTAGAAGCCGTATTCAGCGGGGGTTTGCGGGTAATATCGTATTGCGATGTGGGAAGCTTGTTATCTTTATCTGTGTACAATATGCAAGGTGTATCTTGACAGAATTGTATAAAATTTGGCGTTTAGTTTTTTTTTTTTTTTCAGACAAGTAAAATAAACTTAAGTCATCGTCCTTCTCCTCCTCTCATAAACATTATCTTGTTGTATTATGGGGAAGGAAACAATAATCACCACTTAGGAACAGGATTCTTTGTTCATAATAGAATAAAATCAGCAGTAAAAAAGGTCGAATTTATCAGTGAGAAGTTATCATATTTAGTAGTTAAAGGTAGATGGTGCGATATCGTAGTTATAAATGCTCACACTCCTACAGAAGAGAAAGGCGACCATATAAAGGATAGCTTCTATGAGGAATTGGAACATACTTTTGATCAGTTACCGAGATAGCACATGGAAATTTTATTGGGGATTTAAAAAAAAAACACTGCGGGCTAAAGCAAGGAGATGCACTATCACCTTTACTTTTCAACTTTGCTCTAGAATATGCCATTAGGAAAGTTCAGGATAACAGACAGGGCTTGGAATTGAACGGGTTACATCAGCTTCTTGTCTATGCGGATGACGTGAATATGTTAGGAGAAAATCAACAAATGATTAGGGAAAACACGGAAATTTTACTTGAAGCAAGTAAAGCGATAGGTTTGGAAGTAAATCCCGAAAAGACAAAGTTATGATTATGTCTCGTGACCAGAATATTGTACGAAATTGAAATATAAAAATTGGAGATTTATCCTTCGAAGAGGTGGAAAAATTCAAATATCTTGCAGCAACAGTAACAAATATAAATGACACTCGGGAGGAATAAATATGGGAAATGCGTGTTATTATTCGGTTGAGAAGCTTTTGTCATCTAGTCTGCTGTCAAAAAATCTGAAAGTTAGAATTTATAAAACAGTTATATTACCGGTTGTTCTGTATGGTTGTGAAACTTGGACTCTTACTTTGAGAGAGGAACAGAGACTAAGGGTGTTTGAGAATAAGGTTCTTAGGAAAATATTTGGGGCTAAGAGGGATGAAGTTACAGGAGAATGGAGAAAGTTACACAACACAGAACTTTACGCATTGTATTCTTCACCTGACATAAATTAGGAATATTAAATCCAGACGTTTGAGATGGGCAGGGCATGTAGCACGTATGGGCGAATTCAGAAATGCATATAGAGTGTGAAGTGGGAGGCCGGAGGGAAAAAGACCTTTGGGGAGGCCGGGACGTAGATGGGAGGATAATATTAAAATGTATTTGATGGGATTTGATGATAAAGACTGGATTAATCTTGCACAGGATAGGGACCGATGGCGGGCTTATGTGAGGGCGGCAATGAACCTTCGGGTTCCTTAAAAGCCATTTGTGAGTAAGTAAACAAACATTTGTTTGTTATGTCTTTACATGTGTTCGTTCTTATATATTTTCCTAGATCTATGCATCCTTCTTGGTCTGTACACTTTCGTAAAGGAAATTCCTCTATGTAGTTATTGGGATCCATTCTGTCACCTTTTTTTTTAATGTATTAAAAATCGTCTGTCAAATTTAAATATTAATATGTTATATATTATTATATATTATATGCCAGTGCAGTTGATTTTAGTCAGATTCACTTGCTGGAAAGACTGTCTAGAGTCATAAAAATCTTAATTTCCGACGTAGAGCCGGGCCGGAATAATTGAGCCAGACGTCACAAGCTATTTTAAAACAGACAGGAAGGACGGGTTGTGGCGAGGGACGGAATAATTTGAATAATAAGCGTCTGTTAGTATCGAACTGTAATTAGTCTCCACGCAGGCTATATAAATTATATGTGGACATAATTAATTATTGCTGCTTACCAACGTCTTGGTTTGTTTGATGACAATGTATCAACTTCAGGGGTTATAAATAACATGAAGGGAAATATAGTGTGATTAGCAAGTCAGTGAAGGAAGCCAAAGTGTTATTGCGTAACGAAATTATTCCGCTGGCCGTCATTTCGGAATAAAGTGGAGACTTGCTACTGGAAGCTAGATTAGATTTTTTTAATTCTCGGCTTAAACATTGATTAAAATACAATGTCTAACCAGTTGGATGTTATATTTAAGAAAAGTACTTGAAATATCCTCTTTCTTCAGAATAGGAGCACAAAACAGCTTCTTTAACAGGATTCTGAAAAATAGCACAGACCCTGTAAAAGGGGGAAATTTTAATTATTATACTTGCTTAAAACTCGTATGAATACCTCGCAAACATTTAGGGTGCTATTCATAGACATTTCGCTAGCCCGCGCTACGAGCGTGCTAAACTAGCCCCGGCTATCGACTGATTACTTGTACAGGATTCACATCATATTATCATATCGCTGACACTGGTTAATGAATACGAAAAACGTTAGTTCGCTGATCATCCACCGGAAGCCCGCGCTAAGAATGTCTATGTATACGGCCCTTAAGAATTAATTTATATTAAGAATACGACAGTATTGAGAAAAAATCACACCTTAGTCTGCATTATCAGATGGATTGTTGCAATTGATGACAACATGCATTTTAAGGTTTTCAAATGAAAACCCTCTCCTGTTGTCACTGAGTATTGTCTTACAGCGAAAGAAACTTCTTTCCACATCAAATTTCATAGTAATACATTTCTCCGAAAATATAGGTATTTTACAGCTATCCTGAGAAACTTTCATAGTATTACCACAGTCTAGTATATACAGTCGCGAAGCTCAATACGTAGTAAATATGCAAACATTAGGTAGTTGCTCACCACTAGGATCGCTAATATCGCCTCATTACAGGCAATGCAAAATAGTACCGTCACAGTCTATTGCTTCTAGCACCCTCAAAACTCAAGCTTCGTGACTGTATATAGTAGACTGTGATATTACATTTTACCACGGCTCGTTATGGTTTGAATGAATGTATTGATTATGAGAAATGTGCAAACTATAACATTATGATGCGAATTTTTACTAAATATGCTATAAAACTAAAAAAAAAAAAAACGCCTAAATATGCATATTTATTCCCAAACTATAACGTTAACATGCAGGTTCGTACAGAATATGCTACAAAATTAAAAACGATCCAAATATACATTTATATCCCCAATAAAAACCCTTCCATTTTGTTCAGAATGCTTGGAATCAAGTTTAAATCGGTCTGAAAACCGAAACAATCCCATATGCAAAAAATATGACATGTCATAGAAATCCGTCCCTTATTTATAATAAATATTCACAAAAGTCCCACTTCATTCTAAAACAGGCATAAAGTTATTAAAAGAAGTGTAAGCATTTCTCTCTCCCCATTTTCATTCATGTGCATAAGACTCTGTTACGTAAGAAATACATCGTGACAGCGAAGATTACTGCGGAAGCATAAAAACATCGTGTTACGTGAGAATTAGAAGTATAAACACAAAATGCAACTTACAATTACATAAACTTCAGTACAATGAAAATCGCTTACTCAAGCACACTTCCTAAGTAAACGTCTCTTATTTGACTTTCGAAACACTCTTTCTATGTGTAGACTCTACCTACAGCAAAATTATCTAGACAAACTTTGAAATCATACGTGGGATCATATTACGCATGCTTTAACCAGGGTCGAATATCCTTTCCTAGGACATAACAATTCATTGAAATGTTCGACTGTAATATAATTTATGGTAACCAATAACAACTAAAATAGTAGTCACAATGTTTTAATAATATTATGATATATTAATGAAGTTCAACATCAGATCATCAACTTCGGTATCCTCTGATTGAGGTTCTGGCTGATATGTACCTCTATTATACTGGTTTACAAAAAGAAGAAGAAAAAAAACTTTGTCTCTGCTACTGAGGAAATTTCAAGTGTTCTATACTGAATCTGACGCGCTGATTCCGGATCTGTAATCAGATTTATCATAGCACGTCAGGGTTTTGAGTTATGGGACTGTAACATGAATTATAAACCTTATATTTAGTACACACTTGTATAGTAAAGTCAGAGATGTAAATTGAGCTTAGGTAATATATATTTTTTAAAATTGTTATATTATATTGTTTTAAACACATTTATAAGAAGAGAGACACTTACAATATGTAGTAAGCACTAAAAACTCTATTAAAAGTGCTTAAGACCTTTGCTTTTCCGCTTATGTTGACATGTGGTTGATCGCTGTAGGAACCAGCAGAAATCACCCATCATGGTCTGACCGTATTGACCCTGGTACCTGGATTCCATCGTTGATATGTCCTGATGGAACCTCTCACCATGTTCGTCACTTACAGCGCCGAGATTTTATGAGAAAATGTTGAAGTGTGAATGAAGAAAGCGCATTTTTAAAGACATGCGCCAACCTAGACTCTGATTTTTTTTTACCTTGGGGATTAATTGAAGTGAATTTTTTATGGCAGGCAGAGTAACTATCTCTTGCCCCCATGTTAAATTGCTTCCAGTGCACTTCATTAGAACCAGGTACCCAGCTTCGAAGCCGTTAGCCCTGTGAACTTACAATATATTTATGTTCCCCTATTATCATAATACAGGGTTGTTATCTAAGAAATTAGCAAGTTCTTTGTGATAGTAGAAGAGAAGGAGTGGGGAAGAGAAGTGGTCCGTGGCCCGTTTCTTTTAGGGCTCATCCCGACATTTGTCTTATTACTCAAGGGAAACCACGGAAAAACCTTGAGCAGGATGAAGTGTCGTGCTGACGACAAGCCAATTGGCTACAATGGGGTCATGAATATGTTGTGGTGGGAGGTTGTTATTTAATCATCATTTGAAGTACTCAAACATTAAAATACATATTAATTGGTTACAGAGAATTCAAAGCATCTACGCAATGCTCTAAGCATGTTATATACTAGCTCAGCATAATTATCAGCTCGATAATTTCCTAAAAACCTAGTTAGTACAAATGTGTCCCAAACT
This sequence comes from Periplaneta americana, assembly GCF_040183065.1. Taxonomy (NCBI): domain Eukaryota; kingdom Metazoa; phylum Arthropoda; class Insecta; order Blattodea; family Blattidae; genus Periplaneta; species Periplaneta americana. The sequence continues at coordinate 29,844,436 of NC_091120.1, read as the reverse complement.
TCGAGTTCAAGAGTACTCAGTTTTGACCTGAACTTAGTGTCACACAGATCTGTAATCAGCACACTCAAATTAAGGTTGGTACACTGGTTTTTGTTCAGTAACAAAACCACTGTAGACCAGTGTTATCAGGCAGTACATCTCACCTTACGATATGTATCAGAGGAAGAACAATGCATTTGAAGTCTGATTAGTTAACTTGTAGCTAATCGACGATGTATGCAATGGAGGGGGAAAGGAACTGGCCACCCTACCCCATTATCGCCTGGCTTAGTTGCCTCATAAGTGATGTTTTTTTGGTATCATTTGTCTTCAGACAGTTGACTAAACAACAAAAACTTAGGTGTGAAGTTATAAGCTATACAGTAGGGACTGCCTTGTCGCCTCGAAAATGCTGACTGTTGTTACTTTTGCAATATGAGCAACAAAATTCACTTCGTTCTCCTCTGGTATATTCAAAGTTAGGTTTTTCATGTATACCCATAAGCAATAGAAGCCAGGACAGAACACGGGTCCGATTTGCTGACGTGTAATTTCGTGATAAAGCACTTCCGATTCTATTCCTTTCCAGCCTGTAGCACTGATATGACGAAGATGTACTTGAGGAATCGCTGAGGGAGGGGTTGCGATTCTCCCTCTATTCCATCCCGCGCAATTGATTCGGTAGGGGGAGATAATGAGGGAAAAACGCTCCGCGAATCACATTTTTACATCTCTGTCCTAGTGGATCCGTTACGGTCTCATGCCAGCGTTTTCATATCTTCCCAAATTTCTTCTTCCTCTTATATAGGCAAGAATTTGTCTAGGCCATCTAGCGTGATCCATCCTTTCGACATGTTTCTTCCACTTAAGTCTATATTGTTGAACAAAATGAATTATAAGATCTATTTTTAGTTCTTTCAGTATATCTTCATTTTTACGATGTTCGAGCAACGAATATCTCGCATAAATAAATAAATAAATAAATAAATAAATAAATAAATAAATAAATAAATGAGTAAATGAATGAATCAACAAACGATCGAACAAATAAATAAATAAGTAAAATATTAAATAAATGAATAAATAAATAAGTAAAATATTAAATAAATAAGTAAAATATTAAATAAATGAATAAATAAATAAATAAAAAATGAAATAAATGAATAAATAAATAAATAAATAAGTAAATAAATAAGTAAATAAATAAATTAATTAATTAAATAAATAAATAAATAAATAAATAAATAAATAAATAAATAAATAAATAAATAAATAAGTAAAATATTAAATAAATGAATAAATAAATAAGTAAAATATTAAATAAATGAATAAATAAATAAGTAAAAAATTAAATAAATGATTGAATAAATAAATAAATAAATCAATAAACCAATATATAAATAAATGAATAAATAAATAAATGCATGAATGAATGAGTGAATGAATGAATAAATAAATAAATATATATATAAATGAATAAATGTGTGAATAAATGAGTGAATGAATAAATAAATAAGTAAAATATGAAATAAATGAATAAATAAATAAGTAAAATATTAAATAAATGAATAAATAAATAAATAAAAAATGAAATAAATGAATAAATAAATAAATAAATAAATAAGTAAATAAATAAGTTAATTAAATAAATTAAATAAATGAATAAATAAATAAAATAAATAAATAAATAAGTAAAATATTAAATAAATGAATAAATAAATAAGTAAAATATTAAATAAATGAATAAATAAATAAGTAAAATATTAAATAAATGAATAAATAAATAAATAAGTAAAAAATTAAATAAATGAATAAATAAATAAATAAATAAATCACTAAACCAATATATAAATAAATGAATAAGTAAATAAATGCATGAATGAATGAGTGAATGAATAAATAAAGAAATATATATATAAATGAATAAATGTGTGAATAAATGAGTGAATGAATAAATAAATAAGTAAAATATGAAATAAATAAATGAATAAATGTATGAATGAATGAGTGAATGAATGAATGAATAAATAAATAAATAAATAAGTAAAATATTAAATAAATAAATATATATATATAAATGAATAAATAAATAAATAAATAAATAAATGTATGAATGAATGAGTGAATGGATAAATAAACAAATAAATAAATATATAAATGAATAAATGTGTGAATGAATAAATAAATAAATAAGTAAAATATTAAATAAATAAATAAACAAACAAATAAATAAATAAATAAATAAATAAATAAATAAATAAATAAATAAATAAATAAATAAATAAATAAATAAATAAATAAATAAATAAATAAATAAATAAATAAATAAATAAGTAAAATATTAAATCAATGAATATGACTTCAATTATGTATATTTCGGTGAGATGCGATGATCTTATGTTTCAGAGGGTAATTTTTGTGACGGCTTACGAGGACAGGGAATGATGGCAAACGTGTTAACCATCACCACTTGTGCTCTGGGGTTGCGTTCGGTGGTGAGTTCGAATTCTATTTTTGATCATTACCTGGTTGATTTTCAAAAACTGTGATGTGTATGTCAAATAACCCCAGAGAAAATTTTCGAATTTATGTCTCACCAACTTCCCAACTCACTGTCATCAATAAACTCTCACAAGTTAATGGCATATTTGGTACAGATATAAATGATATCAAAATCCCGTAGAATAACTACCACCATCGTGATTATAATATTGTTGGCTATTATTGCGCTCCGTATTAGACACAGTTTAGTCTGTTAATAAAAGGAATAGGCTAAAACAGGAATTCATTTTAATAAGGGAATTGGGAACTTATTCAGTGTTTCATTGATCGCACTGTTGCTTACAAAATCAGTAGTAACTATTATTAGAACAGAATTTTCTAACCAAAATACTCAGTACAAAAAACATTCTCCACACTGGAAAAAATCTTCCATTGATAAAGAAAAAGTATTCTATAATCACAATCTTTGGTTTGCATTCCTTGCAGTGCATGCAAGTTGAGTCACGTCTATGCGAATAAAGAGAAACAATAGCGACCTTCGTATTTTTTCATGGCCCACTTTGACATCTTAATTGAATTATTGTTTCATGTTTCCCAGCACAAAGGAAGCTTCTGTTGCGTCAGATGTGCAACAGGTTACTCGTATAAATGTCTTATTTTGGTGACTAAGCGTGGTTAAATTTCCGTGAAATTTGTGCACTGTTCGAAACAAAATTTGAAGTAGAATGAAAATACGTTCACATCGGAATGAAGTCAAATTACATCTTCAAATGTAAGGTAATCGGGCATAACTTTCTGGCTTAAGTCATAAATAATATTAGTATAAAGTGATTTAATGACGTTTCCGTTTTTTAACTGTATTTTTACCGATATAATTTTACAAATAAAATTGAAAAGCTATTATGTATGATGAAATATTGTTCATAATTATCCTAGGATCTGAGATTACTGATAAATTCTTGAGCTACGTAGTAGCGAGGTAATTATTTATGTAGGAAGCTCAGACCTTCGAATATAGGCCTACATTTTGTCTTGTTCACCATCTCAAAGCTGCAATAATAACGTACGATCTATGGAATACAATAAATGAAATGAAAAGACCTAATCAACCTTAGGGTCTTAGTGCAGCAGGAACGATTACTTAGATAGTAAACTAAATATTGTTTTTCTTAGGGTTTTTCTACAATACAGTAGACAAATTTTACTCATTCCTATTCTCAGCACCTTCTTCAATAAGATCTCTTCTAGTCATACTCCTTCTGACGTCTTCCATTCATTGTTCTCTTGATTTTCCTCTTTTTCTCCTTCCCTCCGCAGTCCACTTCACCATCATCTTTGATATTCTTCTATTCTTTATCCTCTCCATGCGTCCAAACCATTTTAATCTTCTTTCTTCAGTTATCCCAATAACGTTCTTTTCTATCTCTATAATTTATCTAATTCTTTGGCATCTAATTGCTTCCCCTCTTGATTTTCTCGCTGAAAGACCATTTCAATAGCAAATACACACACAGACACAGACACACACACACATACACACACACAGGTCTTTCATTTCAAAACTTCCCAGTCTAAATAACGAATTATTTAAATTGAATTCAATTTAAAAAAAAAAAAAAAAAAAAAAAAAAAACACGTCAATTTAGATATTGAGGAAGAAGTCTGAAACCACTCTTATTTGCATTTTAGATTTCACCCCATCCCTCAGCAACCCCCACTTTGAAATTTCAAATGGCACCCCTATATTTTTATTCTTAAATATGAAAGAGTATTCAATTGTTTACACACCTCATTCATTTGTTTTCGCATCTTTTGTTTTCTATCGTCGCCTGGCAAGATATATTTTTGTTATCAGTTGATTGTAGGATGAAAACACAGCTTATTTTGTGTAATTTCCTAAATTTAATAAATAGGGATCATTTATGTTCTCTATTGAAGAGTATACACAATTTTAAAATAATTTAATACACAAACAGAACTATTACATGAAATGCTCAATAAGTTTTTGTAGCTTTATTCTCTTCAGCTCTAATCAACAATAACAACAATCCAGGTTGCCAGGCGACGATAGAAAACAAAAGATGCGAAAACAAATGAATGAGGTGTATAAAGAATTGAATACTCTTTCATATTTAAGTATAAAAATATAGGAGTGCTATTTTAAATTTCAAAGTGTGGTGACTGGGTGGTGGGGGGGGGGGTTAAATCTAAAATGCAATTAAGCCTGGTTCCAGACTTCGCTCTCAATATCTAAATTCACGTGTTTTTTGTTTAAATTGAATTCAATTTAAATAATTTGTTATTTAGACTGGGAAGTTTTGAAATGAAAATGAATTATATAGTATTCTGTCTAATGTCCAAGATTCTGCCCCGTATAACATAACACTTTGTATAGACCCAGAAACAAAATTGAGGTAGCCGAAATTTTGTTTCTGGGTCTGTACCAATGACTTATGAGTTAAATATGGGTTTTCGTTTTATTTAAAATGTTCCTACTTGAAAGAACTGAGTTCAACATGCAAATTAATTGAATCGCACTTTTTAGAAAGGAACTAAGTCAAAATTTGTCATTTTTATTTCTTCTGATGAAATGATTAATACTTCCAAGACGCAAAGATAAACAAGGAACTTAAACAAACCTTTCCCTGTATCTCTAACATCGAGTTGATGTTTATATTACGGCACTGGTACACTGGTATTTATTCATGAAAGTAAGTTCTTTTGCTCTCCTGAAAAATAGAACATTTTGACTTAGTTCCTTTCTAAAAGGTGCGATTCAATTATATTCCTTATTTCACTTACTCTTTTTTTCAATTTCAGTTACACTTTTTCCATCAGCTTCTAATTGTCTCCAAATATTTACGTTTATTGAACATTTTAACTTCTTTTTCAATCTTTAGCTTATCTTTATCTTCCATCTTTAAGGTTATATATTCGGTTTTCTTAAAGTTTAAATTCTGCCCCCAAATAACAATATTAAAGCAAAGAGTAATGTGGTTAGACGTTTCAACTTCACTCCCAATATTTATGTGGAATAGAGGCTGCAAAAGGATCGGCAAACACTACCTTGAATGAGTCTTCACCGCTAACATTGCCCCTATCTCCAATTAAAGTTGAAATATAGAGCACGGAAAAAAGTCTCTATGATTAATGGAGAAAGCTTTAATAATCAGGATTCGATCCGAAGACTTCCTGAGAGAAAGACACACAACCGTGCGACCGGCGTTGTGGTAACGGGTGAAAGCCTACAAGACAGTAGAGTGATCAGCATTTCATTGACCTAGGTTATTTTTTTCCTCAGTTGCATTTCCTGCAGGTTATAAAATGCATTGTTTTTCCCCACCTTCATTACCATTAGTACTCGTATCTCATATAGGAAGCCATAATCATAGTTTGAAGAATGGGGAAGGAACGGGTCATTGTTATCTCCAAACTCCGGTCTCCGTGGTCATAAAACGGGGCACGGATATCTCCTATATCCGGCCTACTTGGATCTTTCGGTATCGTAACGAAAGTTAACGTTAAAAACAACGGGATCCGTCTAAACGACCGAAAGATAAGTGTGGAAGCCACGGAATAATAACTAGTTATCTGCGTTTAATTACTTTAAATATTTTTATTGTTGTATCATAACACGGGACAATAAGCGCTTGACCTGCATATATTAGCATAGCATTATCACGGGAGCCATACCTTGAACTCGACCGTTGTGACGTCAGGAAAATTGTCATAAATACAATATGTTATGCGGAAGCTGAATCTTTTGTTTCAAATGTTTCTTGAGAAAGCGATATTTAAAATGCACTATCAATTTTAGTATCTTTTCAGAGTTCCAGTGTCTTTGTACCGGAGTATTAAAACGTATGCTGACATACCTGAGATTTAATTTTAGAACTTCCCACTTTAAATAACAATTTCTATCAATTAAATTAAATTTAAACAAAAAAACACGTAAATTTAGAAATTGAGGGTGAAGTTTAAAATCAATGTTAACTGCATTTTAGGTTTCACTCCCAAATGACATCCAAAATTCTAAATGACAACCTTATACTGATGTTGTGTAATCAACTGTCCGAAGACAGCTCTGAACCTCACAAGTGATATCAACAAGGCACCACTTATGAGGCAGCTAGACCGGGAGATAATGGGGTAGGGTGACCAGTTCCCTTGCCCCCTCCATTGCATACATCGCCGACTAGCTACAATCACTAATCAGACTTCAGATGTACAGCTGTCAAAAGAAAAAGTGGCCGCTCTCCTGTATCAAAGTTCCCTTCGGGTATCTTCGCTACAATTCGGAGACAGGCGATGTTACATGTTGTTGGACCACGTTGCCTGATATCTACAGTTATAATTGAAGTATACTGTGTGTTATTCGATAGCATAATGGTAGCATTCAGGCGTCTTATTCATGACGTCCTGCGTTCGACTACAACCTCGTGCTTTTTATGTCCTTTTTTGTTCTGTTTTTGAGAGAGACAAACTAGACATAATGGCTCCTTTTTCTTTTATGATTATTTTAGTAATTAACATCAGGTTCATTAATATATTATGCCATGACTTTATCATTATCATTATGATATTGTGGCTGCAAATGGAAAGAAAAAAGATTTTATTCTCAATAAAATATCTTTCGTGGCATAAACATAACAAATTTACTGGCGTCGGCCTTAAAATATTCAAACAATTAAGCGTTCAAAAAACAAAACAAAAAGCCACAATTCAATATTTAGTCTATCTTCCTCTTATCTCGATCATCTTGCAGTCGAGTGGGCATGGAATTGACTAGTCTTTGCAAATAGCGACTGTTCTTAGACACGATATTCCAGGCATTCTGAACATACACACATAAATGTTCTGTCCATGGGCAGGTCTTTAACTGCAAACCCAGCAATCTCCAATCTTTCCTATTTTCTGCCTTCCTCTTAGTCTCCGCATATGATCCACATATCCTAATGTCGTCCATTATTCTTTTCAACCAGAGACCCAACCAATTCCTTTTTCTCTTTCTAATCAGTTTCAGCATCATTCTTTCTTCACTCACTTTTTCAAACACAATTTTATTTCTTATTCTGCCTGTCCACTTTACACGCACCGTTCTTCTCCACATCCACATTTCAAATGCTTCAATTCGTTTCTCTTCATTTCGTCGTAATGTCCATGTTCCTTCCCCATACAATGCCACACTCCACACAAAGCACTTCACTAGTCTCTTCCTTAGTTCTTTTTCCAGAGGTCCGCAGAAGATCCTTCTTCTTCTATTAAAAGCTTCCTTTGTTCATGTTTGCAGTTTTCTTAGGAAGGATAGGCCTAAATGCGGTAACATCCCGTTGCTTTCCGCACACCACAATCTCTTTCGCATTTTATTAAATTCCAAGGGGTCCGCGTGGAGATGAGGAGAGTGGATTTGACTAATTGGGCCCTCCGGACTTCACCGAAAGTCACGGCAAGGGTTAAATATTAATTCTATCAGGATGTTTGACCCGGTCAGAGACCGGGAAATCTCAATTAGCCTTTGCCCCCCGCATCCTGGACTAGCTTCTACGAATCATCAGAAGATCTTAGAGTGTGATTGGGCCAATTTTTCCAAAAATGTTTCCACACTTTTGCTCTCGTAGCTCAGCGGACGAACGTCGGAATTTAGATGTCAACGTCTCAGGTTCAATTCCTCGTTACTCCTTTTCATTTTATTGTGGTTCAATTGTATGTAATAATACAAAAAGAAAAACTAATACCAGTATTATGCAACTGGATTTTTCCAAACCTAATATTAAATTTATGTTATTTATATCGCTAAAGAACGATTACAATATAAATAACTTGAATATTATTTATACAGTCTCACTAAAGAACGATAACAGAATATAAATGATAAATATCGGTTTGATTAATTAATATATTGCGAAAGAACAATAACAATATAAATAACTTGAATATTGTTTTATAATGCTAATGAAGGAAAACAGAATATAAATGATAACTTGAATATTATTTAAATCGCTAAAGAACGATAACAATATAAAAAACGTGAATATTATTCATATCGGAATTTCACAGATTTATTACATTTGTATTTAAGGAATTGTAGAAGAATAGTAATTAGTAACAGTGTCCTATTTATTCTTCTTGGAGCCAAATTTGTAACTTTTAAAAGTGTGGTTACTATGTTGAAGTGTATGTGTTGTAACGGATGCTTGATTTGTTATGTATGTGAGTCAGTTATGTGATGCTTGATGTCGTCGCAATGTCGTAATTATGGTTTGATTGTGTTTGTGTGACTATTGTGTATTAATTTATGATGTATGGTACGGAAAGCTGCATATTTGTGTTATAGAAGTGTTACGTATGTGTGTTGTTAATGTTTTTGTATGTTACAAATTGATACCTGATATTTGTTTTGCAATCGCAATGCCTAATTTACGGATTGTTTATGTTTTGTTTACATCGCGTAAGCTAATTTAATTTTCTTTTCCATTTCTCTTTTTGTGTATAAAACTATAGCTCTAACATACATATGTAAAATACGGCTAACCCCCATTGGAAATACAATAATAATTATTATTCATATCGTTATAATACGATAACAGAATACAAATGATGACCTGAATTTTGTTCATATCTCTAAAGAACGATAACAAAATATAAATAACGTGATATCCATAAAGAACGATAACTGGATATAAATGATAATTTGAATATCATTTACATCGCTAAAGAAAGATTAAAAAATAAAATGAAAACTTGAAGAAGGCCCGAACCCAGAACCTTTGAATCATTAAAGAAGCACTCTACAACTGGTCCACGAGGCGTAGATATGGAACACTTTCATAGTTCCGGAACTGCTTGTACAAGCACATGCATCGTGTAACATCGCCGCGACCCGAAGTGGACTTTGAAAATATTCGGTGTTCACGAGTGCGGCCACTTTTTTTTTGACAGCTGTACACAAACAATTTTTTTTTCTCTGACACATCGTCAAGTGAGATATAGATGTACATATCAGCCAGAACCTCAATCAGAGGAAATCCCTGTACTATAAGTTAATACTTAAATCTGAAACTTGAATATGAAATACTATTCAATTGTTTATGTATCTCATTCATTTGTTTACACAATCTAGGTTGCCAGGTGACGATAGAAAAAAAAGTGAGAACAAATGAATGAGATGTTTAAACAGTTGAATACTCTTTCAAATGTATAATACTTAAATCTGAAAGACTATTCAATTGTTTATGTATCTCATTCATTTGTTCTCACATTACAGGTTGCCAGGCGACAATAGAAAAAAAAAGTGAGATCAAATGAGACAGATGTTCAAACAATTGAATATTCTTTCAAATTTATAATACTTAAATTTGAAAGACTATTCAATCGTGTATGTATGTCATTCATTATTGTTCTCACAATCCAGGTTGCCAGGCGACATAGAAAAAATGTGAGAACAAATGAATGAGATGTTTAAACAATTGAATACTCCTTCTAACTTATAATATTTAAATCTGAGAGACTATTCAATTGTTGATGTATCTCAATCTTTGTTCTCACAATTCAGGTTGCCAGGCGATGATAGAAAAAAGAAGTGAGAAAAAATGAATAAGATGTTTAAACAATTGAATACTCTTTCAAACTTGTAATACATAAATCTGAAAGACTATTCAATTGTTTTTATGTATCTCATTCATTTGTTTTCACAATCCAGGTTGCCAGGCGACGATAGATAAAAAGTGAGAACAAATGAATGAAATATTTAAACAATTGAATACTCTTTCTAACTTATAATACTTAAATTTGAAAGACTATTCATTTGTTTATGTATCTCATTCATTTGTTCTCACAATTCAGGTTGCCAGGCGACGATAAAAAAAAGTGAGAACAAATGAATGAGATGTTTAAACAATTGAATATTCTCTCAAATTGAAGTATCAAAATATGGGGTTGCCATTTGAAATTTCAAAGAGAGTGGAAAGGGTTGAAAAGGTGAAACCTAAAATGCAATTAACTCTGGTTTTAAACTTACGCCTCTGGCATATCTAAATTGACGCAGAACGTTCATTTAATACTTCTTGGATTAGAGTCATGGACGATATTCAAAGCTGTTAATTTATAATAATTTTTAAATGACACTACAGAACAAAATACTTGCCGAACATTGTCAGGGGTAAATCATATCGTCGTTGTTCCTGTAATAACTCCTATGTGCAAAATATAAAAATTTTCAGTAGGAAGAAAAGACACATTTATTCATCCTATGGCAGCCTGGAGACTGTGAATTCTTACATTTTCGAAACAAAAAAATATAATTGCATATAGGATATTTTATTATTTGCTGTATCATTATTTAAGTTATTTAATAGCGCAAAAATATGAAAATCGATAAATATGTCTCATAGCAGTTATTGCAGGAACAACGACGATATATCATTTCGTCAGTTAAAATGTGTTTTAGGACCGAAGAAAGTGGAAACTTGTTTATTTTGATTGTTGTAATCGACAGCTTTTCTTAAATTAACGAATGAATAAAAAAGTAGAAATTATTTTGGCCGATAAACGCATATAATAATTACATAAACAAATATATGTCCAAATTAATTAATAATTAATTTCAGTATATAAAATAAATTTGTCATTTATGAATGAATGTATGGATAGGCCTATATATGAACGAAGAAACAAATTAATATTTGATGATACGATACGAGTAGTGGTCAGATTTGAATCAGTGGTCCTTAAGGCAGTAGGGGAGACTGTTGTACCTTTAGCATATGTAGTGTACCTTTGAACATTTTTCGTTTTTTATTTTTTGCTACTACCTAGAGGACTCAAACTGAAGTAGATTGTAGGGAAAGCCGCTAAGTAGCTCCGGTCGTAGTTTTGGTTTGATTTATTGCAAAGTGTGAGTTCTGTGAACGAAAGAATCGTTTTTAGTACCAAAAGTAAATATTTCGTTCATTGATATATGTTATATAACATAAAACCAGATTTATTTGCTACCATCCATTAAGTACAGTGTGTTCCCTATCATCTGGTGAGTAATAACACATTTTAATTTCCATGATTTATTTGAATCTCTAGTTTTGGTAGCCACATTTGTTTAAACGTGCACCCTCTTGTACTTTGAACACAGAACATCCTGTACCACGGAACATGTTCCAAGGTACATAATACTATTGGTTTTTGTTTTTCTTTTATTTTAAGGTCATGTCACGAAGTAAGTCTGGAGTTAAGAGGTTCCCAATTGATCCGGATGCCTTGAAGAAAGCTGCTGAAGCAGTTATTGCTCCTCCAGGAAATAAAATCTCAATCAGAGAAGCCTGCTCTGGTTTATGATTGCAAATACATTTTAAATATGATTGTCAGTTCTTACAACTATATTCCCACCTATATTACATGTGTTCCAACTTACAAGAGGGTGTGTTCTAAGGTACATGAACCTGTTGTACCTTTGAACATATTACATTTTATTTTTTCCATCCTTAATAGATGTGTAGAACAGTAAAATATGTACACGAAGTTGTAAAGGAATTCTTCAATAATTATTTAAAGTATTTTTTAATTTAAAAAATATCATTTCCCAAAATTAAAAAAAAAAAAATAAAATGTGAAAAGTGTTTAAAGGTACAACAGTCTCCCCTATAGCAAGAGCTTTCGCTTTTCATTATGTGACTGCAGGTTTTTATTTTCAACAAACTTCATAAGAAATGTTGTTTTAATAGAAGGTCAATGTTTAAAGGGTAAATAGTAGTTATACGTGTTCGAAAATGTGAACAAGAAACAACCTGCTAATGTGCACCTACTGAACTTGTGTGTGGCATCTGTTGTGTGCGGATATCTGTTTTTTGTTACGTTTGTAAGACTTGCTACGAATGCATAGAACACACAAAGGAAGTGGGGGAATGTATTTTTTTCTGTCTTGTAAAATGTGGACAAAATGCACTGCATGCTGGTGAAAATATCGTTCTCACCTGACGATTAAAGTCGAGTTCTCAGGTAATTATGACTGTTGCAATTAGTAGCTACGCGTTAATGTCAAATGCGATAGCTGAGAGTTAAATGTTGTGATGAAGAATAAAATTCTCACTGTGAGTAATGTCATTTGCTGAAACAAATCTTTCTAATTGTTTTTGAGAAAAAAAAATTCCTGCAGGCACACAATTGCCACGTGTATCTTACTGTAGATAGTGTTTTGTCTTATAGTACTTCAGAGGGCACTGCTTTCTGACGACACTTTTTATATGAGTGGCCAGTTTCGTAAGTTATTTTCCTTAGTATTGATGCAAATGGAAACAAAAATACAAACGTATATCACCTCCATAATCATCATCATTCTCATCGTGATCATGATGATGATCATCATTATCATTCTATCGACATTCTTCGTTTTGGTGCGTACAGTTTAATCTGACTATTACACTCTTACTACGTCATACTACTTTTGACCAATAAAACGGTACGAAAGGACGTATTTCAACCAATCATGGCTGCTTATCGCACAATTTTATCGCGTCCCTAGCATTTGTTTAATTTTATCGCGTCCCTAGCATTTGTTTCTTTGTTTGCCAACATTTGAAACTGCGCTGGTCTGGACGTCAAAAAAATATATATAGGCCTATATATATAATTACAAACCTCTCCAGTCGATGCAGAGCAGTTTCAAATATGACTCGCATTGGCATTCAAGAACAAGAATTAATCAAAATCACTGATCATACCTATGCATCTTCTGAAATCCGATTTACAAATAAATGAAGAGCACCATTCGGAAATCCTGAATAAGTTGAATACACCATGTAGGCCTAAATCAACGAGTTCCACTTCTATTACGCACACGTCCAATATAACATCAATTGAACCACCAACCACATTCAAATTTGAAAATTGTACATTCAATAATTATTCCTTTCAAAATTATTCATTCGGAAATCCTGAATAAGTTGAATACACCATGTAGGCCTAAATCAACGAGTTCCACTTCTATTATGCATACGTCCAATATAACATCAATTGAACCACCAACCATATTCAAATTTGAAAATTGTACATTCAATAATTATTCCTTTTAAAATTATTCATTCGGAAATCCTGAATAAGTTGAATAAGCCTACACCATGTAGGCCTAAATCAACGAGTTCCACTTCTATTATGCACACGTCCAATATAACATCAATTGAACCACCAACCACATTCAAATTTGGAAATTGTGCATTCAATAATTATTCCTTTTAAAATTATTCATGTTTATTTTTTTTATGTCATCGTCGTTAAATAAAACTTTTCTAACACTTGTGTATATTAGTTAGGTTATGTTATAGCTTCTGCTGTATGATATTATGGATAGTCACGTATCAGAGATTGTTTAGTATTAAGATTTATTGAAAATCATCTATCAAGTGACGTTGATTACTGGGATTCGGATAATTGAAGTGGAATGCAACTGTCTTAATAAAAAATGAAACTGAATCAACAAAGCCTTCTTGACTAGTAACAGGCCACAGAGTTCAATGATGATTCCATAGTTGGCACAACTGATACCGGTAACAAGAAAACATCATCATAAAACACTGCTGCCATCTAGCGTAATGCTGAGATGGTACAATAATACATTTGAAGACAGTTGTATTTTCGTAAGCCAATTAATATTTTATTGTACACTTTGTTACTTCTAATCTTTATATAGCCTACTTTCTTCTAATCGTGTAATAGTCAATTAAATCCCACTCGAGTTTTGATTTTCTCTAGATAAATCAAAACCTCTAGTGAGATTACTGTTGACAATACCTGATTCGATAGGTGGACAGTGAAGATATTTTTTCGTTTCTTCCAACCACACTGGTGACGAACCTATAGTGAGGTCACATAAGAACAGTCCTAAACAGCAAATATTGCAGTGTTGTCAGTGTTGCCAATTGTTACCAGATATCACACGATCCTACATACTAAATGACTTATTTACTTACCGTACTATGTTGGAAGGTTATTCTAATTAATTCAATAATTTGTAACATATTTTCGTAGGCAAACTATACAGGAAAGGGATCAACATGCCAAGTATTTTGTCTGGCAATACGAAATTCATTGGTTTGACTAAACAATTGACTCACGAGACCTAACATAAAAATGTATTTTGTTTGACCACATGAAATTATTAGTACTAACTCCGAAAACTTACCTTGAATTATAACCACAACGCAACACATACAATAACTATTATGTATTAATATTAATACTGATATTAATTAATTATTAGTATGTTCAAATTTCACTAGCTGCCAACATACCAGTTACAAAATCACTACCATTTGTAGTATTTGTCCAACGAGCACAGAATACAATAGAGTAGACACTAGCATCTTAATACCATTGGACGGAGTGAAGCCGATTTTATGGACCTGACGCCATCTTGTTGCTACCAAAACATTGCAAAATATCTATTACGTTATAGAAGATCTTATGATAATAAGAATTCCATATGTCCCTAATTTCTTGTAGGACTCACACTTTCTTGTTTGTTTCGTAATACAGAATCGCTATGCACGTATTTTTTAGCAAAAATTACGAAACTGTCATCGATAAATCACATATATACAGGTTATTTAAATTGGCAGCTCTTCAAATTGCAGTATGGTATTTAATAGGTAATCTGGAAGGTTAAACAAACAATAATGATAAAAAAGGAAGATAACAGTTTGACCTTATTTTGCTACTAGTCCAATAAAAATGTATCCTATAACAATTACTTTTATAGGTTGATCCATTTGCTTCGATTTAATAATGAAACTTCTTAACGCAAATTATCATTCTCTTCCTTTTGCCAGTATTTCGTATAGATGTCCCGATTTTGTTTAGAGAAAAAATAGAATGCTCTTAACCATATAATATTTGATAGGCTCTTCGTTTATAGTATATAATTAGATTATAACGGCGAACAAAAGTGAAGTTTTATTACCAAGTGGGTCAAGTCAGTTCACGACCGAGTTAATGAAGCTACTAAGTCTGCAAAGCATAAGTCTGATTTCGTGATTATAAAAATTAATTACAATAATATTAATACACTATTTCTTTTTCTTCATCAAACGAATACGTGCATTCGGTTTAAGAGAAACCTCGGTACGTCCGTTTTCTATAGCACTCGACACAAACTTCCAACATGGGTTGTTAGGTTAGCTTCGCTCGTAAATGCTAAGTTTACAAAGCGTGTCTGATTTAGTGATTATAAAAATTAATTGCAATAATATCAATACACTAATCCTTTCTCTTAATCAAACAAATACGTGAACAATACGAATCTAACCGACTAACCTAGGCTAAATCATTCATTATCTACCGGTAATAAGTACATTTCACACATGCATATTTACCTGTGAAAAGTTATTCCAGGAATTTTTTTGAAAACCTGTTTGTGCAGCCATACGCAGTACATGTAGGCATATTGAAATTACTTCATTTATTAATTAAAACAACAATGCAACATCACA
Source organism: Periplaneta americana (assembly GCF_040183065.1). Taxonomy (NCBI): domain Eukaryota; kingdom Metazoa; phylum Arthropoda; class Insecta; order Blattodea; family Blattidae; genus Periplaneta; species Periplaneta americana. Next base: position 29,828,483 of record NC_091120.1, on the reverse strand, counting down.
ATCAACTGCCCATGTGCTAACCGGGAGCCCAATGTTTTGGTAGCATCATAATGGCGACGGTCTACAAAAGCGGCTTCACCTCCAAGCTATTCATGTCTACTCTATGCATTCTGTGCTCGTTGTATTTGTCAGTATCGAAATTCGAAACGAAGTTGGTAAAAGAAAATTCAACCTGCAAACTAGAAAATCACCACAATCCACTAGCGTATATAGTAATGGGGGGAAAATGATTAGGTTTCACCCTTAAGGTATGAATAAGCTAACCCGGACTATACTGTCTTCACTCCTTGCGTCCAGCATTTGTTATCGTGTTTGCTTTGATTACTTGGTGAGTAGCCTTTCGATTGATTCTTCTTTTGCAGTTCGATCGGTCCATAATTCTGCCCCCTCCAACCTTGCCAGTCGAATAAATCAGTCATTTAACCTTATTTGATATCAAATAGAAACAATCTACAAGGTGTTTCAAAAGTGATGGTTAAAAATTTAGGGATGAGAAGTAAACGAAGAGAAGCAAAAACGTTCCAGTAAATATGGGCCCGAAAATTAACCGTTCACGAGTGCTGTGCCACTCTCTATTTTGTATTATTCGGTTTATTTCAATCTTTAATCTACATTTTTATAAACGACAAAATAAAACTCAATTTCGTTCCTCAATAAAGATAGACAGAACTTTTCCTTCCACTATAAATTGCAAATTAAACAATGAGGGAAAGTGCCATGAACATGTGTTTGATGAAAAATATTTCAATAAAGCCAGATGTGCTACTGAAGAGTATAATAAAAGTAATCATAATAATCTGGTTGTATTTGTTGTGTTCCGAATTTTCAATTCTGAATAATTTATTATTGTATGTATGGTAACATAGTTACTTATAATTTTCTTATGTAAATAATAATAATAATAATAATAATAATAATAATAATAATAATAATAATAATAATAATAATAATAATAATAATAATAAGTGGTGTCAGAATTTAACTTGGCATCCCTATTTCAGTCAAGTATACGTATGGCCGAATCCAGAAATGCATATAGAGTGTTAGTTGGGAGGCTGGAGGGAAAAACCTTTGAGGAGGCCAAGATGTAGATGGCAGAATAATATTAAAATGGATTTGAGGGAGTTGGGATATGATGATAGAGACTGGATTAATCTTGCACAGGATAGGGACCGATGGATCGCTTATGTGAGGGCGGCAATGAACCTGCGGGTTCCTTAAAAGCCATTGTAAGTAAGTAAGTAAGTATAAGTTATCTGTATTTTACAGATTTTTAAGTTCTTTAATTTTCTGAAATTTCAAAATTACTTTGTAAGGATTAGAAATATGACAATATGTAACAGAATTTTATTTTTTATACATAATAAAGCACTTGCATTTTTAACTGTAGTTTTGCTATAAATTACTCTATTTTTGCGTTCCATTTCGTAATCAGTTAATTATGTGCTATATTTTAAAATATGCGTTAAGAAAAGTTCTCTTACCCCGCGATATACTTTTAGGAAAACACGGGTTGTAATTGTTTTTTTTTTTAATTAAGAAAGGAAACTTCTCTGAATTATCAAATAAATGTGAAAGTATTTTAAATATGAAGATAATGTATAGAACTTTATTTTTGGACATGTTAAAGAGGTCGATTTTTTATTTTATTGTTTTTTTGAAATTACTTTTTATCTTGAAGACAATCGTCAGTTAACTGCGTATTGGATTCTAAAACATACATCAAGACCTGGAGACATATTACACCATTTGTACTGAACATATCAGGAAAGAATTTCTTATTTTTAAATGTTATCAGTTATAAAATCTTCCGAAGTATCAAATAATAATTTATAAACAATTGAAATATGACAATAATTCATTCATTTAGTGTTCTGCCCAAGAGCAGGTCTTTCACTGCAAACCCAGCTATTTTCTGCCTTCCTCTTTGTTTCTTCATATGATCCATATATCTTTATGTTGTCTATCATCTCATATCTTCTTATACCCCGAACTCTTCTCCCGTTCACCATTCCTTCCAGTGCATTCTTCAGAAGGCAGTTCCTTCTCAGACAGTGACCCAACCAATTCCTTTTCCTCTTCCTGGACAATAATTAACAGAACTTAATTTTTTGGGCATTTTAAAGCAAGTACATGTAATTTTACTGTTGTTGTAAAAGACTCTTTGTCTTGCATTCAGTTAGCTGTGTACTGGATGAAAACATGTGTTGATTTTTACCTCTTTCTCTTCCAAGCAGATGGTTTTTCGCTATTTCTGGGACAGCTGCAAAACGTACCAGGCAGATGCTTATGTTTAAATAAAACATAATTTAGAAAGTACAAAAGAAAGTCTTGAAGGCATAATTAGACCTTGCAATTGCAGCTCTTGCACATCAGTTGTAGCAAAACTGGTCCATATGTTGAGAGCTCACTTCCTAAATAGGAACGAACCATATTATGACCCCTTGAAAAAAAAAAACGGATATTCGAAGTTTCGACATAAATACACACTTCCAGTGACTTATACTGTACAATTTGAATTTTACCCAGATCTAAACTATGTGATTTTTATATTTTCGTGTGCACTGAATACGAAAATAAAATTACTTTTTCATATTGCCTAAAATTTTTATTAAGCATCGTAATCTCTCTCTTTAGTAGCCACACCGCGAGGAAGCATGTTTCTCGCAGTTATTGTAAACGTAGGTGAACGCTAATGCACTTTTATGACATATTTCCGGATTATACAAAGTAGAAGGTGTTCAAAGACAGCCCTTTTAAGGTATACTTCGACTCTAGAAATGTCAGATTTCTTCAAAATTTTGGTAAATAATGTTTTTGCCTCATCTGGAAGCTCATTTCTTCTAGTTTCCAAAAATATATAACTTGTACCCACTATCTAAATAATTTCACAATTATTTGGACATTTATACATATAAGTGCACAATACTTTCCATACCTTACTCCATCTTCAGTGTCTCTTTTCTCCTATTTCACATTTCCGACATTTATTATCCTTCCGACGGACAAAAAGTAGACTTCCAGTTGGGTAAAAGACTTCATTGAGGTACTAAATTAAAGCTTAAACACGTGGGTATGTTGCAAATTAAAATTATTGTTTTCAATCTATTATAATTATTTTATTTAAAAATATGAAAATATACATATATTTTTTTTATAAAGTACTTATAATAATGTGGCATATATTTTGAGTGGTTTAAGATAAATAAATCATTGTAGTATGTAACATTCTTCATAAGTAGGGGATCATTTAATTTACGTAAATGGATGAACTACTTTTCTTCCCTCCTATACCTAGTAAAGTGATTTGTTTGTATTTTACGCCAGTATCATCGAAATCCAGTCGTGGAAGGGGGTAGCAAACTATGTTTCCGGTTTTCAACCCTTAATCCAAAGGTATAGCCAGGTTAATATTAAGAATGTTAATAAAAATAAAATGATGTCCCTGTATTTGCGTTTGGCGCTGTCTATTGCCTTATGACAATGCCGTGGCCTGCACGTTGTCGCGAGGCTTGGGAGCATCCAGGAAGCAGTAATTGAATTTCCTGTGATACTGACTCATATAGAAGGGAACGCTTTAATTGCTGTTGTTAAAATTTATTCCTGAGCCTAATAACAATGCTGATGAGTCCCTCCCGCGCTACCTGAATCTGATCCTGCCCCAGGGAAGTTCTCAAGCCCGCGTTTGATTTGGAGAGTGGGAGGGGGCTGCATTACCCAGAAAAAGAGCCGGCCCACTGCTACCATTATAGCGCATGGTTACCAGCTGCCTTGCTGCGCCACCTGTCGTCTCTGCACCTTGTCTGACCCTCAAACTTCCTTGCATAAACCTCTTCCATATCTGAGACACATTTTCGATGCTTGCTTGAGATCCATGGTGTCCGCTCAGTCATAACTAAGATTTGACAAGTTCTCTGGTAATAAAAAGAACTCATACTACGTCATCGTACTTGCAGCCCCTATTAACTTTGCTCTATAGTGTGCCATTAGGAAAGTCCAGGATAACAGAGAGGGTTTGGAATTGAACGGATTACATCAGCTTCTTGTCTATGCGGATGACGTGAATATGTAAGGAGAAAATCCACAAATGATTAGGGAAAACATGGGAATTTTACTGGAAGCAAGTAAAGAGATAGGTTTGGAAGTAAATCCAGAAAAGACAAAGTATATGATTATGTCTCGTGACGAGAATATTGTACGAAATGGAAATATAAAAATTGGAAATTTATCTTTTGAAGAGGTGGAGAAGTTCAAATATCTGGGAGCAACAGTAACAAATATAAATTATACTCGGGAGGAAATTAAACACAGAATAAGTATGGGAAATGCCTGTTATTATTCGGTTGAGAAGCTTTTATCATCATGAAAAAATGATGATGATGATGATGATGATGATGATGATGATAGGAACCTGAAAATATACATATTGGCAAACCTATCTCTCAGAAACTACGGTGAAGCGGAAATTATCATCTCTAGCTGGAAAAGGAGTATTTGAACGAAGGAGGAGATGGTTTTTTACTATAAAAAGACTCACCCTTATTGTTTGGGAATATTATCCAAGAAACAAAGTTTTTAAAATAATACAAGAAAATGCAACAATTAAAACTATTCAAGCAATTCTTCTGTGTGTAATTTCGTTTATTTTATTTTCTAACTTTTAAGGGGAGAGGGCGGTATTTTTTTTTTATTTTTTTCATATTTGGTGTAAAATATTAATTTTTTGTATGTAGAGAGCTCATAGCTGTGGAAACTCAACCAAATAAAAATATTTAAAAAAAAAAAGTTATTTGGGGCCCCAAATTTGAAAAAAAAAATATATACCCAATGCAGGATTGTACTAAAATCGATATATCTAAACCGTTTTTAAAGATAGAATCAAAGAGTTTTTGCAATGTATTTGCAAACGCATGTTCTACAAACTGTCTGTAAGAGAATTTTGATATTAGTCCCTACGTTTGTAAAATAAACAATTAAAATTTAATAACAATTTTCTGATTTCCTTTCTTGCAAACAAACGGACGTATTTTTTAAATGAAATCAATTAACAAAATTCTGTTACAGAGAAAAGTCTCCTAATAGTCTAAAGAATGTGTGTTCTAAATTTAATGCATGTACATTTGGTAGTTCAGAAATTATATCCATTTTTGTCCGGCAATGTAGCAAAAAAAAAAAAAAATGAAGTTACTGGTAACTGATAAAACCAAGCGTGTGATTTAAAAATCCATAGCGCAGGAAGTTTGAAAATGACGTCTCAATATCCGATAAGGGCACAAATACCCACAAAATGTTGTGCAATGCATTCCACGCATATCAAAGGGTATTTTAAAGAAAAAACATTTTTTTTTTAAATTTAATATACCGGAAACAACAATAAAAGTGGGCGAGTGATTAAAAATCCATAACGCAGGAAGTTTAAAAATAGCGATTCAAGAATTTTTTTTTTTTAATTTTACTCATTTTTCACCAAAAAATACAATCCTCTCCCCTTAAGACCCGAAGTAATGGTTTTGTGTCTGCATTGATTATGAATATAATAGAACATTTTCCAGCTTCTTGAGAAGGTTTAAAACATCTCACAGTATTTTCTTATGAATTTTGTACAAAACCTAGGAGAAAGGATTGGAATTATTAAGAATAAATTGACGGTCACGTGTGAAATTTTGTGTAACTTCTTTTTACATAAAATCCTCGATTATCTTATGAGCGATATCACATTTTAAATTTTTATGTGACCTTCATTTTTAACGAAATGTCAGGTATTTGGAAAGTATTCTGACTTTTGAGTAAAACCCCTTATATATATATATATATATATATATATATATATATATATTTTTTTTTTAATTTAAGAGGGAAGTGTATCTTTCAAATTTTGTTGTATAAGTGAAGTGTTATTTAACATTTTTTATCTCACTTTGTTTCAGTCCTGGTGAAATGAAATTTGGTGTACTTTCAATACATTCCTTCTACTTTATCCTGGATTTTAAATATTTTCAAAGAAGTATTTATAGTTAACTGGAATTAATTTCCAAAATTTTTGGTGAAAATTGTGTAATCATCATGCATTCCCCTGATATTTTCTACAAATCTACGAACATTTAGATGATTTTTATTTTAAAATCCTTGTAAAAACTAAATGAGCAAAATAAATTAAACTGTTCACTTATCTCTGAAAATAATTTCTTCTAAATTTTTATGCAATGAATTGCTATTTTCACATTTTCATTACCATATTATTAAAAATGCTACAGCAAATATTTTAGTATATATTGTTACTATTGTAAAAACACACGGCCGTGCAGAGTTTCTTTAAAATATTTCAATAACTTTTTGAATTATCAACGAAAAGAAAAATGTAAAATTTGAAGTTTCGGAAAATGAGCAACAACAAATGAATTTAAAAGGGCAGGTAAAGGGACATGCGCACATATTAAAGGGCATAATTATCTCGGAGACTGTTACAGATATCTCTTCGTTACAAGAAGGCGATAAATAATATTTGGATAAATAGAAAATAAAGAGAAAAATATAATTTTTGACCCTCTGACCCACAAAAGTGCCTCTTCTCTTAAGAAATTTGTTATGGATAAATGGAAGTTTGAATACCTATAATAATAATAATAATAATAATAATAATAATAATAATAATAATAATAATAATAATAATAATAATACTTACTTACTGGTATTTAAGGAACCCGGAGGTTCATTGCCGCCCTCACATAAGCCCGACATTAGTCCCTATCCTGAGCAAGATTAATCCATTCTCAATCATCATATCCCACCTCCCTCAAATCCATTTTAATATTATCTTACCATCTACGTCTCGGCCTCCCCAAAGGTCTCTTTCCCTCCGGTCTCCCAACTAACACTCTATATGCATTTCTGGATTCGCCCATACGAGCTACATGCCCTGCCCATCTCAGACATCTGGATTTAATGTTCCTAATTATGTCAGGTGAAGAATACAATGCGTGCAGTTCTGTGTTGTGTACTTTCTCCATTCTCCTGTAACTTCATCCCGCTTAGCCCCAAATATTTTCCTAAGCACCTTATTCTCAAACACCCTTAACCTACGTTCCTCTCTCAGAGTGAGAGTCCAAGTTTCACAACCATACAGAAGAACCGGTAATATAACTGTTTTATAAATTCTAACTTTCGGATTTTTGGACAGCAGACTGGATGATAAGAGCTTCTCAACCGAATAATAACACGCATTTCCCATATTTATTCTGTGTTTAATTTCCTCCCGAGTGTCATTTATATTTGTTACTGTTGCTCCAAGATATTTGAATTTTTCCACCTCTTCGAAGGATAAATCTCCAATTTTTATATTTCCATTTCGTACAATATTCTGGTCACGAGACATAATCATATACTTTGTCTTTTCGGGATTTACTTCCAAACCGATCGCTTTACTTGCTTGAAGTAAAATTTCCGTGTTTTCCCAATAATAATAATAATAATAATAATAATAATAATAATAATAATAATAATAATAACAATAATAATAATAATAAATTGTTATAGTGTGGTTGTTAAATAAAAGCCAGTATCATCATTAAAACGTAACAAGCAAGATGTTCTGAGACGCAGTAAACATAAGCCGTTGTCTGCTGGAAACAATCTAGTCTAGATACTGGACGTTAAAATATGACGGTGCAGGGAATGCTCTTTTATTTTCCGGAAACGGCGTTGCAGTCCCACATAAATCGGTACTGTTAGGGCACTCCCTTCGCATAGGTTATGGTTGTGGCGCGGTCAAGTGTGAGAACAGTATTCGATATCTTTCCCGGTTCCGGTTCACGGCGCTCGAGTAGGAGGCGTGTGCCGTGTGAACATTCTGCTGCTGCATTGTTGCCCCAGCAATCACCGGCGTTCATTTATTCGGGGATCCGCATCTGCCAATAAGCGCCAATCGGTTTCAATAGCTCACGTTGATAGAAACCTTTCTCCATACATACTGTCTATTATAAACGAGGAGTTGAAGGTCAGAATAGGAGGAGAAATGTCAGAGGGATAGGGAGAGGAGTACGACAAGGATGCCATTTATCATCTAGAGGATATAGTGAAGAACTGATTTCAGAACATGGGAGGGGTAATAGTAGGAAGAAGAATAAAATACATAAGATTTGCTGATGATATGGTGTTGATAGCAAAAGAGGAGATGATACTAAGGGCCATGCTACTGGAGATAAATGACAGCTTCGAGCAATATGGGATGAAGACGAAAACCATGAAAAATAAACAAGGTAAACTTGCGAATTCGAAATGAGGCAGTGGAACATGTGAACATCTTCAAATACTTGGGGTGTACTATAAGCAGTAACATGAGCTGCAGCCAGGAAGTCAAAAGGAAGCTTTCAATAGAAAAAAAGAGCATCTTCTGCGGATCTCTGGAAAAAGAACTAAGGAAGAGACTAGTGAAGTGCTTTGTGTGGAGTGTGGCACTGTATGGAACAGAAGCGTGGACATTACGACGAAGAGAAGACAAGCGACTAGAAGCATTTGAAATGTGGATATGGAGAAGAATGGACCATGTGAAATGTACAGACAAAATAAATTAAACTGTGCTAGAAAGAGTGAGTGAAGAAAGAATGATGTTGAAATTGATCCGGAAGAGAAAAAAAAATTCATTGGGTAACTGACAGAGAAGAAATTGCTTGCTGAAGGATGCACTGGAAGGAATGGTCAACGAGAAGAAGTTCGGGGCAGAAGAAAATGTCAAATGATAAAATCAACATGAACATGTGTGACGTACGCGGAGACTAAGGGGAAAGCGGAAAATAAGAAAAATTGTACATAGATAATTTTATATCCATTTAACAGTACATAGAAATAAAATTTGTCCCAACAAGAACGCCGGACTTAATAATATGAATAACTGCAACAAAATCAGATAACGAAACAGATAACAGTGCCGCCAACCCAAATTGTTATGACATTGAGTAATTTTATTGTCTTGTAAGTCAGTTGGAGGAACTATTATCTGTTATGTTATCTGTTTTGTTGCATTTATTAACATTATTAAATCCGTCGTTTTTGTTGGGACATCTTTTACATATATCGATACACGGATGCGTCTACTTCTATTTTCTACGTTTAAAATAAATTCTCTCATTTTATAGATTGGGTTTATTAAAAGAAGGCTAATGGTTGTTTCAAAATCTAGGCTATTTCGCGTTCTTGCCTGACTTCAAAATCATTTGTACCGATAACGGCATTTTCATCGTATTCTGCATATTACGATTTGCACAAACAAACAAGACATAACACTCCATAGATACACATCATGTACAGCGTGGCCCGTCAAAGTGGTGTGCAACTAGAAAATGAGTCACAGTCCTGCCATCTATCCGCAATATGTGGAACTCGAATCACGTAAAGTGAAGTGGGTAGGCATTGGATACATACATAGTACTGGAACGAATAATGGTTTTTTTTCCCACTATATGCAGGAACACTTCTGTAGATATTAAGTAATCTTTAGAAATTGCAGTACATATGTCTACTATAGTTAGATTTTGAAGAAGAATTCCTTAAGGATAATTTTGCGATAAAAATTTGTAAACCAATTTCTTTCCATTAGGCTCATATTTATGTACTCCGGCCTATATATAGGTCGAACCGTTAGTAATGCTATTAATTTCAGGATGTGTATTCTTTGAGATATTTTTTAAGCAAAAAAAAGTTTCATACAATTTTGCTCGTTTTTCCTTCCTTTTATAGATAAAAATTGTTTTATATGAGACATTTCATAGCGTGTTTTGAGAAATCTATTGGTTGAATTCCCAATATGCTAGTCAATTTAAGAGACCAGTGTATTATTATAATAAATCATTGGTTTTGTCTTTTAAATATGCAGAAATTTGATCCGAACAAATGTAACTTTTCGTTCAGAAAAGGAATTTTAAAATGTTACATTTCTTCGGATCAAATTTCTGTATATTTAAAGGACAAAGCTATTTCTTTCAGTATTTTATTATCGTAATACACTGCTCTCTTAAATTGACAGAGTATATTGGGAATTAGTTAAACCAATGGCTTTCGCAAAACGCGCTATGAAATGTTTCATTATAAAACAATTTTTATCTCGGAAAGAAAGCAAAAAGGACAAAATTGTATGGAACTTTTGTTTGACATATCTCAAAGAATAACCCTTTGAAATTAATGATATTACTTGTGGTTCACTTGTATATTTTGGAGACATCCTGCCCGTACAATACAACCAGCGAATAGGGATTATAAAGAATGGACACTGAACGAATTTTCCTGTGTTTTGTTTCTCTGTGCGCCAGCGGCTAGTTCCACTTTCAAGCGCTAGAGGTAGTGTAATCGAGCATACGCTGAGAATAATTGAGAATAGAATTAAGGCACAGGATCCAAACATCGCCTACCTTATTGCATAATCCAGTAACGCTTTGCTTCAAATAAATTCAAGTTAACAGCTTTTCCTTATTTCTCAGTGACAAACTAGTTGTAATAATAATATTTTATATTTCACATATCATAAATTATATTATAAAATAATATAATACATTATAAAATTAAGTATAGAATTCGTTTAATATTTGTATATAATATAATATAGGTATATGGTTTTACTTCTCGTAAGAGTTTTGTTTTTCCATTTTCAGTGCTATCAAATCATTACATATTTTAATTGTTGTTGGGGTCAACGTCTGAACTCTCATTATAAAGGAACTCTAGAGTCTAGACATTACAGTTAATGAAGGATTTATTATTTTATGGATCCAATTTATTTTATTTGAGTACATAATGCACCTAGATGTATTAATTGTATGTGTTATATTTCCGCTGTGTCGACTGCTAGCTGGTGTGATGTCAGCGCCAACTCTAGGGAGAAAGCAGAATCTGACGCTCTAGCTGGCTTGAAGGTCATTGAAATCGGTCCGGCTACATCAAAGGTACCGACGCGAAGTGTCCATTCTTTATAATCCCTATTCGCTGATACAACCACTTTAATCAGTAGCTACATAGGTACATAAAATAGCGACTCAACTTATATATATTTCATGAGCACGAGATCTACTCCTTCAGGGGAGAGCTAAAGTTTTTCTTTTTATATTATATTTTATGTTATTGTCTAGTTTAAAAAATGAATTAAAATTGCACTTTTTGAATTAGATTCCTTTCAGTTATAAGCCCTTTTCTCTGCCATAGTTTTGTAAAAATATAGGCTATATATTTCTTTCCTTCATTTCCCCTTTTTGTTCTCTGTATCAGCCGATGAATTTATTATCATAGCCTTTTTATCGTGAATTTTATTTAATTTTCGTATTTCTTTTCTTTTTCATTATTATTTTATTACATTCCATTTTTATATATTCTTCCTTTCGTTTTTCCATATTAACCATTTGTACTAAATGAGTTGCTTTCACTATTTTACTTTCTTTTTTTTCTATTATGGTATAATTTTCATGTTGTTTAGTGTCGATTTTATTATGCTATTATTATTATTTTATTATTATTATTTTTGTAATATGTTAGTATTCTGTTCTTTAACTTTTTATTAAATTTTAACTGCTTGTATACTTTGTGACCTGGTAGAGTGTAAGAGAAGGCCCTATGGCCTTAACTCTGCCAGTATAAGAATTATTATTATTATTATTATTATTATTATTATTATTATTATTATTATTATTATTATTATTATTATTATTATTAGGGGCTAAGAGGGATGAAGTTACAGGAGAGTGGAGAAAGTTACACAACGCAGAGCTGCACGCATTGTATCCTTCACCTGACATAATTAGGAACATTAAATCCAGACGTTTGAGATGGGCAGGGCATGTAGCACGTATGTGCGAATCCAGAAATGCATATAGAGTGTTAGTTGGGAGGCCAGAGGGGAAAAGACCTTTAGGGAGACCGAGACGTAGATGGGAAGATAATATTAAAATGGATTTGAGGGAGGTGGGATATGATGGTAGAGACTGGATTAATCTTGCTCAGGATAGGGACCAGTGGCGGGCTTATGTGAGGGCGGCAATGAACCTCCGAGTTCCTTAAAAGCCAGTAAGTATTATTATTATTATTATTATTATTATTACTATTATTATTATTATTATTATTATGGGAGGATAATAACTTATTAAAATGGATTTGAGGGAGGTGGGGTATGATGATAGAGACTGGATTAATCTTGCACAGGATAGGGACCGCTGGCGGGCTTATGTGAGGGCCGCAATGAACCTTCGGGTTCCTTAAAAGCCATTTGTAAGTAAGTATTATTATTATTATTATTATTATTATTATTATGTTACAAGTATTAGCAAAATAAGTAAATAAATAAATAAATAAATAAATAAATAAATAAATAAATAAATAAATAAATAAATAAATAAATAAATAAATAAATAAATAAATAAATAAATAAATAAATAAATCTGTATCTAGTAGATCTGGGTGGTGCAGTCGGTATAGTGCTGGTCTTCTGTGCCCGAGGTTGCGGGTTCGATCCGGCTCAGATCTATGACATTTAAGTGTGCTTAAATGCGACAGGCTTATGCCAGTAGATTTACTGGCATGTAAAGACAAAGTTCCGACACACCAGCGATGCTGATATAATCTCGGCAGCTGCGAGCGTCGTTAAATAAAACATAATTTAAATTTTGTCTGTATCTTGATACTTTTCGAATAATTTTGTTGAAAGAATAGAAGCTCCTGACCGCAGTAAGCCCAATAGCAATACCACTAATGCATTTCGGTGTACCTAAGTACTTGTGGAACGCAATGCTTCACGACCGCTGGCCGTTTCACCTCCCGAGTCATTACTTCATGGCTAGTGGCTTTCAAATGAAATCAATGACATAGCATTAAGTAGAATGAGTGCGCAATATACTGGCAATTCTACCTCACTAACTGGGGCTATAAACAGCTTCTGCGTGTTCCTTACACGTAGTATCTTCATACACATAAAACTAAACATCAATGGAACTTCCGCACTAAATTAATTTGCTTTGTTTTAATCGTTGGAGCTCGTCGAACGACTGCTGCAGATTTGTGTTTGGACGCGCTAAGAGCACTTACAATTGTTATTGATTCAATCATTCATAGTTTTCTGTTCAAGAGCAGGTCTTTTACTGCAAACCCAGCATTCTACAATATTTCCACTTTTCCGCTTTCCTCGTCTCTGAATACGGTCCGTGTTATTATTTCTTAATGTTGTATATCATTTGATATCTTCTTCTCTCCCAAACTTTTCTCCCGTTCACTATTCCTACCATTGCATCCTTTAGTAGGCAGTTTATTCTTTGGCAGTGACTCTGCCTATTTCTTTTTCTATTCCTGGTCAGTTTAAGAATTATTCTTTCTTCACCTACTCTTTCTAGCACAGATTCACTTCTTATTCTTTCGGTCTAATTTACATGCTCCATTCTACTTTATATCCATACTAGCCGTACCCGTGCGCTCCGCTGCACCCGTTAGAAATAAATATAAAGTAATTACATAATTAAAATAGGACATTTTATCCAGGGAACATTTGTGATTGATACAAGGATAAATCGTTTATTATGTTTACTTACATGTAATTTAAATTATATTTAAAAATTAAAATGCGATTATTTTGATCCAGAGACCACTCATTTGGTCATAAAAATTATTTTAGGAAATACAGGAAACGAATGTACAGAATAGCCTATCACGTTTTCTGTGTATAAGAAGCTATTTTAATCTTACCTGTCCTCGATTCACTCAGAAGTTACTGTAATAACATTATAGCATTATGTCCATCTAGAGAAACTACACTTTCCAATGGTGAATTAATAATTAATTATACAAATCGGTTAATTTAGCTTCCGATATTACTTCATACAAACACAGAAACATCCTCTGTAGGCTATGTTTCATAGCTTTCGATTGTTGTTGTCCAAGGCCCCTTATAGACGAAGTCACTTGTTTTTTATTTCATTACACCACCTTAGGTGGCGTTGTTATTGTAATTTTGAAACTCATTTATATCATTAAATATCAGTCCTACCAAAATTTTGCATAGAATAAAACTTATTGGAAATTATTTTTTAAGAAACTTTTTTATGTAATATTTTTCATGAAAATTAATAATAAGGGAGATATTTCGATTTATTTAATTCAAGCCACCTTATAACCCCCCTCTTAAATAAAATATTTTGAATGCCATATAGCCTAAATTCTAAGTTGCAACTAACTTAATTTATATTCCAAATTTTCATATAAATCGGTTCAGCCATTATCGCGTGAAAAGGTAACAAACATCCAGACAGACAGACATACAAGAAAAAAAAAGCCATTTTCGGTTTCAGGGTGGTTAATTATATATGTTAGGACCAATTATTTTTGGAAAATCAAAAATTACCAGAAAAATTTCGGCTACAGATTTATTATTAGTATAGATTTCAAATGCTTCTAGTCTTCTCTTCGCCATAATGCCCATGTTTCTGCCCCATACTGTCACACTCAACGCCAAGCACTTCACTAGTCTCTTCTTAGTTCTTTTTCCAGAGGTCCGCAGAAGATGCTCCTTTTTCTATTAAAAGCTTAATTTGCCATTGCCATCTTCCTTTTGACTACCTGGCAGCAGCTCATATTACTACTTACAGCACATCTGAAATTTGTAGCTGTTCACTTGTTGCAGTGTCTAATTTAGAATTCGCACATTTTCGATTCATATAAATTGATCAACAATCACCAGTCGACAATATACATTGGAAAAATTCACGAGTGAAATTGAGTGAAGAAAGAAAATTCATGGTGCTGAGCATATGCAGCATGGGAGGGGTGATAGTTGGAGGAAAAAGAATAAAGTACATAAGATTTGCTGATGATATGGCGCTGTTAGCAGAAGAGGAGATGATAATAAGGGATATGTTGTTGGAGCTAAATGACAGCTGTGGTATGGGATATAGCCTAATTGCAAACAAGACGAAGACCATGGTAATCGGAAGAAACATAAAGAAGGTATAAATGGCGTACAATTTTGTTTTCTCTATATTTAACTGTTACATTAATTTATTTATCACATCTATTCCGTATCTTACTTTTCTTGCATGTTGTTCGCCTGGTTTCGGTTCCTGCTGCAATAAACAACGACATTCATTTTCAAAGTTTCAAATGAAAATGACCGCCGAGTGTCGGATAGTATAACCTGGTATGCGGAAAAACTGCGTTCAACATCGGCTGAAACCAAGGGCACATATGTAAAATATTTCACATCATCCATTTCTACATCAAGTTTATAACAATCGCACTTGTCATCTGACAAAACTCTTGCAATTTTGCATAATGTATTGAAATCACAGGTTTTTTGTATTACTGTGTTCATTTTCGCACACTTTTTTTTTGCTTATATCATCATACGCCATATACGTTTTCGGCATTCCAAAACTGTAATGCAAAACTCTAAATATTAAAAAAAAAAAAAAAAAAAAAACATCTTTTCAGATTTATGTTTAGCACATTTGTGACAATTTAAGTATGATTTCCAACAATTATTCTCAACCTCAACATTCTAGACCTTTCCGATGTTAACCCTTATATACAATGATTGTATTGTCTTGATTTTATAATGCGCAATCAGGGGCGGCTTTTATTAAAGGGCACATGGGCACGTGCCCTCCCAGTGATTTTTATTATCGTATTATGACTATATTATAATACAATTTAATTCCATTATGAAATAATAACTTAAAGAGTTTCACATTTTCATTGCAACTAATGTTTTTAGGATCTGTAGTAGTCTACGAAACCCAAGTTTTCTGTACAGGTAATAAAATGGGCTCTCTCTTCTCGTGCCCAGCGATGGACGAGGAAGGGATGGGGTGTGAGTTGTAGGAAGGCGGAGCTCTTTGCCTCAGACCGTGTGCTTTGGGCACTGTATTTGCCGTGCCCACCAAGCCTCTTCAGTTTAGGAACAGTCCAATTAGCTGCGTGCCATTTTTAGGGGTGTTGATACTTGCTGTATAGCAGACGACATTTTACAGCTAAACTTGACATGAAAAACGTTAAATGTAAGTTTACTAATTTAGAAGCTCGACTCATTGTATAAATCACGTGTGCTCCCTGTAAACTTCTATGCTTCCATCGTATCCAAAAAAAGAAAGTTTACATTACAATACATGAAGTTGGCAGTTCTCAAAAAGCTTTGTCACTGACAATAGAGAATCTTGGCGGGCGTTTTGCCGCCTTCAGTGCACACTACAGTTTTCAACTGAGTTTCCCCAAGTCTAGTGCTGCGGTAGTAAGAAGGCAGGCAGTTCCGTGATCTGTGAGTACGAACGAGTGAGAATCAGCGCATTTCTGTGAATTACACTTAGAATTCCATTTAACTTTCCTCTGGACGTAGCAGTGCTCTCAATTGAGAGAAAGATGCTACATTCTATTCCGAACTTCAACAATAGAGTTATAGAGGTTTTTGCTCGCAGAAAGAACCGAAAAATGGAGCTCATCTACGAAAATTAGAAAGATTAGTGCACATAAATTGGTTTTATATGTTTTTAATTTTCAGGGTTCATCATTAAGGTTGTGCCCCACTTGACAGAATGGCCTTCGGCCGCCACTATGCGCAATAATCGTATACAAAACACGGAACGTGCTTGCTTAAGGTACGTTTTCCTCGGTGCGACTATTGCGATGATCGTTCAACGATGATCGTGCAACGATACTCGTTGAGCACTATTTCTTTATATTTTCTATGGACCTGTTTTCCTCCGAGCGACTGCCGCGACTCTAGAAAATACAAAGAAATAGTGCCCAACGAGTATCGTTGAACGATCATCGCAATAGTCGCACCGAGGAAAACGTACCTTTAGACGTGTGTCAAATTCACTTCCGCTGCCTGTACTTGAAACACGTCGACTACATTCTGTCCGGCGTCGAATGTTCATATTCAAACTAATACAAATATACCGATGTCACGCCCCTAGTAACGACTAGGTCTGCATGTCGTGTGCGGTCCACAAGAATTACAGTGATGCGGCGGAAAACGGCCCGCGACCGAAATGAGTTTGACATATCTGTAGGGAGATAGTTGCTTTGCCAAGCTCGTTTCACTATATCAGCATAAAAAAACGATTTTGAAGACCAAGAAAAATACGAGCTGATCAATTTAGATCTTGAAGAGTCTGGATCGAATCGGTGAGCTCAGAACTTCAGAGATGATGATGATGACGATGATGATGATGATGAATACTTTTTATCAATTCAATGTGGAAAGCCGTTCGGCAAACGATGCTCATGAAAAGTCCCCCTTAATGGGGTTCGAAACCTCAAAAATGACGAAATTCTGAAATTTTATTTGATTATCTCATTGTATTCTACAGACTTCAGGGATTATAATGATATATGAGCTTACTGTTTCGAAAATTGGAAAGTCTTTCATTTTATACATATATATTTTTTTAAATTTATGTTGCACTTGTCAATTGATCTTTCTTGTCAACTTTGAATGAAATTTCCCAAAAATTACATTTTTTTTAACATATGACCCATTATCCCAGCTTCTACCTAAGATACAAAGCTCAAATTTTTACCACATATTCTCCATGATTATTTCCTACTTTTAACAGAGATAACTGTGTCTATGTTAGGTAGGTTAAATAAATAAATAAATAAAATAAATAAATAAATAAATAAATAAATAAATAAATAAATAAATAAATAAATAAATAAATTAATTCTCTCCTTTTTTTCTTTCCAAAATTCAGTTTCATAATAAACATTTTTAATTTGTAAAATTTTTACATTAATTCAATGTACTTCTGTCTAAATCATTAACAGGCGTCTTGTAATATGTGGTAAAAGTTTCATCTTTCTACATATGAAGGTTTCTGAGAAAATAGGTCATAAACTTGGTGAAATTTAACATTGTGGTGATAGGCGATTCCGGACCCCTTAAAATACCTTGCAATAAAACACAAACAAGCCATATTATATACATTGTGTGCTAAGAGTAAAATATAATAGCCTATGTGTAGGGAAATTACGTAAGCGTAACAATAAAAATGCAAAGTAATGAAGTGGGCAGCTGAAAGAAGAACCGGATATTTCCTGCATCCAAAAATATGTTAGTTTTTCCTCGCAGTGTTTTGTATTTGTATGTAAATCTGATTAATATACGTAAAAACACGAATAATGGCGGCTTCAAAACCTCCCACGGAAGTCTTAATATTTTAGCGAAGCAGTTGGCAATGTTCGCTCCCTCTCCCCGACCAAACAAGGTCTCGCTCCAAAGACTTCTTGGGTGAACGCATTTCGCAACCCTGCCCACTTCGCACTAAATGCGTGTGCTTGTTAGGCTGGCACGTTTCTTTTCATACAGAAAAAGCATTTTGTAGGTTTAAATCGCTATCCTATAATCATGACACAACTTCCTTTCCGAATATCTTTTGTCGATTTGTTTTTGTCTTTTACAATGATGCTTTTTTGTCCACTGCACTATTATGATAATGGCTGGACAGTGGACACTATAGGCAGCTCGTCCTTCATGCCTTCCTGGGTTTAACTTCCTCTGCGACACATTCTCTACAACTGTTTCCCTCACACATCATTCCACGTGCCGTCACTTAGAGCACGGAATGAAGAGAACACTGGCAATAAGACAAACTAAATGGATAAGATTAAGAAATATTTCTACACTCACATTTAAATTGAGTATGAAGACATTATTACAAAAACAACCATTGTCAAAATTGCTATTTTTCAGAAGAACAATAAAAAATAAAAGAATAACACGTGTCAGCTATTCCCGTTCAACTGGTGTTTTATCCTTGTGTCTATTGCACTTGATATGGGCCTTTTTGAAGTCTATAAACATTTAAAATAGTAGCAAATGTGTCCTTAACTCAATTTCAATAAAAATGACTAGGGCTGTTTTTGTAATAATGTCTTCATATGCTACAGATTGTGAACAGTAATGATGCATATTTCACGTTGTAAAAACAAAATTTTTAAACATTTCAAGCTCTAAAGAAAAAAAAACATGATATGTTTATTTCACGTTGAAGTAACGAACAAAATTAAAATAGTACCTAGTGGCTTGTGCTGCAAACTAAGTCCATTAGACGTTCAAATAAAAATTTTTCAGATTTATTTCAATGAGAATACCATATATTTTGAAAGTTATTTGCTTCCATAATAATGAAACATACTCCCTCTGAATGGTTTTTTATGCCAAATACTTTTTCTTGAACCTATCCACCTTCAGTTTTTGAGTTCCAACGCGAAAACTGAAGTAACAATGTCAGGACGATCAGTGGGTTTTTCATGTGGGAGTATTCCAATAGCTGTTTCAGGTCATTGTGGATTATAGGCGAAAGTTAAAAAAGTCAGGTTTGCTATGCTTTCGAACAATAGGCATAGCATCTTGGTATAGTTGCTACATGTAGAGCTTGAAATGGAGAGAGTAAAATCATTTTATCCTGCTAAGAGATCTTGCTGAAATGATCGGGAGACTGCAACATTTTTTAGGCCTCTTATTTTATCAATAAGTAATACCGTCTTTCCTTAGGAACTGTAATTTTTGCGCTCTCTCGAGCCAATACTGAAGAGAATGACGCCATTAAGTATATGAACCCCACTTGATTAATAACAATAACAATATTTTATTTTTAATGACTGTTACACTTTTACTACGCCATACTACTTTTGACCAATAAAACGGTACAAAAGGTCGTATTTCAACCAATCATGGCCGCTTATCGCACAATTTTATCGTGTCCCTAGCATTTGTTTAATTTTATCGCGTCCCTAGCATTTGTTTCTTTGTTTGCCAACATTTCAAACCGCGCTGGTCTGGACGTAAAAAAAAAAACAGAAAATTACAAACCACTCCAGTCGATGCACAGCAGTTTAAAATATGACTCGCATTGGCATTCAAGAACAAGAATTAATAAAGATCACTGGTCATCCCTATGCATCTTCCCTGAAATCCTATTTACAAATAAATGAAGAGCACCATTCGGAAATCCTGAATAAGTTGAGAAATACACCATGTACTTCAACGAATTGCACTTCTTTTACGCACACGTCTAATATAAAACACTAACACCAACCACTAAAACATTCAATAATTGTTTCTTTTAAAATTATTCATGTTTATTTTTTATGTCATCATCGTTAATTAAAACTTTTCTTGTTTATTTCATCATCCCTAATTAAAACTTTTAATTAAAACACTTGTTTATATTATTTAGGTTATGTTATAGCTTCTGCTATATGATATTATGAATAGTCACGTATCAGAGAGTGTTTAATACTAAGATTTATTGAAAAGCATCTGTAAAGTGACGTTGATTACTGGGATCCGGATAATTGAAGTGGAATGCAACTGTTTTAATAAAAATGAAATTGAATCAACAAAGCCTTCTTGACTAGTAACCGTCCACGGAGATCAATGAAGATTCCATAGTTAGCACACCTGATAACATCACATAATTATAACACACCACTGCCATCTAGCATGCATCTAGCGTGATATTTGTAATGTTCAGATAGTATAATAACACATTAATTGAAGACAGTTATATTTTCGTAAGTCAATTAATATTTTATTGTATTGGAGTACTTCGTTACTTCTGATCTTTATATACTTTCTTCTAATCGTGTAATAGTCAATTAAATCCCACTCGAGTTTTGATTTTCTCTAGATAAATCAAAACCTCTAGTGAGATTACTATTCACAATATTATTATCTTATATATATATATAATAGCCGCCACTCAGTATATTATAGAAATGAAAATCTAATTTAAGATATTCTCTAAATCTACTTACATAAACCCAAAAGTTTCACTTTCATATCATCAGTATAGCATTAATATGTACGAGTATAATTAATGAAAAATAGTCACATCATGGCATTAACTATAATAAAATTTCATTTCTAATCTTAATAATGTCATCAAATCACTCAAAGTTTTGTAGATTTTAATATCCAATATACAGCTGTACTCAGAAAATTACACACCGCAGAATCAGACCTGTAAATTACTTTTAGTAAGTCTTGAAGTTTTTAATAACCAATTGAATTTGAATTCTAAATATGTCAGCAATCCTGCAGGTCATGACCTATTGTTTATTGTAGTTTGTGTTTTGTTTTATTCTGAAATGCAATTAGTTCTCAAAACTGAGGAAAGATGGATTTTGGAAAATAGGAAAATAATGTAGAAAAATTGATATTTCACTGAAAACTACTACTTTTCAGAAAAACTTTGGGTTCCAAGCTTCAAAATGAGGGGTCATTTCTTAAAATCCGTTCAGCCGTTTTCCCATAATTTCCATTACCAGTTAAAATTATATATATATATATTGTGTTCCTTAGCCTCGTTAGATAAAACGTTCTAGACGCAACATCTGTTACTTGGTATGTTTTCATTATCGAGATTATGAATTACAATAGCCGATTTGGTAGCCGTCATTGCCGGGTTATAAAATATATTGACGGTCCACTGAAACAACTTGCTTTGGTACATGATCGCGTCATGTGTCAAGAGACGTTGAAAGCCTGACAGATCTTACAGTGTGGAGACATGACTTTGTGTAGGCTGTACTATCCATCCTTCGATAGACTGGAACATGATATAACCAAATGATCAATTGCTTCAAAGTATCCTTGACAAAGGCGGCATATATCATCTCGAATAACTTTGAGAACAACTTTTCATGATGTCTTGTCATCAACTCTTGATCTTGAGCATCAGTTCTGATGGTCACTGTGTCCGGCATCATTTTTCCTCCTGTGACAAGAGAACCTCCACAATATAAGATCGAAGCCTCCTTTGAAAGTTTATGTACGGGTCAACTGAGTTTCATGAAGGTAATACATTCATTATTATTATACAAGATGTTAAAAATTGAAGAGTCCACTGCAAGAATGATGGATGTCGTTTGGAATACATTTTTCAGGAGAAGCAATTGAAAGTTTGAAATGCTTAGCGCTCAAAGCTTAATTGTGGTTTTCCGATCGTTACTGGACAATGACTATCAGTGTTAATACCATATAACTCTCTATGTACATTCTATATGAAGAGTTCGCGGGAAAAACGATTAATGTCACAGTTTTCTTAAGGTTGATGTCATTATCTAATTCAATGGATCACTGCGAAATTTAATGTTGTTCTTATGAAAAATGGTAAAAAGGAGAATTATCACCACGAATACAGTAATCCTTTCCTTTATTTTCTATAGAAACAGCACTACATCTTGCAGTTATAGACTCAATAGATCATTATCAAATCCTTAACAGAAATGTGACATTCATCGATTTTCCCGCGAACTCTTCATTATGTCTTAAGCTATGCATTGACAGTCTTGGTTCATTTTCGATAAGAAAGTGACATCCATCTTTCTTGCAGTGGACTCTTCAATTATTAAATATTTTGAGAGATGGTACTATTAATCAAAACAAGGAAAAAAAGTTAATAATTATACGTCCTAAAATTAGTATCTTCCCAGATATGAGTACCTGTCCATGAACATCATAGGAGATGTTCAATGTGATTTTCGTACATTGTAACGCAACCTTTTTCCTTGCGTTTTACAAGCAAACATTCTGATAGGGCAGATAAAAAAGTTAAATTTTTTTCTTGCATCATGTTAATAATGTCAAAACAAGTGCTATACAAATTTTGACCACTCGACCGCAACTACGAACCCGTAAGAAAGTGATTTTATGTACGGGTCAACTGAGTTATTATTATACAAGGTGTTAAAATTATTAAATATTTTGAGAGATGGTACTAATCAAAACAAGAATAAAGTTTAATAATTATGGGTCCTAAAATTAATATCTTTCGAGCTATGAGTACTTGTCCTTGATCATCATAGGATATATTCAATGTGATTTCCGTACATTTTAACGCAGCCTCTTTTCTTGCATCTCACAAGCAAACATTCTGATGGGGGCAGATAAAAAAGTTATTTTTTTTCTTCCATATGTTAATAATATTAAAAGAAGCGCTTATACAAATTTTGATCACTCGACCGCAATTACGAGGCCGTCCAGAAAGTGATTTTTCCTGAGGCCGTTTACAGAAAAAAGCACAATTGCATAGAAAGATTTATTTAAACAGATACAGCAATTGTTGTGCTATTTGTCAACATATCCCCCACTGCAATTGAGACATTTGTCATACCATGGGATCAATTTTTGTGTCGTAGAAGTCAGCCGCCTGGGATCGAAACCAGCATTTGACAGCCTTCTGCATCTCTCTGTCGATCCTGTGATATGACAAATGTCTCAATTCCGGTGGGGAATATGTTAAAAATAGCTCAAAAATTTCTGTGTCTGTTTTCCAATTAAATTGTGTTTTCTTTCTGTTAACGGCCTCTGGTGAACTTATTTTTTACGGCCATCGTGACTGCAGTCGAGTGGCCAAAATTCTTTTTTTGACATTATTAATATGGCCTAAGAAAAAAAATAACTCCTTTATCTGCCCCCATCAGAAAGTTTGCTTGTTAGAGAATCTCACCTTGTTATCCTTTTGTTTATTACATTTCCGTTATGATACTGTACAAACGTGGACAAATTATTAGACTAAATTAATTATATGTGCAACGAAGCTGTATTTATCGGTAGAAATAATGAACAAAAATGTATTTTGGATAAATATAATGAACAGAAAATTGAGTCTGGAGATTACTAATATTTTGTGAACATTCCCTTATTCTTTATTAACACGTTGATTTTGTCAGGGATGCTGGAAACCAAAGTTTGACCTTCCTTTGAATATCAGCATCATTTAGCCAGATATCAGACAGTGCTTAAATGAGTCCATGTTTTGTTGTAAGCCTTTTTTTGTTCACTTTCTTCTTCAGTATAGATCACAGATTTTCAATTTCGTTGATGTCCGGTCTTCTTGCAGGCCATTGGAAAATATCTTCTGCAGTATATAATTAAAACCCCAGTAGTACCAACATAGCCAGAAAAAATATACTTAACCATTGGAAAAATATACCAGAAAATGTAAACAATCACATTTACAACAATAGAGACTCTGTGAATTATACTGATAGTTTATATGATGAATTATATTATGCTTATTAGAAAACGTTTTAGTCTAATAATTTGTCCACGTCTGTATACCCAATAAGAAACAAGCGAAGAGCTCACATTAGATCTTACTTACTTACTTACAAATGGCTTTTAAGGAACCCGAAGGTTCATTGCCGCCCTCACATAAGCCCGCCATCGGTCCCTATCCTGTGCAAGATTAGCCAGTCTCTATCATCATACTCCACCTCCCTCAAATCCATTTTAATATTATCCTCCCATCTACGTCTCGGCATCCCTAAAGGTCTTTTTCCCTCCGGTCTCCCAACTAACACTCTATATGCATTTCTGGATTCGCCCATACGTGCTACATGCCCTGCCCATCTCAAACGTCTGGATTTTAAGTTCCTAATTATGTCAGGTGAAGAATACAATGCGTGCAGTTCTGTGTTGTGTAACTTTCTCCATTCTCCTGTAACTTCATCCCGCTTAGCCCCAAATATTTTCCTAAGCACCTTATTCTCAAATACCCTTAACCTATGTTCCTCTCTCAGAGTGAGAGTCCAAGTTTCATAACCATACAGAACAACCGGTAATATAACTGTTTTATATATTCTAACTTTCAGATTTTTTGACAGCAGACTGGATGATAAAAGCTTCTCAACCGAATAATAACACGCATTTCCCACATTTATTCTGCGTTTAATTAGATTAGATCTTACAATACCAAATTGAAAGCTGTTGTTTCGTACATTTAATTTTAAGAAACATGTTTATAATTTTTTTCTTGTTTTGATAATAGTATAAATATAACTATAGTATAATAATAATAATAATAATAATAATAATAATAATAATAATAATTATTATTATTATTACACCTTATCTCAGAATATTGAACGTTCTATTTAAAAATGAAAATCACACTGACTACAAGTAACATCATCATTCCGATCGAAGCCGGAAATCGAGCCACTGTCCACGGAATAATAAACTCGTTTTTCAGATACGAAAGAAGACCATCTTCTTTGAATTGCAAAATATCTGAACTGAACACATCTAACATAAATGTCGAAATGGAAATAGATGTTCTTCAAACACGAAGAAGTTTCTAACTATTTGTATTCAAATGGAGTACATGGTAGTCAGACTGGATTGTACACCAAGTCATTTTTCTTCCTAAATGATCTCTTGTAATGCATGGACCATAGCAACGAATCCGTGTTATCCATCATCAGAGGTTTAATGGGGTGCTATTAGATGTACATTATTATAGATCAGATCGGGAGCCCGGACAGGGTGTAATTTATAGGCGCGACGCGCTTACTGATGACCTGACCTCAACACCGTCCACTCCGATTGGCTGTGGGAGAAAAATGGGATTTCGGTCTATATTTAAAATGCTCGGACAGAATAATGGAGCTAGAAATTAAACAAGCAAAAGTAAAGATGGGGTTAAAAAGCCATCAATTTAGATGTCTTAGCCTTTCTCGTAGCTCAGAGATAAGGAGCTGGTCTCGTAATGTGAGACTGCGCTCGGGCGTGGGTTCGAATCTCACTTGGGTTGGTTCGGTGTTCTCCCAGGATTTCCTTAACTGTAAGGTAAATGCCAGGTAAATCAAAGAGAATCCTTAGTCTCATCTCGCCATATACCGTTTGGCTGAAGTCAAATGTTGTTCGTTAATACTCGTTCATGTCTTTATATGGCACAATATTACCTCATCAGCAAATCTTATGCACTTTATTCTTCTTCCTTCTATCCATAATCGTACCTATCTTTAAGAAAGGGGACAAGACTAACTGTAGTAATTTTCGAGGAATATCACTTTTGTTGACGTTGTACAAAATTTTGTCCAATATTCTTTTGAAAGATTAACTCAATATTGTCCAGTATTCTTTTGAGAAGATTAACTCCATATGTAGATGAAATTATTGGTGATCATCAGTGTGGTTTTAGGCGTAATAGATCAACTATTGACCAGATATTTTGTATTCGACAGATAATGGAGAAAAATGGGAGTATAAAGGTACAGTGCATCAGTTATTCATACATTTCAAAAAGGCATATGACTCGGTTAAGAGAGAAGTTTTATATGATATTCGTATTGAATTTGGTATTCCCAAGAAATTAGTTCGATTAATTAAAATGTGTCTCAGTGAAACGTACAGCAGAGTTCGTATAGGTCAGTTTCTGTCAGATGTGTTTCCAATTCACTGTGGGCTAAAGCAAGGAGATGCACTATCACCTTTACTTTTTAACTTTGCTCTAGAGTATGCCATTAGGAATGTCCCGGATAACAGAGAGGGTTTGGAATTGAACGGGGTACATCAGCTGCTTGTCTATGCGGATGACGTGAATATGTTAGGAGAAAATCGACGAACGATTAGGGAAAACACGGGAATTTTACTTGAAGCAAGTAAAGAGATTGGTTTGGAAGTAAATCCCGAAAAGACAAAGTGTATGATTATGTCTCGTGACGAGAATATTGTACGAAATGGAAATATAAAAATTGGAAATTTATCCTTTGAAGAGGTGGAAAAATTCAAATACCTGGGAGCAACAGTAACAAATATAAATGACACTCGGGAGGAAATTAAACGCAGAATAAATATGGGAAATGCCTGTTATTATTCAGTTGATAAGCTTTTTTCATCTAGTCTGCTGCCAAAAAATCTGAAAGTTAGAATTTATAAAACAGTTATATTACCGGTTGTTCTGTATGGCTGTGAAGCTTGGACTCTCACTTTGAGAGAGGAACAGAGATTGAGGGTTTTTGAGAATAAGGTTCTTAGGAAAATATTTGGGGCTAAGAGGAATGAAATTACAGGAGAATGGAGAAAATTACACAACGCAGAGCTGTACGCATTTTATCCTTCACCTGACATAATTAGGAACATTAAATCCAGACGTTTGAGATGGGCAGGACATGTAGCACGTATGGGCGAATCCAGAAATGCATATAGAGTGTTAGTTGGCAGGCCAGAGGGGAAAAGACCTTTGGGGAGGCCGAGACGTAGATGGAAAGATAATATTAAAATGGATTTGAGGGAGGTGGGATATGATGACAGAGAGTGGATTAATCTTGCTCAGGATAGGGACCGCTGGCGGGCTTATGTGAGGGCGGCAATGAACCTCCGGGTTCCTTAAAAGCCAGTAAGTGGTATTATCACCCCTTCTATGTTCTGAAAACACTTCTTCACTAAATTCTCCAAGTTAATGTTGAACAGGTTAGGTAATAAAGGGCAACCTTGTCATAGTGTTCTCCCTATTCGACTTTCTTCTACCATTTTTGAAAAGATTAGTGAATAGCCTCTCTTTCTAATCCACACCGATTTTTTTTAGGATTCTCATAAGTTTAACCCAATTGACTCTTTCAAAAACTTTTTCAGTTGCGGATATTACTATTGTAGTAGAACTAATGTCAAGTATAATTTATTTATTATAATTTACTGGTTTTTACATTCGTTAATTTAATTTATTATCGTGTATTTCGTTTATATGACGTCATTTCATTTTCGGCCAATGAAGTGTAACGAAAATTTGAATTCCAACCAATCACAGTCATACATCGTGATAATTTCTGCAGGTCGATTTATCACTATCGATTTAATCGCATGGTCGTTCTTTTGTTTAGTCGGTATTGCCAACTGTTTCCACGTAAATCAATGAGCATGATTCCATTGTACTAAATAAAGTACGAAATCTTACATCCAAATCTATATCTTCATCTTCTAATTCCATGTTCATTGCATCTAAAGAAATTACACTCTTTCATAACAATTGTTCATTTAATTAATGTATTAATCAGGTTATTTGTAATTATACTATAAAATGTTTAAATCAAAATATGATTTCAGCAGATAATGAAAACGTATTTCTGTTATAATAACAAGAGAAAAACGCAGTACATGTAATTAACATTTTTAAACTTGTATTTCGCTTTTCTGAATTGACATTACTGAATAACATCCAATTTCTTTATTGCAGTAATCGATATTCATCTATTTCGACTTCACAATGTCTGAATAGGTTAAGTATTCATAAATATACAATTGTTAACATTTTGTGAGCGAATTTTAGGGATATACTATTTACATTTTTATTTTAGTAACAAAATAGTCCTAATAAATGTCACTCGAGGTCTAAGATTTCCCAAATAAATCCACGAGCGAAGCGAGATAAATCTCAGACCTCTTGTTACATTACTATAGATTATTTAATTTATTTCTTATTTATTTAATGGGGTATTCTATATACTATAATATGAAACGAGCTGAGGGAAAACTGGACTGCTGACGGCAGGCTTCACTTTTAATGAAATAAACATTCCTAGACGCGGAACATATTGAAATTATGATCAAAATATTATAAAATCTTTTTCAACTCGAAAAAGCAAGGATATAGCCACCACCACTTGTGTTTTTGGAAGCATACATGTGAGAGACCTGACTTATAAGGCACAGTGATCAGAAGCATTTTTCAAACTGAGAACTGGCTCGTTTTTATGAATTAACACGTTTTTGTACAACCTACATGATCGGTTTAGATATGAAGCTAGTCGCTGGAGTGAGGAGTGTAGTTGAGAGTGTTCATGCATAACGGGATACAGTTAGATGTGGCCATTTGATTACCGACGCTTAATTTTGTATCTGTGTAAAGTCTGGGCATTTTTACGGACTGTAACGGATTTTCAATTAACCTCCCTGATAGCTGCTTGCCACGAAACTAATCGATAATATAGAGGAGGCATTTAAATTTGACCATTCAGTAGCGGGTCCGGTAAAAAGCCTGCATTCGATGGGAATAAACGCAGCTTCCGGATTGGTCAACGAGCTCTGTTCTGACTGAAGTTCAATCATCAGAGCTTTGAACCTCAGCTTGGCTATTGATTCTAGATGGACAAGAGAGTGAGAGAGAGGTCGCAGTGTATAACTTGTACAAAGTTCTTCACACTGGAGTTTTATGTTGATGTACAATACAAGCTGACCTCTGATTGAGATTCTGGCTGTTATGTACATCTATTATCAGGCAGTACATCTCACTTGACGAATGTGTCTGTGCAGTGGAGGGGGAAAGAAATTGACCATACTACCCTATTATCTTCTAGCTTACTTGCCTTACGATTGATGCCTTATTGGTGTCACTTATGAGGTTCGAATCTGTCTTCGGAATATTTGATTAAACAATAACATACAGGGTTGTTTAGTTATAATTTACATTTGAATTTGTTATTCTTGTAATTTGTGATATTGGTTCACTTACCGCTGGCATATTCATTGAGTGTAACTTTTATATTATGTTGTAACTATTATTATGTACTAGCCGTACTCGTGCGCTCCGCTGCACCTGTTAGAAATAAATATAAAGTAATTACATAATTAAAATAAGACGTTTGATCCAGGGAACAACTTTTACAACAGCGCAACATAATCTGCTTCGCTCATTACCCAATTTTTTTTTGCATTGCATTTATTGCATATATATTTTATGTATTTTAACACGATTCAATTGAGCATAGTTAAAATTTGAATTATAAAATAATGGATTGCTAAGCTCACGTACTATTACTGCATACTAAATCAATACACTCTCGTTGTTCGTTAATTCTCTGAGATTAAAATGAGTGTACATAAATATTATTTTAAGAAATACAGAAAACGAATGTACAAAATAGCCTATCAAATTTTTTTGCATAAGAAGCTATTTTAATCTCACCTGTCCTCGATTTACTCAGACGTTACTGTAATATCATTATAGCATTATGTCCATCTAGAGAAACTACACTTTCCAATGATGAAATAATAATTAATTATACAAATCGGTTAATTTAGCTTCCGATATTACTTCATACAAACACAGAAACATTCTCTGTAGGCTATCTTTCATAGCTTTCGATTGTTGCTGTCCAAGGTCCCTTATAGACGAAGTCATTTGTTTTTTAATTCATTGCACGGCCTTAGATGGCAGTTATTTTAATTTTAAAACTCATTTATCTCATTAAATATCAGTCCTATCAAAATTTTTCAAGGAATAAAACTTATCGCAAATTATTTTTAAAGAAACGTTTGTTATGTAACATTTTTCATAAAAATCAATAATAAGCGAGATATTTCGATTTATTTAATTCAGGCTCCCTTATAACCCCCTTTTAAATAATGTATTTTGAATGCCATATAGCCTAAAATCTAAGTTACAACGAACTTAATTTATATTCCAATTTTCATCGAAATCCGTTCAGCCATTATCACGTGAAAAGGTAACAAACATACATACAGACAGATAGACAGACAGACAGACAGACATACATACAAACAAAAATTTCAAAAAAGCGATTTTCGGTTTCAGGGTGGTTAATTATATATGTTAGGACCAATTATTTTTGGAAAATCGAAAATTACCAGAAAAATTTCGGCTACAGATTTATTATTAGTATAGATGTTCGCATTATTTTACTCGACTTGTGCTTGTATAACTATACAAATTTTTATTAGTGTTCTTTAAATATTAGTCTGTAAAATTGTATCAGCTTCTTTTGTTTCTGGCTAAGTGGAAGAGAAGGCCTGATGGCCTTAACTTCGCCATAATAAATGAATAGATATTATTATTATTATTATTATTATTGTTATTATTATTATTATTATTATTATTATTATTATTATTATTGTTGTTACAGGGTGGATGGTATTCAATAACTGAGCCGTTCAGAGCAGAAGTGGTGTAAGTCAAAAATGGGTAATGGGGGGTTAAAGTAAACATTCTGTAAAATACAGCGCAAAGTAGCAATTAATATTCAATTTATTTAAACTATTAGTAGCCAGTGGATGGCAAGAAGGCCATATTAATTGCTACTTTGCGCTGTATTTTACAGAATTATTACTTTAAACCTCATTACCCAATTTTGACTTACACCACTTTTGCTCTGAACGGAAGTTCTGAACGATTTAATGAATGAAAGATTCAATGAGTAAATATATAATTGAGAAATCGAATAAGTGAGTGATTTATTGACTGAATAAGCGAATGGATGAATGATTGAATAAATGAGTGACAATGAATGAATGGTTGAGTGAACGGGTGACATAGTAATTGTATTGATGAATGATTAATTAAATGATTAAGTAAGCAAAGTGCTTATCCCTTCTCTTACCGACAGAATCTTAGGCCTATAGAAATGAAAGCATAGTTAATGGATATATTATTTTAAGTACCGAAGTACATATGATATTTCCATGCAGATATTCTGCGTCATCATACGATGAAAGAGTAATGGAACGGAGAAAATTCTCTCCGGCGCCGGGATTTGAACCCGGGTTTTCAGCTCTACGTGCTGATGCTTTATCCACTAAGCCACACCGGATACAACCCTGACGTCGGATAGAATCGTCTCAGATTAAGCTCCAACTCTTGGGTTCCCTCTAGTGGCCGCCCTCTGCACTACGTCATAGATGTCTATGAACGTAGGACCGAAGTCCACACATGTGCTGAGGTGCACTCGTTATGAGTGACTAGTTGGCCGGGATCCGACGGGATAAGCGCCGTCTTAAATCATGAAGTGATTTACGCATATCAACTAGTCACTCATAACGAGTGCACCTCAGCACATGTGTGGACTTCGGTCCGACGTTCATAGATATCTATGACGTAGTGCAGAGGGCGGCCACTAGAGGGAACCCAAGAGTTGGAGCTTAATCTGAGACGATTCTATCCGACGTCGGCGTTGTATCCGGTGTGGCTTAGTGGATAAAGCATCAGCACGTAGAGCTGAAAACCCGGGTTCAAATCCCGGCGCCGGAGGGAATTTTTCTCCGTTCCATTACTCTTTCATCGTATAGTTAATGGAATATTACCTATTCCAAGCGGATCCGTTAAGAGCATTAGAATAAAAATGAAGTACAGCAGCAATTCGCATTGAAGCATGACATAACGCTTTTATCTTTGACCATGATTGAAGGACCACAACGAGGCCGCTCCTTGTTGGTTACTTTATGCCGAATGACAAGCACTAGCAGGCGCGTAAGGCGAATCTTATCCTCGGCCTTGATGTCTCAATATTTAAACTTTCGTCTCGGATTGACTCGGCGCGTCGTGACCGGAGGGCAAAACAGAACCACATACGCACAGAACTGTCTGCAACAAATGCACAGCTCTAATTATGTGAAGCACATACTACAATTTGTCATGTTTTGGGGGCATCCATTACAGCGGACAATTTCGCAGTTCGAATGCAAACTGATCTTAAATACAGCCCGAAGCATCCCGGTACAAAAACGAACATGATCGGAAAGTACGAGTTACCGTAGTCACCTTCAACAAAAATGTGTGACGGCAACGCTGCAAAGTGAAGCGTGAATTGTAGTAAGCGCTCTTCTTACTTTCTTATGAAAACATAACAGCAATATTAATATTTATTATTTATTTATTTATTTACCTGGTAGAGATAAGGCCATGAGGCCTTCTCTTCCCCTCTACCAGGAGATTACAACTACAATATTAAGAATACAATTACAATTATAATTACAATTAATATTAAATTTACAAATACAATAAAAATCAAAGTACGTACTAAAAGATAAACTGATTAATAAAAGCTAGACAGTTTATTGTAGAAGTTAAGAAGAGACAAGCATTTCTTTTATTGATTAAGTAAAAATTAAACCTACTCTACGCAGTAAGAAAATGCTTAATAAGTTTGCTTTTGAACGCTACTAAATTCCGACAGTCTCTGATGTCACTGGGTAGGGTATTCCACAAGCGCGAGAGCGAGATTGTGTATGATGATGAATACGATGATGTCTTATTTGTTGGTATGGCTAGTATGCGGCTATTTTACGTGCGTGTGAAGAGATTATGATATGATGACAGGTAACTGAAACGGGAGGCAAGGTAGGTAGGTGTAGAATTGTGAAGGACTTGGAAAAGGAGAACAAGAGAATGAAAATTTCTACGTTCGTAAAGCCGTAGCCAGTTGTTTGTAATTAATTATAACCATAATCATAATTTGGAAGTCAGTAAAATGACCAGCTTTAGTTATTATCCACCCTCGTCCTCTACGACGAGTCACAATTCAACTGCCTTTTGTTGATCTGTCACATTTTCCGAAATTGTAAAGCGAATGTGAGGTAATTCCAAGCTCTGAGGCTCTCTTCGCCAAGTACCATCTTGCTATCAAAATTGCGCCGATACCAAATAACCCAGTAATTGGTACAGTATTGTGATAAAATTTTTATATGATATTCTTATTGAATTTGGTATTCCCAAGAAATTAATTCGATTAATTAAAATGTGTCTCAGTGAAACGTACAGCAGAGTTCGTATAGGTCAGTTTCTGTCAGATGCGTTTCCAATTCACTGTGGGCTAAAGCAAGGAGATGCACTATCACCTTTACTTTTTAACTTTGCTCTAGAGTATGCCATTAGGAAAGTCCAGGACAACAGAGAGGGCTTGGAATTGAATGGGTTACATCAGCTGCTTGTCTATGCGGATGACGTGAATATATTAGGAGCAAATCCACAAACGATTAAGGAAAACACGAGGATTTTACTGGAAGCAAGTAAAGAGATAGGTTTGGAAGTAAATCCCGAAAAGACTAAGTATATGATTATGTCTCGTGTCGGGAATATTGTACGAAATGGAAATATAAAAATTGGAAATTTATCTTTTGAAGAGGTGGAGGAGTTCAAATATCTTGGAGCAACAGTAACAAATATAAATGATACTCGAGAGGAAATTAAACACACAATAAATATGGGAAATGCCTGTTATTATTCGGTTGAGAAGCTTTTATCATCCAGTCTGCTGTCAAAAAATCTGAAAGTTAGAATTTATAAAACAGTTATATTACCGGTTGTTCTTTATGGTTATGAAACTTGGACTCTCACTTTGAGAGAGGAACATAGGTTAAGGGTGTTTGAGAATAAGGTGCTTAGGAAAATATTTGTGGCTAAGAGGGATGAAGTTACAGGAGAATGGAGAAAGTTACACAACACAGAACTGCACGCATTGTATTCTTCACCTGACATGATTAGGAACATTAAATCCAGACGTTTGAGATGGGCTGGGCATGTAGCACGTATGGGCGAATCCAGAAATGCATATAGAGTGTTAGTTGGGAGACTGGAGGGAAAAAGACCTTTGGGAAGGCCGAGACGTAGATAGGAAGATAATATTAAAATGGATTTGAGGGAGGTGGGA
The DNA here is from genome assembly GCF_040183065.1 of Periplaneta americana. Taxonomy (NCBI): domain Eukaryota; kingdom Metazoa; phylum Arthropoda; class Insecta; order Blattodea; family Blattidae; genus Periplaneta; species Periplaneta americana. Next base: position 29,794,298 of record NC_091120.1, on the reverse strand, counting down.
TATGATGATAGAGAATGGATTAATCTTTCTCAGGATAGGGACCGATGGTGGGCTTATGTGAGGGCGGCAATGAATCTCCGGGTTCTTAAAAGCCAGTAACTAAATAAGTATTGTGATAAAATAAGAATCCCAGAAAACATCTTTCTCATCGATAACTTCAGGGGAATGATGTTGCATTTCTTAAGCAATTGTATTCAAGTCCAGTTCTTTTATTGTAGCTACTATGCAGGGTGTTTCAAAAATAGAGGGCATAATTTGAGATATTTATTCCCCTATGTAGACAATACAAAAAGTTCATTACAACATGTATCCGGAAATGCTTGGTTTCCGAGTTATGGCCTTCAAAACAGTGATATTCACCGGAACTTTTTTCTTCCCACAGGTAGGTGTCGTGACAGAAGATATAAACAGAGGACACTCTGACAGTTAATTCCGAGACGAAGGATACATTGAGTGTTGTGTTTGGCGTCGTACTGTGCGGCATGTACTCAAATCAGGTGGCAGAAGTGCACTTCATGTACGGTAAGGCGGACGGCAATGCTGCGCTGGCTCATCGTTCGTACCAGGAGAAGTACCCTGATCGACGGATAGGTAGAGGTGGCCCAATTGCTTGGCCTCCACGCTCACCTGATTTGAACCCTATCGATTTCTGTTTGTGGGGCTATTTAAAATCATTGGTGTATTCGTCTCCGGTGCCTGATATGGAATCCCTTCGGAATCGAATTGTGGCAGATTGTGAGGAAATACGCAATACTCCTGGAATTTGGGATCGTGTTCGCAGGGCCTTGAGACATCGATATGAGGCCTGTATTCAAGCAGGAGGTGGACATTTTGAACATCTGCTGTAAAGGCAACTAACTGCGGAAAGAAAACCTTTCCAGTGAATATCACTGTTTTGAAGGCCATAACTCGGAAACCAAACATTTTAGGACATATGTTGTAATGAACTTTTTGTATTGCCTGTATATGGGGAATACATACCTGAAATTATGCCCTCTATTTTTGAAACACCCTGTATATGTCATCATCATTAATAACAGTCTTGGATTATGCCTCCTGGCCTGTTCCGCTTCCAGAAGAAAGTTGGTCTTTCCATCTCTTCCTTGGTCTTTCGATGTCTCGTTTTCCATGAGGTGTATAGTCCAATAGTCTCTTGGGTAACCTATTGTTGGGCAGTCTTAATACATGTTCATACTAATTGTTGCGGTAAGTTTCTATAGTATCCATAATGTCGGTGATATTCAATTCTGTTCGGATATCAGCGTTCCTTTTATGGTCATAAAGAGTATATCCTGCAAAAGGTCTTAGCAATCGCATTTCAGCAGCTACTATTCTTCGAAGTTGCCCTTTCGTTAATGACCATGTCTCTGATCCATATAATAATGCCGGGACTGCCATAACTTTATAGAATTTCAAAATTATTTCTGGTCGAACTTTCTTTAATAGAGTTGATTTGATTGTCCTTAACAGTTGCTGAAATTTGGCAAGTTTAATATCTACGTCCCTGGGGTTTATATAAGAAAGATTGCAGTGAAGATAGTTGAATGTGTTGACTTGTTCTATACAATTATTATTGATTGCAATTTTGGATCTTATATGGTTCTTTCCTTGGAAGGCCATGATTCTAGTTTTATTTATAGAGAGTTCCAAATTATAACTTTTTGCTATCTTGTATAGTGTGTGCATTGCTCTTTGTAAATTGCCTTCAGAATTTGCTAAGATTATCTGATCATCTGATGTGTTAAGTGGGAAGTTGTCAATCATAAAATATGTGAGCAATTCGTCTTCCCAATTTTTGGTAATGTTATATAAATATTAAATAAGGTGGGTGACATTGGGCATGTAATACTTGAAAATAAATTTCAAGAAAATAAAAATCAGCGAAGAAAGATTGTAGATTCTCCTTGGAAGAAAATGGTAATGTATTTGTTTTCTGAGAAGGGTATCATAGCGGCCACGATTGGAGTGCTGGCTGTGATTGGTATTTGCGACTCTACAAATAATTTCAGACTATGGTATTGTGAATTCACGCACTTCTGTTATGAGTAAGAGGATGCTTTGCTACTCCATCTTACAGTATTAATGAAAGCATTTCACTTATCAGTGATGTTACTAACTGCACAAAAACGAACAAACACTGAGCTACTAAGCATGTTTCCGGGGGACTACAAAGCTCTTGAGTGATGGACCATTACATTATACTTCCAGCATCCACCAGAATCACTTTCTCCAACAGTTAAGGCCCATTCACAATGAAAATTAAACATAACCGTAACATAAACATAGAAGTTTGCGCCCAGGTTACCAAATGGGGTTATTCACAATGATTCACATAAACACTGACATAAACATTGCCGTTAGACGTTAACATGAAAGTTTGCAAACTCCAAACTTTCATGCTTATGCTTACGTGATTTGCAAACAGTACACAATCGTGGAGCGCTGAAGTATACGACAGAATATGAGGAAATGACATCGTTGTTATGTTTCCATGGTTACCAAGTATCCTTGCGGTTATGTTTATGTTCCCATCGTGAATGTTCTGATTTTACCGTAACGTTTACATTTTTAAGTTAACGCTTACGTTATGTTTAATTTTCATTGTGAATGAGCCTTTAGGGATTTAAATTCCAGTTACGGACATTAGAAAGGTGGCTGCTTCTCATGAAGAAAACAGATTCCAGTTACGAACAACATTAGAAAGAAAATGATGGAAACAGATTCTACTTACGAGCATTAGAAAGATGACGGCTTCTGATGGAGAAAACAGATTCCAGTTACGGACATTAGAAAGGTGACGGGTTCTCATGAAGAAAACAGGTTCGAGTTGCGGACATTAGAAAGATGACGGCTTCTGATGGAGAAAACAGATTCCAGTTACGGACATTAGAAAGGTGATGGGTTCTCATGAAGAAAACAGATTCCAGTTACGAACAACATTTGAAAGAAGATGATGAAAACAGATTCTACTTACGAGCATTAGAAAGATGACGACTTCTGACGGAGAAAACAGATTCCAGTTACGGACATTAGAAAGGTGACGGGTTCTCATGAAGAAAACAGATTCGAGTTGCGGACATTAGAGAGATGACTGGTTCTCATGGAGAAAACAGATTCCAGTTACGGACATTAGAAAGGTGACGGGTTCTCATGAAGAAAACAGATTCGAGTTGCGGACATTAGAGAGATGACGGGTTCTCATGGAGAAAACAGATTCCAGTTACGGACATTAGAAAGGTAACGGGTTCTCATGAAGAAAACAGATTCGAGTTGCGGACATTAGAGAGATGGCGGGTTCTCATGAAGAAAACAGGTTCGAGTTACGGACATTAGAAAGGTAACGGGTTCTCATGAAGAAAACAGATTCGAGTTGCGGACATTAGAGAGATGACGGGTTCTCATGAAGAAAACAGGTTCGAGTTACGGACATTAGAAAGGTAACGGGTTCTTATGAAGAAAACAGATTCGAGTTGCGGACATTAGAGAGATGACGGGTTCTCATGAAGAAAACAGATTCGAGTTGCGGACATTAGAGAGATGACGGGTTCTCATGAAGAAAACAGGTTCGAGTTACGGACATTAGAAAGGTAACGGGTTCTCATGAAGAAAACAGATTCGAGTTGCGGACATTAGAGAGATGACGGGTTCTCATGAAGAAAACAGATTCGAGTTGCGGACATTAGAGAGATGACGGGTTCTCATGAAGAAAACAGGTTCGAGTTACGGACATTAGAAAGGTAACGGGTTCTCATGAAGAAAACAGATTCGAGTTGCGGACATTAGAGAGATGACGGGTTCTCATGAAGAAAACAGATTCGAGTTGCGGACATTAGAGAGATGATGGGTTCTCATGGAGAAAACAGATTCCAGTTACGGACATTAGAAAGGTAACGGGTTCTCATGAAGAAAACAGATTCGAGTTGCGGACATTAGAGAGATGGCGGGTTCTCATGAAGAAAACAGGTTCGAGTTACGGACATTAGAAAGGTAACGGGTTCTCATGAAGAAAACAGATTCGAGTTGCGGACATTAGAGAGATGACGGGTTCTCATGAAGAAAACAGGTTCGAGTTACGGACATTAGAAAGGTGACGGGTTCTTATGAAGAAAACAGATTCCATTTACGTCCACACTCCTGAATTTCGACCAATTTTGCCGAGAATTGGACCTGGGTTTCCTACATCGGTGGCCATTAGTTTATATCCTAAAAAAATTAGTAATGAGCAATTATTAAAACTCTAAACGAACAGTTACGTCACTCGCAGATGCTGCAGGAGAAGGGAGCGAGAGTAATGGGCTTGAGCCTGAGAAGCCATTAGGCAGGTTAGTCGGTCATGACGGAATTTGAATTGTTTATCGAGTAGTTGATATCGGATCTGTAAAGCTTTATGCAAAGAGTCTGTCTGTGTGTGTGTCTCCCCAGTCTATCATTCGTTTGAGACCTTTTCTATATGTAAACTACTTTCCTTTCAAATCAAATATTTAATTCTGAATCCTGAGTACTAAAAACCTTTGAAAGTTTCAGTGATTTATTTCATAATTTTCAAAATAATTGTTGATTAAATCTTATGTTTGTATTAATCACTAAACCGGTAAATGTATGTTGTTCCATAACTTTTTGGACACTCACATAACTAGCGTATTTTAGTATATCTAAAAATAGTTATGTATTTACGTTATAGGATTGATCAAAACCTTTATTTTGAAGTAGTTGGCAATTATTATGCATGAAATCCTCTGATGTTTATGAAGAGACCAAATACCTGTGAAATATGAAGTTTTTTTTACTGCAAACTCAATGCCTCTATCTTTCAAACTGTGGATTATATAACATTTTGGATGTATTTAGATCAGCCGTGGCGAAAATGCGACTCACGAGCACATTGTGGCTCGCAGTGCATTTCCCTTGCTTCCTACCTACAACCCCCACCCTCTCACTCACTGGAGTCAAACTCCGTTCCATGCATATTTGTCTCTGACCTGCGAGTGGCGTATCGTCGCAATGTCTCTCTCGAAACCATGTACCCCTATAAAAACGAAAGTTTCAAGTAGGATGGGAGGATGCATTTTTTTGCTGGCAATATGATGAGAATATTAAATGTATGATTTATTCACAAGTATTACGAGGAAAACGGTTGTATAACATAAAACGGCATTATAAGTTACTACATGTTACTGATGAAACATTAAAAGGTTGTGTTGTTATTATTATTATTATTTATTATTATTATTATTATTATTATTATTATTATTATTATTATCATCATCATCATCATCATCATCTCTGTACGTCGATCCTTTTTCAGCAGATGTACGAATAATGCGGCTAGATCTTCAATTTAAACTCGCAGATTTACAATGTGATGTTAAATGAAAGCTAGATGTAAGGACTTGAGAAATCTTGAACTTTTCAAAACTTTGGCAAAAAATAAATATCCAAAGCTTCGTTCTTTCGCTTGCTCTGTTGAAGCCATGTTCGCTACAACTTACGTTTATGAAAAATTGTTTTCAACAATGAAAATAGTAAAAATCAAATTTAGATCACGACTGACAGAAAAATACCTTCGTGATCAATTACGACTGGCAGTAAGTGACATAATTCCTGATTTTGAAACTCTGTCCCAAAGACATTCTGAAGACAAATAATTTTAGGTTGTGATAATGTGTCCTATGTTTTCTTGTTCATTTCTTTCTTCGTTACGCGTACTAAACATTAGTTTGTAGCCTTGTACTGTATATAATTTTATTTAAGTGCTTGACGTAAGGAAAATGAAAAACCGTTAATAAGTCAGACAGTTGCTTAACTTCCCCTTCGGGTGTCCGCCTCCCTCCATAGGTGCTATGCACGTTGCAGCTTACACAGTGGCTCGGCGCACGATGGGATTTTCGCCACGGCTGATTTAGATCAATGAATTTTGAGATAGAATTAGATATTATCTCAAATCATTCTTCCACATCCCAATAATGTGCCACTCATGGTTGAAATGCCGATAGTTATCTGAAGATGTTGTTTGCGAGGCTCAAACCATGAGGTTTAATAGTGAAATAGTGTGAGTAAAGTAACAGAAACATGCATACTTTTTTGTAGTGTGGTAGTTGACACATCGGACTCGGAGCTATGCCGTGTTTCGAAACATTTCACTGAGTCGCTCCTACCAAGTCTACTGAAGAATAACATTCAAAATATTTGTATCCAATTGAAGATATGCTTCGTAATTACTAGCTGCAAGTCCTATAATATTCTATCTGCTCGCTTGGAATGAGTCAGGCGCTACCTAATAGATAAATTTATGATCCATGAAAGAATTTTTGTTCTACGCGTCATGTAAAGCATACTAAATGAATCTAGCTAATATAAACGCTACTTGAATACCATTCTAGGGTGTGTTCTGAAGCGGTGAGACATGGAAACGAAGCTATTAGAGTAATAAACGTTCAAAATAATAATAAATAACTTCAGCACTACCAACTGTTGTTAACTGGTTTCTATTAACGTTCATGTTCTGTATTTTATTGCTATAAAATGCTAATGGGAATTAGAAATTAACTTTTCAAAATGTAATTCTGCTACACTCCAGCAAATTAACAGCTTGTCCATCGACATGGATATTTTTTACAAGTATTATATCATAATTGACAGGTCTTATAAGAAAGGGAACTATGGTTCAAATTCCGGCATATCCTTAACTTATAACTTGTGTTAGGTTTGTATTACATTATCAAAGATATGTGTCAGAGATCTTTTTTAAAATATATGACAGTATAATGGGGTTTCTTTTGTAAAAGTTTCTTTGACTATTACACTTTTACTACGTCACACTACTTTTGACCAATAAAACGGTACGTCGAAAGGACGTCTTTCAACCAATCATGGCTGCTTATCGCACAATTTTATCGCATCCCTAATATTTGTTTAATTTTATCGCGTCCCTAGCATTTGTTTATTTTTGTCACTACCCTAGCATTTGTTTCTTTCTTTGCCAACATTTCAAACTGCACTGGTCTGGACGTCAAAAAAAAAAAAAAAAAAAAAAAAACAGAAAATTACAAACCACTCCAGTCGATGCACAGCACTTTCAAATATGATTCGCATTGGCATTCAAGAACAAGAATTAATAAAGATCACTGGCCATATATGAAGAGCACCATTCGGAAATCCTGAATAAGTTGAGGGATACACCATGTACATCAACGAGTTCACTTCTTTTACGCACACGTCCAATATAACAACAACTGAACCACCAACCACTTAAACATTCAAATTTGAAAATTGTACTTTCAATAATTGTTTCTTTTAAAATCATTCATGTTTATTTTTTATTTCATCATCGTTAATTAAAACGTTTCTTGTTTATTTCATCGTCCCTAATTAAAACTTTTCTAACACTTGTTTATATTATTTAGGTTATGTTTGTTGTAGCTTTTGCTATATGATATTATGGATAGTCACGTATCAGAGATTGTTTAATACTAAGATTTATTGAAAATCATCTGTCAAGTGACGTTGATTACTGGGATCCGGATGATTGAAGTGGAATGCAAATGTTTTAATAAAAATGAAACTGAATCAACAAGGCCTTCTTGACTAGTAACCGTCCACAGAGTTCAATGAAGATTCCATAGTTGGCACAACTGATAACAAGAAAACATAATCATAAAACACTACTGCCATCTAGCGTAATGTTGAGATGGTACAATAATACATTTGAAGACAGTTGTATTTTCGTAAGCCAATTAATATTTTATTGTATTGGAGTACTTCGTTACTTCTAATCTTTATATACTTTCTTCTAATCGTGTAATAGTCAATTAAATCCCACTCGAGTTTTGATTTTCTCTAGATAAATCAAAACCTCTAGTGAGATTACTGTTGACTATTACGCTTTTACTACGTCATACTACTTTTGACCAATAGAGCAGTACGAAAGGACGCGTTTCAACCAATCATGGCTGTTTATCGCTAAAATTTTATCATTGCCGAAGGGAACTATTTCGAAAGACATGTTATGTAGAATGGCTATAAGGTTGCTGATTTCTGAATAATAAGCTTAAGCCAATACCGGGAGTTTTTTTTAACCTAATCAGTAGAAACGAGCACCAAGGTCATTTCTTTGGTGGTAAAGGTGACAAGTTTAAAATTCCTCAGTTATATTTGTCCTATGTAATTGGTGAAAAACAGTGAGTTTTATTTATTTATTTATTTATTTATTTATTCTGGTGTAGTTAAGGTCATCAGGCCTTCTCTTCCACAACACCAGGAATACAAATACAATAATAGAAATAAACAGAGAAAAAAAATACGCTATAGGCCTATACAAAGTAAAGCTACACAAGAATATACACAGGTTGCAGTCACACAAACTGTAAATGAATGATTAAGTATCATAATTAATTGTATCCTAACTAATTAAAACATAAACAAGAAACTTGCAATTTTAATATAGATTAAAAAAAGAAAAAGAAAAAAAACACAAATCAGTACTTCTAGCAATACCTAAAAACATTAACTAAGACAAAATTTTCCAATTTAATTTTGAATTGTGATAAAGTCCGGCAGTCCCTGACGTCATTAGGTAACGAATTCCAGAGGCGAGGTATTTCTACAGTATAGGAAGATGAGTATAAAGACGTTCTATGATGAGGGATAGAAAGAAGTGCTTGATGTCGGTTTCGAAGAGTTGTAAGAAATTGAAAGCGCGATAACAGATAATTCGGAGTAGAAGTATGCATGATTCTAAACAGAAGAGACAGTGAATGTATTGTTCTTCGTTCCTTCAGACGCACCCATGAAAGTAACTGGAAGGAAGGCGTTATATGATCAAATTTACGAGTATTGCAGATGAATCGTATGCACACATTATGAACACGTTGTAGTCTCTCAGCTAAGAGTGAACTTACATTAGTTAGCAAGGAATCGCAATAATCAAAATGGGGCATTACAAGCGTCTGAATAAGATTCTTTTTTAGACTAAGTGGTAGAAATTCTTTCATATGGAACAAGGAGTGAAGTTGAGAAAATATTTTTTTGCAAATGTGTGTTACTTGAGTGTTCCAATTTAGATCGCTATCCATAAATATGCCAATATTTTTAACTGTTTCACTGTATTTAACAATAATCCCATTCAATATTATATGTGGTATATTACTACTATCAAGAGTGCTTCGTAGACGATTATGTCCCATTACGATTGCTTGCGATTTCTCTGGATTTGACCTTAATCCAAATTTGTGTGCCAAGCGTATTTGCTTGGTTTCCGCACAAAACCATCCGCGGAAAGTCTTAAATTCCACATTCAGTATTCCCAACCTAACACACATAACAATTTCCCTCTTCTTACCGCCTAAGTGACATATTGATTTTATTGCTTTAGGCTTTTAACATATTATTTTTAGAGACGTTTAATATAGTAATAATTATAAATTGGAAACTTACCACTGCAATTTCACCTAAATTGCACTGTTAATTATTGTTTTTAAATATTTGCAAAAATTAAGTAAACTCTACAACTCCACTAAAGTTACTGCATTCGTGATGCAAGGAAGCCGTGAAAAAATCAACAAGATTCCAGACTCATCAGAGACTGGGGGAAAAAAAGACAGACGTATATCACGGCCTACTGGAGTATAGTAAACACAGAAAACATTTTAAAGCAACAATGTTGAAGATAGATATTTTTGTTTTGCAAATTTGCCCTTATTGAACAGAAACCAAGATGGAGATTTAATTGCAACTAATTAGAAATTCCTCTTTCAGGTATGTAATAAACGATATTCGCACAAAATAATGTACGATACACGAGCGGTATGTTTTCCTTCAATTCTCGGAAATTAAAAATGCTCAACTACGTTTCGCTTTTTCAAACTTCACCTCAAACATGAAAACTTCAACATACCGCTCTTGTAACGCATATTACTATTTGCAAATATGTGTTACTTGAGTGTTCCAATTTAGATCGCCATCCATAAAAATGCCAAGGTTTTTAACTGTTTCACTGTATTTAACAATAATCCCATTCAATATTATATGTGGTATAGTACTACTATCAAGAGTGCTTCGTAGGCGATTATGTCCCATTACGATTGCTTGCGATTTCTCTGGATTTAACCTTAAGGGGAGTCTGTACTGCCATCCCATCAATGTAAAGCAGAGTAATAAAAGATAAAGACCGTAATTTTAGCCGGTTACATACAATAATACTTGAAGAATATCCCCTAAAAATTTCAAATGTGTATCTTATGTAAGTCCTGAGAAAAGTGCACCTAAATTAGATTAAATTTTTATTGCTGGGATAGGCAGTACAGACTCCCTTTAATCCAAATTTGTGTGCCCACAGTGAAATCGAATTCAAGTCTTCGTTTATTTTGTTTACTGCGTCACTAGTCTAGTCAGGGTGGAAATGCAAATAAATTTTAGGTGGTAGACGTGGAATTTTCAAGATGTCTCAAAGAAGGCACAGGTTAAAAGTTTAGAAACCATTGATCTACATGCGGATGATCTCTATACACGCATCTCATCATATCTGAATAATCAATAGACTGCACCTTCATTGTGTCAGAAAGAATGCTTGTCTGTGTTGTTGGTAAGTATATGAAAACGAGTCTTTCAGACCTCACAGCCTATTTGTCTCTTAAGTGAAGTTAATGCACTCTCCAACAATGGGCTAGTGCAGATTCGATGCAGCCTGCAGACACATTTGCATGTTCACCATGCATTAAGCCATAACTTTTAATTTCACTCTCTGCTAATGATAGTCTAAAACGTGAGTCTGTTATTTGATGAAGTCCGGAGGCTTCCAAGACTCTACATTCTTATTGCTATTGCACGTCGAGTACACTTGTCTCTTGTTTTTCAACTTAACTTTTAAGAAATTGTACAAATTGTTGTGTAGATGTAATATTTTAGCTGTCACATAATCAATGGTCTGCTGTAGTACACACGAGACGCCTTAAAACTTGCCTTCGAAGGTCCGAAATATGCCTAGAAGAAATATCAAGAATTTGCAAAGCAATTGTTTTCAAGATGGTCTCTTCAATTTACAAAGACTATTCAGAGAGTGACAAAAGCAACGATTAGGCCTATATTACAACAAAAATGTTATTACAGTATATTGTAAGAAGTATAAAATAATAATAATAATAATAATAATAATAAGAATAATAATAACAATAATAGTAAAAATAATAATAACAGTAATAATAATAATAATAGTAATAATAATAAAAATAATAATAATAATAATAATAATAATAAAAATAATAATAATAAAAATAATAATAATAATAATAATAATAAAATAATAATAAAAATAATAATACCGGTAATAATAATAAAAATAATAAAAATAATAATAATAAAAATAGTAATAATAATAAAAATAATAATAATAAAAATAATAATAATAATAATAATAATAAACATAAAATAATAATAATAATAATAATAATAATAAACATAAAATAATAATAATAATAATAATAATAATTATTATTATTATTATTATAATTACTATTATTATTTATTTATTCATAGATTTCAAAAAGGCGTATGACTCGGTTAAGAGAGAAGTTTTATATAATATTATTATTGAATTCGGTATTCCCAAGAAACTAATTCGATTAATTAAAATGTGTCTTAGTGAAACTTACAGCAGAATTCGTATAGGCCAGTTTCTATCTGATGCTTTTCCAATTCACTGCGGGCTAAAGCAGGGAGATGCACTATCACCTTTACTTTTTAACTTCGCTCTAGAATATGCCATTAGGAAAGTTCAGGATAATAGACAGGGCTTGGAGTTGAACGGGTTACATCAGCTTCTTGTCTATGCGGATGACGTGAATATGTTAGGAGAAAATCCATAAACGATTAGGGAAAACGCGGAAATTCTACTTGAAGCAAGTAAAGCGATAGGGTTGGAAGGAAATCCCGAAAAGACTAAGTATATGATTATGTCTCGTGACCAGAATATTGTACGAAGTGGAACTATAAAAATTGGAGATTTATCCTTCGAAGAGGTGGAAAAATTCAAATATCTTGGAGCAACAGTAACAAATATAAATGATACTCGGGAGGAAATTAAACGCAGAATAAATATGGGAAATGCCTGTTATTATTCGATTGAGACGCTTTTGTCATCCAGTCTGCTGTCAAAAAGTCTAAAAAAGTTAGAATTTATAAAACAGTTATATTACCGGTTGTTCTATATGGTGGTGAAACTTGGACTCTCACTTTGTGAGTGGAACAGAGATTAAGGATGTTTGAGAACAAGGTTCTTAAGAAAATATTTGGGGCTAAGAGGGATGAAGTTACAGGAGAATGGAGAAAGTTACACAACGCAGAACTGCACGCATTGTATCCTTCACCTGACGTAATTAGGAACATTAAATCCAGACGTTTGAGATGGACAGGGCATATACCCATAGCACGTATGAGCGAATCCAGAAATGCATATAGAGTGTTAGTTGGGAGGCTGGAGGGAAAAAGGCCTTTGGAGAGGCCGAGACGTAGGTGGGAAGATAATATTAAATGGATTTGAGGGAGGTGGGATATGATGATAGAGACTGGATTAATCTTGCTCAGGATAGGGACCAATGGCGGGCTTATGTGAGGGCGGCAATGAACCTTCGGGTTCCTTAAAAGCCAGTAAGTAATTATTATTATTATTATTATTATTATTATTATTATTATTATTATTATTATTATTATTATTATTATTATTATTATTATTATTATTATTATACAGCTTAACCCATCACGATCGCTTCAGGAAATTGGCAGCAGCTCGTCAGAAACATCCATATCAGATACTCCTCGGAGCAAGTTCGGTTCTTGATGACACACTTGGCGATTTCTCTCTCTCTCTCTCTCTCTCTCTCTCTTTCTCTACATGTGTGCCTTTTCTTGATTGTTTCATGTTGTGTCAAACGTGAGAAAGTTTAGTTTAAAATTTATGTACTTAGTGAACAATTTATCAACGAAATTAAGCGCCCGAAAATTAAAAAAAAAAATATGGTTTATTTAACGACGCTTGCAAGTGCAGAGGTTGTATCAGCGTCGTAATTTTGTCCCACAGGAGTTCTTTTCATGCCAGTAAATCTACTCACATAAGCCTGTCGCATTTAAGAACACTTAAATGCCATCGACCTGGGCCGGGATCGAACCCGCAACCTCGAGCATAGAAGGCCAGCGCTATACCAACTACGCTACCGAGACCGACCCGAAAATTTTATCTTAGATTACATCTGCAGCGCTCGGTAAAAGTGACATAAGTCAGTTTCCACAAACCTCTTTTGATAATTTATTGACAACTTACACTGGTTTATGTCGATTTGATTTTTTTCTGTATGAATTATTGTAATGGAAGGAATACTTACGAATTTTTTTCCAAGCGAGCAGATGTTCCGTAAGTTGTCAATAAATTATCAAAAAAGGTTTGTAGAAACTGACTTGTGTCACTTTTCCCAAGCACTGCATATATCATCATAATCATAATCATCATCAATATAAATTATTTTGGTTACTTATGTACAAGTTTGCGGTAGTACTGCAAGCAGCATGGGTCTAATATCGTATTCCCACGGTGTTTTTCCTGTCTTGGTTTTCTTCGTATTTGCCCATAAATTTCCCTTTCTTGCTGCACGTTGACAGAATAATAGTTCTATGCATTTCAATGTAAAAGACAGCGAGTTGGCAAACCGTGCTTCAAAGATCGGAATGACTGTTGCTCAGAATATTATGAACAACCGAAATTGCATCGCGGTGATGGTGGTGATGATGATGATGATGATGATGATGATGATATTGATGATGAAGAATAACTCTTCTCGGGTTCTCAGCCAGGTGAGTTGGAGATTAGCTTCCAAGCTTTCGACGGCTAGCTCTGCCATCTTCTTCAGGGACGAAGTGATGGGGGGGAGAACCCGAGAAGAGTTATTCTATATCAAACGCCGAGAAAGCCTCAAGTCATACATCGATATTGATGATGATGATGACGATGATGATGATGATGATGAAAATAATCCTAATAACTAGACAGCGGAACTTCATGCAAAGTAAAAGTGGATCTTTGCCGATCATGGTTTTTACGATCGAATGAAGCCGACTTTATTTTGCATAAACGCATATTTGGAAGGTTTTCCCTTTTAAATTCATATATATTTTTATTTTGCATATTTAAATGCATATATTAACATGTTTCCTTCTTTTTCCCGATTTATTAACTAAGTTCAAAATTTCTCTGGGATAAGAATAAAAATAATTTTCAAGAAATATAAAAATTACGTGAGAAAATAACCTCCGGAACGAGCTCTCTTATGTGGCTGCTAACTTCTCCATGATAGAAAGCAGAATCATCATGCTGGAAAACGTGGGTACTCCCCTAACTGAATTCCATGCAGTTGTGGAAAAGTTGAAAGACTTAGGCCTACTGGGAACAGTTCCTGGATCACAGAGTAAAGCAGTGGCTGCAAAATTTGAGCGTGTTTAGAGAATAATTCTGGATATGAAGAAATGCTCCAAATTGCTGACATTCTCAGTGGAAAATGTGAAACAGTCACTGAAATTCTGAACATTTCTGCTTACAAGTACACCAGTTACATCATGTGATGTCAAGAGATCGTCCTCGGCATTTAAACTGTTTCTGACAGATTAAGAGAAGTTTCGTAGTAGAAAACCTGGATAAATCGTTGGTTGTTTACTGATATAAAATTACATACGTGAAAGGCAAAAAAAGTTAAAAGAAAAAAAAGTAGAAGAATTAGAAAGTTAAAAATGTACAAATTCAAATATGTATATAAAATCAGAAAATAATAAATTTATAGAAAAAATAAATATAATAAAAATGATGATAGCTTAATGACAATTATTACTTTCAATTATTTTCATGCACATCGTAGTATTAAACCAAATATATCTCTAAAGTGTATTTTTTACTGCATATATTTTAATTTTAGCACATATTTTAACAGTTTTTACTGCATGCATATTTTCAGATTTTTATTGTATAAAGTTCCATGGTCTACTAATAGCTATAAAAGTTTATTCTGTCGAATCATTTTAATACTGGTACAGTATTGTAGACATACTATTGATTGTATTGACATTCTCGATGAAGTAACAAACGTTTCAGTGGCTGTCTTATAATCATTATATTAGAGATAACAACAGTTTTATGTTTGTGCGCATGTTATGACGATATTTGATGGATAGTCCCCAGGTTCTTGGGTAGAACGTACCCTGTCGAAATTATTTTCTTTTTATAGTCTCTCATTACACGAATTTCTTGGAAATATACTCTTTAAGCATTAATGGTTCTTAGCAAGTGTAGCGAATTATACTAGAATGATTTTGATCATAATAAGCGATCAGTAGGGCTTCCGTGTCCGGGCTAGAGGTATCAAGAAATAATTGTACACCATTTATTAACAGAAGGATATTTTATTATTATATGTTTGGCACAGGATGCAGAAATTCTTCAAGACTTTATTTTTATGACAACAACGCAAGAACATTGAAGAAAACAAAAAAGATACGATTTATCATTGCGATTTATGTCACGAATTGCTAACAGTCAACATTAATCATCCTAGTGTAAGGAGAGTCTGTATACCGAATTTTGAAGATTTCGAGCCTACCCACGAAATAAATAAATGCATAAATAAATTAAACGGGAACATTCTGAGTTTGTCGCCGTCCTGGGTGGCGCAGTCAGTATAGTGCTGGCCTTCTGTGCCAGAGTTTGCAGGTTCGATTCCGGCCTAGGTCGATGGCATTTAAGCGTCCCTAAATGCGACAGGCTCATGCCAATATATTTACTGGCATGTAAAAGAACTCCTGCGAGACAAAATTCCGGCACACCGGCGACGCTGATATAACCTTGGCAGTTGCGAGCGTCGTTAAATAAAACATAATTAATTAATAATCAATTCGAGTTTATCTAGCAAAACATAAAGGAAAAATTCTGCAGTGCTTGGGAGAAATGACATAAGTCAGTTTTCACAAACCTTTTTTGATAATTTATTGACAACTTACACTGGTTTATGTCGATTTGATTTTTTTCTGTATGAATTATTGTAATGGGAGGAATATCTATGAATTTTTTCCAAGCGAACAGATGTTCCGTAAGTTGTCAATAAATTATCAAAAAAGGTTTGTGAAAACTGACTTGTATCACTTTTCCCGAGCACTACAGAATTGTGTTAAACTTTCATGAATATAGAATTTTGATTTCGAACTTTGCTAGGACGATGATATAAGTGAAGTGTTGGAGAGAACATCTATATATATATATATATATATATATATATATATATATATATATAATTTGAACTGGTAATGGAAATTATGGGAAAACGGCTGAACGGATTTTAATAAATGGCCCCTCATTTTGAAGCTTGGAACTCAAAGTTTTTCGGAAAAATAGTAGTTTTTCAGTGAAATGTCAATTTTCCTACATAATTTTCCTATTTTCCAAAATCCATCTGTCGTCACTGTTGCGATCTAGCTAATTGCATTCAGGAGAAGCGAAGCGAGCATCAAGTCGGCCGTGTTGCATTTCAGAATAAAACAAAACACACACTACAGTAAACAATATTACACGAAGGCCATGATCTGCAAGAGTGCTGACATATTTAGAGCTCAAATTAAATTGGTTATTAAAAACTTAACTTACTAAAAATAATTTACAGGTTCGATTCTGTGGTGTGTAATTTTCTGGGTACAGCTGTGTATTGGATATTAAAAACTACAAAACTTGAGGTGGTTTGATGACATTATTACCATCAGAAATGAAATATTATTGTAGTTAATGCCGTGACGTGATTATTTTTAATTAATTATACATATTAATGCTATGTTCATGATATGAAAGTGGGGTTATGTAAGTAGATGTAGAGAATAACTTAAATTAGATTTTGATTTCTATATTTTACTGAGTGGCGGCTATATAGTAGGCCTATATATATAGTATATGTTACTGAAAGCTATAAAACTTACGTAAGATAATAATATTATTAAAAATCAAATATTTTTATAGTTATTAATCAAGTGGGGTTGGGTCATTTTCATATATTTAATGGCGGTGTGGCGTAGATATTTATATGCGTGGTTCTCTTCAGTATTGGCTCGAGAGAGAGTATCTTTCATTATTATGGAAGCAAATAACTTTCAGAATGTCTGGTATTCTTAATTGAAAATAAATCTGAAAAATGTTTATTTGAACATCTAATGAACTTAGTTTGCAGCATTTGCTGCACAAGCTACTAGTTAATTGTATAAAAGGCTTCTGATGAGTATAATAAATTTGACGATATATAATGGAATTTTATAAGATTATCTCTATGTTTCATTCCGTAATTCAATGCTGTAATGTTGATATTATGAAATAATAATAATAATAATAATAATAATAATAATAATAATAATAATAATATTATTATTATTATTATTATTATTATTATTATTATTATTATTATTATTATTATTATAAGAAGGTTCTTTTATAACGTAGTTTTGTAGTAGTTAATCGTAAAAATGGTTAGGAGACCACAAGAATTCTATTTTAAATGCCAGAAGCTTTGCATGATGCCATTCGTGCCATAAGAGGTTACGCTGAATTTCGTGGAGTTCTGTTGGGGCGGAAGCTAGTAAAAGCTTTTCTGAATAAGACTGAACATGACTAATTGTTTGTGGGCTCACCTGGAGCAGCAGACAGCAGATGACGATGAGGAGGACAATCGGCCCCCACCTGACGATACCTCTGAACATGGGCGACATGACTCGTGTGGACTACCCCTCACAGCTGGCGGCTCACCACAATGACTGCAGTCCGTATTGTATTCACCTCCACTGTCTGCAATGATTTCACTTCCAACAGATGGGCAAGTTCACCACTTCACTATTTTCTTAGAAACGTTTACACATCCCACGTAACACAGGTTCATAGTCAATTTCATCTCGAGATCCAGAACACTTAGTTGTAACGCAGATTAAAATCTTATGTCTTATATCGTAGGTCGATTGAGAATTAATTCTTACGTAGGACCGAACAAAATGTTGCAAACAATATTCTCTTCACACAGCAGTATTACAGTAATCTGAAAACTCATTATTGAAGTTCCCATCGTAGCATTATTTCCGATCATTATCGAAGAAATTGAAGAAAATGATGGACGTGAAGTAATTTTAGTATAAATTTCGCACCATTATTAAGGGAACTTCAATATCTTTTCGTGGGATGAACAATTTCAAATGTTCTCTTCGCTTCTTTTGTGTATTGTGATCATGTAATGACGCGATCTTTGAATAGAGGATTATCTAGCGGATTTACATTCAAGTTTTTATTTCTTAGTTTTTTTTCTTCCCCGCTGTTTATATATTACACTGCGGTTTGTATGGAATTGGATATGATTGGTCTCACACAATTGCACTTTGATGTGTTGGAATGATTAAGAGGACGTGCCGAGATATCTTGTATCAGTTACACAGGATCCTTCACTGGATCACTACAAAAACAAGTACACTGTACATTAACATCCGTTGCTAAGCATATCCTTGCAAGCCAAGGGCAACGTTGCGATTTTTTCGTTGTCTATAAGATGCCAGTACTCTGACATAGCGATCGGTGAATGGTAGCAACATCACGCTTATGTGTTGAAAGATTTCTTTACGATACCTCTCGCCTTGAAGTAGTTACACAATTTTGATTCGACGTTTTCTTTTTCTGTTCCCTATATCAAGGATGCGATGGTGATGATTTTGAGGTCCTTGACGAACAATCACTTCCCACAGCTTTGTATAGAACCACTCTTTGTAGTTGACTGTTTGAATAAATATGCAAATTGAGATGCGTTTTGTAAGATATTTTTCTCTTGTTAGTCACGAGTTCTATTGTGTTGTTATCTTATTTTTAGGCGGTTGAGTTTTCTGGAGACACACGCGCCAAAGTGAGAATAGCGACCAGGTGACTTATTTATGAGAGTTGATGCTCTGGTTTTTAACGCCTGCCTGTGAATGTTTGTTACACTACAGCATCCGCTCGTATGAATTATTTAACACCCATATCAGTAACCGCACCTTGTCAGGGACTTTCTGTTACTCAAAAAACTATGCACTTTGTACTATTGCTATTATAGTAAAATGAAATTATTATCGTAGTGTCCTTTTAGAGTGATACATTTAGAAAAATAATAACACTATTATTCACCTTCTTCACTAATATTTTAGTACTTTTTAATACTTTCTAGAAATATTAGTGGGTGTTTTTTTATTTTAGTCTGCTTAATATCTTTTATAACAAAACTGTAATCATTTCAGAATTACGTAATAACAACTATCAAGCATTTAGTGAAAGTTATAAATGTCTATTACACTTAATGAGGCTCTAAAAGACGGGTGCTTTCTTGTAAAGCATTGTCATACACACACGCTGTTGACTTTTTATAACAATGTTATCCTGTTGCCGATCCGGAGGTTAAAAACTAACTCTTCAGCACTCGGCGAAAAGCTGTCTGTTTTTATAACACTGAAATGATGTTCTGTATTTGAAAACTGTTTTTATGAGTCTAAACACACACTATACAGTTGATAGATGTGATAGCTGACACATTTCTTTATTTATAGTCCCACTGACATTTTTATGAAACTGTCTTAGAGTGCAGTAATAGTTCTAGCTAGTTTACTGATTGCCTTTCAGATCATTGTAGCTGACAGTTGCGTATAACACACAACACTCGATTCGAACGCGTTTTCACGTGATTATAACTCACAACACTGACAAAATCGCCTTCAGTTTCATTACAACATGTTATGATTCACATAGCAGGTTTCGTAGACGCTCGTCATTTGTTAACAACGAAATAGGTTAGCTGTAGAGAAACGCAGAACGCTGCGCCCTTGTTTCGTGACGTGCAGATCACTTCCTGTCCGCAGCGGATGCTGGATGATCGGCAGATGGGCGCGAACTCGGGACCGGTGTTGTGTGGGTGTTGACAACCTGAGAGTGGCGTGCGGTGTGGCGTGTAGTGGGTGGAAGTGGACGGCCAGGTAGACTCTCCCTTCCCTCTCCTCACGCCGCACTTGTTGAACTTTATAGTGGCTAGGAAGGAAGGAACCGAGCGGCGGGGGGGGGGGGAGGTAAATTGTTATGATGGGCTATCAAAAGATCAGTGAAGCTCCGACCCTTCGCGTGGTGTCCTTACCTGGTCGTCTGGACTCAATTCACAAGTACAAAAGTCGCGTTTCGGATAATATATTACTGTCAAATGATTGTTGACATCTTTATATTCCTGTAATAAATAGTTTTAGCTTTTTAGAAAAGTTCTGATGACAAGGGAGCTCATTAGAACGCTAGAACCGGTAGCAGAGATCTGGAGTTAACGAAAGAAAGACGCTTGAAAACCATTTTACGTTTACGACATAAAGTGACATGCTGCGAATAGTGTAGCATAAATGGGACTGGTTGTAAAATCCTCGACATCGTGCATAAAACATCGATATTTTGAAATAAGTTTGACAGATACACGACCCTCTGTCTTTCTCAGTGGCATTATTACCTGCAGTAGAAGGACTTTTCAGTTACGAAATCTTCAGCGTAATCTAATAGGCTAATGTAATAGACGTAAAAAGGTTGAAAGCCAAGCAGTAGTACAGGGTGTCCCATAAAGAACATAATAAAATCATTAAAACTTACAACTATCATTGAAAAATTACGAACATTTTAATACTACAACACCAGAGGCGTCATTTCAGTTTTAGCTTGGCGAGGTGGCAATATTTTTTTTACGGGAGGTCTTATAGGGCAATGTTATTCAATCTATGGTACGCGTACCCATGGGGATACGTGCAGTTGTCTCAAAGGATACGCATCCCAATGACTATGTATGTAAAAATGCTGACATATTTATTTTATTATATTTATTGATAATTATTGCAGCTTACATATTTTCTTTACAATATCAACTCTCGTTTTTCCTTGCTTCAATATCATTTTACATAATTCATTACTATTGTTGTTATATCAATAATTGCTATATATAATAATAATAATAATAATAATAATAATAATAATAATAATAATAATAATAATAATAATAATAATTTATTTTGCACACAACATAAATCACGTCCACACCTGTGGAGTAACGGTCAGCGCGTCTGGCTGCGAAACCAGGTGGCCCGGGTTCAAATCCCGATCGGGGAAAGTTACCTGGTTGAAGTTTTTTCCGGGGTTTTCCCTCACCCCAATACGAGCAAATGCTGGGTAACTTTCGGTGCTGGACCCCGGACTCATTTCACCGGCATTATCACCTTCATATCATTCAGACGCTAAATAACCTAGATGTTGATACAGCGTCATAAAATAACCCAATAAAATAAAATAAAAACATAAATCACAGTCTTTTGTTATTTAATATACAATTTAAATACAGTCTGGGGGTACGAAGGTTAAAAAAAAGTATTTTGGAGGTATGCTAGCAAAAAAGATTGACTAACACTGTTATAGGGTATATCACGTGGCATTTTCTCTGAAATGAACTATTTTCCATACCGTGAATTGAGATAAACCTGACTTAAAAAATTAACCATATCACATACACTGAATATATTTTTAAAGTTTATTATTTCCCCTCTTTCTAGAGTTTTTTTTTTATTATTTTAAGTCTCAAATAGGACTGATGTCATGGTTATTATTTATGGTCAGGGTCTTACCACTTTAGACTTAGTTCCCACACACAGGCCTAGTATTATCTTCTTTCACATGATCCCAGCACATAATTTGCATGCAATGTTGTTAATATGAAGTAAGTGCGTTCAAATGAACCCACAAAACTTTATTGATAAAGACATTATAATTTCAAGTAACAAAAAAAGTTATAGCCTACTTTTATTTACAATAGGTAACAACTACTAAAGTAGTAGCAAAGCGTAACGTCTTGGTTCCATTCGAGCAAAGTTATTGACTAGGTCGTCTTTTATTTCTTAAGCGTTTATAAAAGTGGAATATCTTAATATTAAAGGTACAGTTGTAATATTTCTCTCTTTAGTAGTAGGCTAAATAGTAGCACTAAATTATCATGTTTGTTATATTAAACTCGTCGGGGGAGGGGGAGGCAATTCATCTCTACTGTCTCTAAATGACGCCTCTGTGAAACACTTTATCATACAATTATTGAACGATTGGAATATCTGTTCCAATACATCTTTCAATCAAACTGTCTTTTCTTTCTGTAAACGGCCCAAGGAAACTTACTTTCTGGATGGCCCTCGTAATTGCGCTCAAGTGGCCAAAATTTGTATACACACTTGTTTTGACATTATTAACACGGTGGAAGAAAAAAATAACTTTTTTATCTATCCCCATGAGAATGTTTGCTTGTTAGTTCTTGTCAGTTTGGTCCGGTAAAAAGTATCGCAAGATATCCATTAGAGCAAAGTAAAGTAGTAAAGGTAATGTCATCATTAGAGCCAGGATTCATATGGACAAAAATACTCTGATATATGCAAAATCAAACCAGAAATATGGAAAAACATACAAAATCAATTTATGTAACATATCAAGTATCGGTAACAATTGTCAAAGTTCCAGATACAACACTGTGCGCATGTGCAATGCTTATAGTTAGGCAATATAGGAACATATGTTTAAACCTTCTTGCCTACATACAAAATTATTCTGGACTAAGAGTCGGCCCATATTTTGTTTCTAGTACTGTACATTTGAAATGAATTGTTAGAGAAAAAAAAAACCGTTTCCAAGAAGATAAATTTTAACATATTCAATTTTATTAATTTCACATTTGTGCAAGTTTCTCGTTTCCGATTGGCATTATAACCTTTGCATTCTTAACCCTTAAATTCGCAAAGTATCCTATAGGATACAACAGGTTAATAGGCTATATGCTATAATTTTAATAGTAGTCTACAATAGAAAAAAAATTGGTAGGAAATAGTAAAATGCGTTACAAGAGCGGTATGTTGAAGTTTTCATGTTCGAGGAAAAGTTTGAAAAAGCGAAACGTAGTTGAGCTTTTTTAATTTCCGAGAATTGAAAGAAAACATACCGCTCGTGTATCGTACATTATTTTGTGCGAAGATCGTTTATTACATACCTGAAAGAGGAATTTCTAATTAGTTGCAATGAAATCTCAATCTTGGTTTCTGTTCAATGACGGCAAACTTGCAAAACAAAAACATCTATCTTCAACATTGTTGCTATAAAATGTTTTCTGTGTTTACTATACTCCAGCAGGCCTGTCTGTCTTTTTTTTCCCCCAGTCTATAAATGCGAACTTAAAACAAACTTTAAGGTTATGTAATGATTTAGAGTTTACTTAATTCTTGCAAATATTTAAAAACAATAATTAACAGTGCAATTTAGGTGAAATTGCAGTGGTAAGTTTCCAATTTATAATTATTACTATATTGAACGTCTCTAAAAATAATATGTTAAAAGCCTAAAGCAGTAAAATCAATATGTCACTTAAGCGGTAAGAAGAGGGAAATTGTTGTGTGTGTTAGGTTAGGAATACTGAATGTGGAATTTTAAACTTTCCGCGGATTGGTTTTGTGCGGAAACCAAGCAAATACGCACGATTTCGCACAAATTAAAATTTCACAATGCTATAATATTTTATGACATAATATAAAATATGGACATTGCGATAGTTGTTTTCTTTACAGTCCGGCATGGTTTAATAAACTAGTGTGAAAAATGAATTTTGCCAATTAAGGGTTAACTAACAAAATTTCTAATTTGAATTATAATACTTAAATAAATAGGTACTTAATATATGTTTTTCACAAAAATCGCAGAACATGATCGTCCCGTCTGTCCTCGTGCCTTCTTTATTTGTTACCCATTGTTCTGGCACGATGATTTTTTAGGTGTCATCGAGAATTTCCTTTTCCTTAATATGTTTTATAAATTAATTTGTTAGTCGTGATCATTGTAATTGGGCTTTGCCTGTTATGTCCAACAACAAATGAATGAATAAATAAATAAAAACCACACAGAATTGTCCTTGGGCTGATAATATTTGTATCTTAACCAAGAACAAACGTCAATGTTACGTTTCGCGCATATTGAGAAAAATGGGATCACAGTTGATTGTTGTCGGCAGAGTGAATACACTTCATATGAGGCCACAGTAGGCCTTTGTTTGTTTAGAGAAAATATTATACTGAAAAAAAAAAATAAAAAAAATTCAAACTTTGCATATATGGCGATCTGTGCAACAAAATCCTGAAAGTATGCCGAACTCCATTTTATTTCAAGGAGTGCAGTTCGGTGGCTCCTTTGAACACCCACCTACAGATTTATGACTTCCTACACAAACACCGCTGACAATTCCATCCTGTCCCCTCGTCCCAACATTGCACAGTTGCCACAATCCTGGTGACGCTCGAAATGAGACAGTGAGACTGACGGGATTCTTGGAATTCGGAAAAGATGCGACAACTCTGCCTCCACGTGGATTTGACGGGAGCCTGTCAATTCTTCTGAACAAGGGTTGTGATTGGTTACTGACAGGAGAAGACAAGATTTCCGTCACAGTAAGGAAGACATTTATTTATGACAACCAATTAGTAGGGGGCAGTAGAAGGTCTGTCGGCAAAGTCCTTTCTATGAAACTGCACTCCATGAAATAAAATAAGCTATACAATATATGCAAAATAGACTATTATATGCCGAAACACCCAAAATATGCAAAAACATATAATATTAATTCTGCATATTCGTAATGTTCAAAATGTATATAAAACTGTTTTTGCATGACTTTCAAAGAGCCTGTAAATATATGCATTTGCATATTATGAATCCTGGCCCTAGTCATCACCATAACAGGCTATGAATTTTTATTTTTTTTTATTTTATTGCGTTATTTTACGACGCTGTATCAACATCTGAGGTTATTTAGCGTCTGAATGATATGAAGGTGATAATGGCAGTGAAATGAGTCCGGGGTTCAACACCGAAAATTACCCAGCATTTGCTCGTATTTTGGGTTGAGGGAAAACCCCGGAAAAAACCTCAACCAGGTAACTTGCCCCGATCGGGATTCGAACCCGGGCCACCTGGTTTCGCGGCCAGACGCGCTGACCGTTACTCCACAGGTGTGGACAACAGGCTATGAAGACCCACAGGATGGCGGAAGGCTAAGGCTTCCACCTTTACAGTCAACCGGCATTAATAGCAGTAGGGTTGTCAGTCCTACGTGCCCACCGCCTTTACCCCCAAGAAGATGCCTCAGGTACTCATTTTGGGCGCGTGCAAATATTTTCGGGCAGTAGGCTATGTCTTACGACTCCAATGTTAGCGTTCTGATTTTGGTGTCAAAGTAAAGATCTTGTTTATATCGTCGGTGTAAGAAAGACGTATTCACGTAAAACCCACTTCTGTGTCCCCAGCACAGGGCACAGAGCCACACCCATTTCTTTTTTTATACTTCTTGCTGGCGAGCAGTAGATTACCGCAACTTTCTCCACACACTGTTAACAAACTTGCCTGTTTAAATGAAACTTCTCCTTACGCATCTCATTTTCATCCACATTTGACCTCCATCTCTCTCTGAAGATTAGAGACCATAAAAGGAAACAAGCTTGCAGCAAACTGCGGGACGAGTAATCAACCCTCACGATGGCTCTTCGTTGGATCCACATCTGCTTACAGATATTTCCAGGACTAAGGCCCGGTTTCTTCAACCTTTGTTAAAATGTACCTAACATAGCATTAATGTATTATTTATTTATTTATTTATTTATTTATTTACTTATTTATTTATTTATTTAACTGTAAGTTAAAATTATATATTGCTGTTAAAAATATTGCGTTTCTTCAACTTTACATTTCACATTTTAACATTCTGTTTGTTAACTCACTGTCAGGACCAGAGATTCTAGAGTTTAACCATAACCTATATTTCTGAACTCTGACAATTGCGATTCTCGCTTGTTTCCGTTGTTTGATTCAGAGGATAGAAGTCTTTCTATTCTCTCAGGTTTGGCTTATGCTTCTTTCCATCGTTTGTATACCTTATTTTATTTCATGGAGTGCAGTCTCATAGAAAGGACTTTGCCGACAGACCTTCTACTGCCCCCTTCTAAATAAATGTCTTCCTTACTGTGACGGAAATCTTGTCTTCTCCTGTTAGTAACCAATCACAAGCTTCGTTCAGAAGAATTGACAGGCTCCCGTCAAATCCATGTGGAGGCAGAGTTGCCGCATCTTTTCCGAATTCCAAGAATCCCGTCAGTCTCATTTCGAGGGTCACCAGGATTGTGGCAACTGTGCAATGTTCGGACGAGGGGACAGGATGGAATTGTCAGAGGTGTTTGTGTAGGAAGTCATAAATCTGTAAGTGGGTGTTCAAAGGAGCCACCGAACTGCACTCCTTGAAATAAAATAAGGTACATCACAATAGCATGGAGCGGCGTATTGCCATATTAGTATTGTTGTTGTGAAATGGAAAACACTGGAACAAAAAGAAATGGTGGGACTAATTTCTCTTCGTTCGAGAGAAGCCTTCTGCTGGAAATAATTTTGCAGTATAAACCAATTATTGAGAATAAACAAACAAACGGATCTATGTTGATAGCGAAAAGTGAGGCTTGGCAGAAAATAGCCTATACCTTTGTATGAACTTCTGGTCTGTAAAATCACAGAAATCATCCGCTCTGCTTATGTATTCATGGATATCATTTTTTAAACAATCAAATTATAGAAGTTCAGCATCTAACGCAACAGCCATATTGAATACTTCTATGCTAACAGAGAGTTAAATGATTTAACTGCACGAAATTGAGGAGTTAAATTAACATGGGTTTTAACAGGCTGTTAGTAGGCCCTACTAACAGTTGTTGAAGAAATGCTTCAACTGTTAAGTTTAC
Source organism: Periplaneta americana (assembly GCF_040183065.1). Lineage (NCBI taxonomy): Eukaryota > Metazoa > Arthropoda > Insecta > Blattodea > Blattidae > Periplaneta > Periplaneta americana. The sequence continues at coordinate 29,767,418 of NC_091120.1, read as the reverse complement.
ATTTAAAATGCAATAACACACTGTTATAATTTAACTAAGTGTTATTTGGCTATCTCACATCACATCCTCTACTAATTTGTAATTATCTGCTGGAAGTTAGCTACGGTACAGGCAACTCAGAATTGTCTTACTTCAGTTTTCGTTAAAGAAGGTGAATCTATTTTATGGAGCTTACGAAGCGAATAATAAACATAATAGGCCTATTGGTACGGTTGAAACTTCTCTCGCATGTACATACCGTGTGTTTTAGACCACCTGTATCAGGCTTTTTTCTCGAAAACTACATGATACTGGTTTTTCATAAAAAAATGTTTGCTAACCGAAACCTATGAAAAAATCGATTGTTGGTAGTATCACTTCCCGTAACAAACCGGAAGTATGGGTACCTGTGGCCAATTTCGAAATTTCAAATAAGAACATGGCTCATTGAAGGTGCCATTGGAAACTACTTTTAAAAAGAAACAACTTTTACTCAAACTTTTTTTGTCTAACTTTTATTGTTTACTCACAAAACAACAAAAATGGTATCTTCTGAGAAATGTTGAACGTTAAGTACGTACTTTCTTCGTAGTAAGTGTTCAAAATGTCGGTCACCCTGTGCTAAACAGGGCGACTGTGACTGAATATTTGAGGCAAAGCTGAGCAATGAATATTCTTGCTCTTATGCTTGAGTTTATAGAACCTTTTCAAGGTCAATGGTCAATTGTTCAGAAACTGTTTATACACGTTATTTGTGTTAGGTGAATATTTGTCTTTGTATTGGGATATAACTTTCTTTTTTGTGTGTCTTTCACATATTTAATTCCAACGATCGGAATCACCCGACTTTCGAGGGTGAATCCGATAGTTTGCAAGACTTGTAAACAATATAAAAAAGATAAATTATGATTTTCTAAGGAAATATTTTCATATTGCGTGTTAGAACCAAAGGAGTAATCTTTCAATTTACAACAGAGCGTTTTAAAAATATTTTGTATTATCTAATCTAGAGACAGTTTCCGTATAGGTCAGTTACTGTCGGATGATTTTCCAATTCGCTGCGGGCTAAAGCAAGAAGATGCACTATCACCTTTACTTTTTAACTTTGCTCTAGACTCTAGAGTCTAGAATGGCCTATGCCATTAGGAAAGTCCAGAATAACAGAGAGGGTTTTTAATTGAATGGGTTACATCAGCTTGTTCATGCGGATGACGTGAATATGTTAGGAGAAAATCCACAAACTATTAGAAAAAAAAAACAGGGTAAATTTTACTTGAAGCAAGTAAAGAGATAGTTTGGAAGTAAATTCCGAAAATACAAAGTATATGATTATGTCTCGTGACCAGAATATTGTACGAAATGGAAATATAAAAATTGGAAATTTATCCTTCGAAGAGATGAAAAATTCAAATATCTTTGAGCAACAGTAGCAAATATAAATGGCACTCGGGAGGAAATTAAACGCAGAGTAAATATGGGAAATGCCTGTTATTATTCGGTTGAGAAGCATTTGTCATCCAGTCTGCTGTCAAAAAAACCTGAAAGTTAGAATTTATAAAACAATTATATTACCGGTTGTCCTGTATGGTTTTGAAACTTGGACTCTCACTTTGAGAGAGGAACAGAGGTTAAGGATGTTTGAGAATAAGATGCTCAGGAAAATATTTGGGGCTAAGAGGGATGAAGTTACAGGAGAATGGAGAAAATTACACAACGCAGAACTGCACGCACCTGACATAATTAGGAACATTAAATCCAGACGTTTGAGATGGGCAGGGCATGCTACACTATACCTTTGGGCAGGCCGAGACGTAGATGGGAGGATAATATTAAAATGGATTTGAGGGAGGTGGGATGTGATTGTAGAGAATGGATTAATCTTGCTCAGGATAGGAACCGATAGCGGGCTTATGTGAGGGCGTCAATGAACCTCCGGGTTCCTTAAAAGCCGTAAGAGACATTTCCCCAAAATCAATTGGGTCACCCCACTCTACTCCATATATACAGAGATCTGTTTGATTAATTGAATGCAGTTCCATTAATTCGAATTCAACATAAGTAATTAATATTTTCTTTGCATGTTAAATCAATGAGTCGCTCTGGGCAGAACTATTTCAAAAGTTGATAAACTGAAGTTCAAGCATACACTTGGGCTTAACAAAAAGGCAGAACGTGTCACGAGATCTCTAGGAGGCAAGTCGCTCTTATTCCTATATAATAAATAAAGCAATGTGCTGCGTCAGAGTCACGAAGTCGCCATAGGCGGGATTCTCTTTAATTTATTGTTAGCTTACTCAGGTGGCCGGCCGAACAATAAAAGAACTGGAAACTGTATCGCCTGGGTTCGATGCCCGGCAATAGCTTCCCGAAGTCCTGTTCAGCAAGTAAATCAGGATTATTACAGTTCTGCTAGATTATGCATGAACAGGCTCTAGGTGACGCCATATTGGAAGACGGTATTTAAATAATACATTCACTATAGAACAGTTAATTGAAAATTTTCAGAAGGTCAACCAAGAAATTGGTTTCTTGTTTATAAACTTTGAAAAGACCTTTGATTAGAAATCGAACGAACAAAACCATGGAAAATGTTTGGTAAATAGTTTATAATTTCCTTAACAGAAGCAATTCAAGATTCTGTAATCAATAGGATGCGGATTTATAGGTCGTTAAAATGTAATTTTAGGTGCCTAAAATAGGCTTAAAAAGTGCAGGAAATAGTACCTAAAGAATTGAAAATAGGCTATAACAAAAAATAATGCTTTCTTTAAAAACATGTTCCAAATCATCAGGAATGATTGGAATGACCTACCTTTTGATTGGAATGACCTACCTGCAGCGGTCTTTGAGGGCTGTCCTTCCTTAAGGAGATTCAAGAATAACTTAAAAAGTTGTGTATAAAGTGCAAATTAAAATTAAGGTGACATTTAACATTTAATTTTTTAAGGTGACATGTATTTATCTAGCCTGACGAGTTACTTCCTTGGTTTGAATTGTAAATTATTTAAAAATAGCGTGTAAGAGGGCCTTAGACTACAAATGTTTAGTTTAAATGTAGTTCTGTTTATAAGTATGCATAAGGGTGTAATTATTTGACTTATTTGAACTGTTGTATCAGTGAAGCGAGGTGAGTCAGTGAAGTTATGGTTTTACAGTGCAGTGAACAGTTCCGATCAGTGATAATTTATAGCGTCAATGAAATGTGTCCTATAGTGTCAGTGAAATGTGTTACAGAGTGTCAGTGAAATGTGTGCTAAAGTGTCAGTGAAATGCGTCATAGTGCCACTACAGGGAGTGAGATAAGAATAAAGTGAAAGACTATTGAAACTTATGTAGTGCCTATACATAATTATGTAGGTTGTATTGTAAAATTAGGTATTTTATTTATGTTTTATTATTATTGTGTTAAATTGTATTGTGTATTCTTATTGTATTGTGTATAAAATTGTATATGTATTGTAAAATTGTATTGTGTACTGTAAATTTTATTGTGTATTGTTTATATTGTGTATGCCACTGCCACCGGGTGCTTGCCCACTTGCAGTGTAAATAAATACATACATACAATTCACTTCTAGAATTTAATAATTTTAAATGCTTATACACCGTTACCACCACTGCTACTAAAAGTACAAGAGCAACAAATATCTAACTAGTTAGCCCAATAGGATAAAGGTTGGTAATATTGTGATACTAATAATATTATGATGGTTCTTTTTAAGAATTTTTTGCTGAGCGAGAAAAGGACCAGTTTTGTGCAGAAACTTGTCCACGAACATTCCCTTAATACGTTAACGCAAAAAAATCGATCTTCCTCTCGCTCAGTAAAATTGTAAAAAATTCTCAAAAAGAACAATCATAATATTATTAGTATCACAATATTACCAACCTTTATTCTACATAAACTAAACAATTAAATGTGAAAAATAAGTTTTAGACATAAATTCAGTATACAAACAAGTCAAATGTAATCAATTTCTACCAAGCCTTGTCCGTTAGTGTCCATAACTAGCTTCACAATAAATTACTAATACTTTTTTCTAAATGTTTAACTAAAAAGTAATGCCGTCTTTCACTTAAACAAATTTGTATGCTGAAAATGAACGCTCCACATCCACTGAAGTAACAGGAGCGTATTTCAATTTCGGCACTAGTTGGACAGGAATGTTACATTGTAAATCCGTGTTCTTCCCTGCTAGGACATCTGAAATAGTACGCAGATTCTTCAGACCTACATTTCTCTGCAGAACTTGCTCCAGTTTATCCCGTACTTTATTTCCAACAGAACCAGGAAATACATTTCGGATTTAAAATATAAATTTTTGAAATAAGAATGAGTTTTTTGACCGATTAGAGATAAAGATACTTAATAGGTCATAATAGGCTTTGTCGTCAAAATATGCATTTTTAGGTGCTATTAAAATACCAATTTTAGGCGTAGTTTTATATGAAACGGGTACTTGTAAGTTTTTATGAACTTATCTTTTAAGTTTTTACCTAAAATCCGAAGTCTAGTAAACAGATTCAACATTGATATGTTATCGTCGTGTCTCCTTCTTCTTGTCCTTCTTGTTGTTCTTCTCCTTCTGCTCCTCTTTCTTTGTTTTTCATCTTCAGCAGCTGATAATAGAGAGTTTTTGCCATTACGTGTTTCTTGTTACTGTAAACTATGTCACATAACCGAATACGGTAAATAAAATTTCGGGCTTTGTCATAAAAATAGTTATTGCCCAGCCATCTGTTAATGAATACGATAAAGACAAAAAAAAAAAAAACGGAAGAAACATATAACTTTTGCATTTTTTATTCAATTTCACATTTTATTGCGGATTCGGATTTTGACTGTGGTGTTTCTGATATTACTGTTCATTACTGTGCATCTGATGTGACAAAAATTAGGACCAGAAAATTTGCCTAGTTCAGTGTAGAAAACGAGCTAGAGAAGAATAATTATTGACTCTAATATCAAATATATGTATTTTGTTACAGAACAGCAATAACGACTTTTTAACCACGCTAGTGTTTTAAAAGATCACTGCTTATCCTAAGTCTGGAAGAAATGAAAGGGAATTTAGATTAGGAGAGTAGTGGGTACAGTGAGACACAAAATATTAAGACATACGTATGCAAGTGAAATTTCAAGTAATTTTGAAATCAAGTGCAATAGAAATATACATTAAAACATGAAGTACAATAATACATAAACAGAAATGTTAATAGATAAAGGACATAATATACAATGCGTGTTTGTAAAAAAATGCAAATGTCTCACTGTGCCCATTCAGGAGGGTACAGTGAGACACTACAGTGTCTATTAATAGACATTGAAATGATTTACATTTATTTCAAAAGAAAAGAAAGCTTGCTGTCTCTTTAACTTGCCATGTTCTGTAGACTTATTTAGAATCATTTTGATGTCTGACTTCGAAACCATTGAAACATCTGGAACATTTGGAAAAGTGAATTTTCCATGACTTTTCAAACTTTTGCGAAAAAATAAAATGAATTTTTGATGATAACAAAGCGTATAATTATAAGAATTTAATTTAATTCTTTATTATTTTTTAATATTTTCTTAAATTTTGTGAATATTTTTTTATTTAAGAAACCATTAAAATGTAATGTATCCATTATTTTAAGCTATAGTTCCTAAATTGGTTACTAATATGTTCATTTTTAATGTTAGTAATATAATTACAGTTTATTTTTGCAAATCATTGGTAAATGGGAACAGTAAGACATCTCAGTGTACCCTTCAATGGCATGTCTCACTGTTCCCTTTACGCATAGTTCGTTTAAAAATGGCGCCATCACTTCAAAATCAAAACAAGAAAGACGAAACTTTGCCAAATATAACGTCAAATACCATAGTATTAGGTAAAAAAAAACATTCATATTTATATCTCATTCGTATATCTAATATAACCTTCATTAAACACAAGCCAAAATTTTACTTCTAGAGTGAAAAATTACGAATTATTTTTTCATCACTCACCTTTATAACTAGAATCAAATCGAGTATGAAAATACTGTTACTTTACTCATGCAACATACAACTCCACTGTTACAAACATTTCAACATCAAAATTTACCATCTAATAAAAATGTCACACTGTTCTCCCTGTCTCACTGTACCCACTTCTCCCCTATATAGCAGTTATTATATGCTGATATGTCTATTCAACCTCTATCGGATGAGTTGAGTACATGTAGAGAGGGCATGAGAGCCACTTTGTGCGGGACGAGTTGAGCACATGTAGAGAGGGCATGAGAGCCACTTTCTTTGTGCGGGACGAGTTGAGCACATGTAGAGAGGGCATGAGAGCCACTTTCTCTGTGCGGGACGAGTTGAGTAAATGTAGAGAGGGCATGAGAACCACTTTCTCTGTGCGAGACGTCTTGAGTACACGTAGAGAGGGCATGAGAGCCAATTTCTTTGTGCGGGACGAGTTGAGTACATGTAGAGAAGGCATGAGAGCCACTTTCTCTGTGCGGGACGAGTTGAGTACATGTAGGGAGGGCATGAGAGCCACTTTCTTTGTGCGGGACGAGTTGAGTACATGTAGAGAGGGCATGAGAGCCACTTTCTCTGTGCGGGACGAGTTGAGTACATGTAGAGAGGACATGAGAGCCACTTTCTCTGTGCGGGACGAGTTGAGTAGATGTAGAGAGGGTGTGAGAGCCACTTTCTCTGTGCGGGACGAGTTGAGTAGATGTAGAGAGGGCATGAGAGCCACTTTCTCTGTGCGGGACGAGTTTAGTACATGTAGAGAGGGCATGAGAGCCACTTTCTCTGTGCGGGACGAGTTGAATACATTTTCAGGCACAAATCCTCGAGGGACGAGTTGAGACAGAAAGAAGTGAGAAATATTTGTTGTGATGGTGGTGTTATATTAATTATATACATATTCTTGTGCACCTCTGATTGAGGCTCTGGCTGATATGTACATCTATTATCAGGCACGTTATGTTAGAGGAAGAACAATATTATTGTTTGTATACATCTTCATTCATTCATAATGTTCTGCTCAAGGGCAGGTCTTTCACTGCAAACCCAGCATTCTCCAGTCTTTCCCATTTTCTGCCTTCCTCTTTATCTCCTCATATGATCCATATATCTTAATGTCGTCTAGCATTTGATGTCTTCTTCTGCCACGAACTCTTCTCCCGTTCACCATTCCTTCCAGTGCATCCTTCAGAAGGCAGTTTCTTCTCAACCAGTGACCCAGTCAATTCATTGTCCTGTTTCTGATGAGCTTCAGCATCATTCTTTCTTCATCCACTCTTTCCAACACAGCTTCGTTTCTTATTCTGTCTGTCCACTTCACACCAGTGCTGCCCATCGAAGTGACTACTACCGCGGAGAAATCGGAGATTACGAATAAAGCTCTCCACCGGTGATCTCCGGTACTATCGTAGGTGGAACAGGGGACTACGGAGGGACGCGGTGGTTCGGAACGAAGCGACAGTTAGCTCAAGGACGACTGGCGCGTACGGACTGTCGGTAGTTTTGAGTGGAATAAAATGGCACCAAATCGGATATCCGTCGCATGGAAATTCTTTAATTTAGTTGAAGGTAATAATAAAGTCGTACTCTGTAAACTTTGTGGGCGAATTTACTCTAAGGGTGATGGAACTTCGAATTTGTTAGACCATTTGAAGCGATCGCACAATCGCGAATTTGATGAAAACAATTACGCAAAATATTTGATACGATTTCTTTTTAAATTGTTTTAATGCTATTGTTCCCAAAGGCCAACAGTATAGGAAAAAGTCTTGAAATTTCTCTAAAACGTAACTTTCGAGGCAATAAAAAGCATATGAAATATTTAAAGACGACTTGAGTTATATTTCGCTATTTAGACAACTTGAGTTACGGTATATTTTACTCTTTGGATTAAAATATTGAGTTTCTGAATGAAACTAAAGAAACAAGTGGTAATATTATAATTACAATTATCCTTAAGTTGATATCCGCTTATATTTTTATTACAGAGAAAGAGTGGCGCGTTTTAGAAGAGGCAGTTCAAATACTGACACCCTTTAACACAATAATCACAATCCTGTCCGGTAAAGAATCTGAATATATTATGTTGGACAGTAAACTTTAACCCATTGATAGCCCACGTTTCTTTTGTTCCATTCTGAAGATCCCTTAATATATTTTACGTTAAACTAAACCGATTAGAATAATAATTGACAAACGTTGTTTGCGATTAAACGAGAGTTTCTAGGAGAACTACAGTAGGTATAAATGTTAACATTAGCTACTGAATAGCTTTACTTCTGCGTTAATTTTGCAGTTAGATTGAATGTTATTAATTTGATCAATGATATAAAACTAATACGCCTTTCCACATATACTATGAATTTCAAAACTAGAAAAAAAATCTGTCAGCTAACGTAGAACTTCAAGCAAAACAAGAAAAAAAAACGAAGAAAGAGAGAGATATTAACATAAAAGAGAAAATAAACAACAAATTACAACTTATTTTAAAAGATACGCGGACGTCAGCGGACTCGAATCACTACCTGATCCATTTAAGGAATGCTCAGCGGAAAGTGCATGTCTGCGCCACAGCACATATACAACCTGGGTGGCATCAATCGGAGATAACCGGAGGTCTCCGATTGAAAGCGCGCAAACAACCGCTCCGGAGAAAACCTAATCATGAGCAGCACTACTTCACACGCTCCATCCTTCTCCATATCCAAATTTAGAATGCGCTATTCGCTTCTCTTCATTTCGTCGTAATGTGCATGTTTCTGCCCCCATACAATGCTACACTCCACACAAAGCACTTCACTTCTCTCTTTCTTAGTTCTTTCTCCAGAGGTCCGCAGAAGACGCTCCTTTTTCTATTAAAAGCTTCCTTGGCCATTGCTATCCTCCTTTTGACTTCCTGGCAGCAGCTCATGTTACTGCTTATAGTACACCCCAAGTATTGAAAACTGACCACTTGCTCTACTGCCTCATTTAGAATTCGTAAGTTTACATTTTAAATCTAAATAATTAGTGTAATATGTTACTAGTCAACAATGAATGAAATGGAGGGGAAGAGGAACTGGTCATTCTACTCCGCTATCTTCTGGCTTAGTTGCCTTATGAGTGATGCCTTATCAGTGAGATTACAACCTGTCTTCGGACAGTTGACTAAACAATAGTATTTTTTTGTAGTGGTGTCGATGATGGTAGCTTTTTTTTGGGGGGGGATAATAGGTCTATAACTTCCTGAATATCATCTGCTTCTCTTTCTAACTTAAAAATTATATTTTTTAATTATTTTGTTGTCTGAATTGATAAATGTATTTTTCTCTCGTTAAAGACATGTTGGAAGACTAATGCCTTGTACAAACAAATATCACTGTATTAACCATTCTAGCACATGCTCTGAAAATACTAATTTTTGTTTAAAAAATGTAACTTCTTTTTTCATTCAGTAAGATTGGTGTAACAAAAAAAGCTTGGCTTGCCAGAATTAAAAACAGAGTACACTTGAAGATAAAATGGCGGAGGGAAGAGAGAGAGAGAAAAAAAGGGAATGAAATATAAAGAAAGGGACTACTTCCGAACATTCTAAGTTGTTACGCAAGCTTTTTCTTCTGCTTCCAGATCGCACTTTGCCATTCATAATCATTGTACCATTTCTTATTCGACGCCAAATAGGCGTAACGGACGCAGTTGATGCACCATCGTTGCTAATGAACACTGAAGGTTTTCTTACAATGTTCTACTATAATTAGCATAGTGACTTACTACTGTACGTGCTAAACAAGCCCCAGACACAAGAGAAATGACGAAATTTTGAAATAATTAGGGAATGAATCACTATTGGACTACATAAAAAACTACTAAAATAACTGGAGTATCACCTGGATAGAATGATCAAAGATTATCTTGACATACCATCCTAATGAAAAGAGTTCTCTGGGCCGTGCTTTCAAAATATGGATAGAAAACTCAAGACCGTAACAGTCTTTATGACCTGTTACTGCATACGATGATGATGATGATGACGATAATAATGATAGTTATTAGAGAGAATCCTAATGTCTTAATACTTTGCATAACAAATGTTTTCCTGTAACCTCCTTAACAAGAAGTAAGAAGCCGTCCCTTGTTTTACTTGTTCAGTAATATGGACTTTGACAAATCTGCAATAAAAAATAGAAATAATTCTATAGATTATAACCATGAAGTATTAGTTCTATAGGCTATTTAGACCAAAATAGTACATTATGCAACGAGCCTTTAATGATAGTAATTAAGACGCAAGTATGTTTGTTTATGAAAAGAGCGCAAGCGAGTTTCATAATTTTCATACGAGCGTCTTAATTACCATTATAGACAAGTTTCATGCGACTTTTTGTGCTCGACCATATTTCTAACTTGAAATTATTTAGAAGTGTCATTTTATTTGTATCTGACTCAAGATTGGAAGTGACCTTGTGTATAGCTCGTGTGAGATGTGCGCAGACGCGAAAGTATTGATTTTTTCCGAGGCACGAATATCATTGACCTTGATATAACCTAGAGAACATTAGTCTTTATATAACCTGGAAATTGATTTAGAATTGAAAAACGAGATGACAAATTGAATTTATTTGAATATTATTTACAATTAACGCTAATTATTATAGTAACAGAACATAACCTTCTGCGACAGTATTGGATTTCCAGCCTCCGTGACGTTTCCCTCGTTATCTTTCGATTGCATATCCGAGAATAATCGAAAACCTGAACTTTAATGAATAGGTGTACTTTAATGACATGCATTAAAGTACTGCTACCAGGTGTATAATTACTAAATTTTGGCATGGTCGAGCTTAAAATATCATATCTGTGAATATAGGTTTTAAAAAGCTACAACTGTTCGAATACCCAAAAAAATATAAGCGGTTATGAGCCTAATTAAAGGGGATAAAAATATACAAACTATTAAAATACTGTATTAAACAGAAAATAAGCATACCTCAGTTTTAAAGCAGATTTCCAAATATTTCTCCTCCCACTTCAACCCTCTTGGTCGCACAGATGTGAATCGCGCACGTAGCATTTCGTAGCTCGATCCGCTCCTAATGTATGCGCCACTTCTTGTATTAAGACGCGAACGAGTTGAGTTGCTACAGAGGGGTCCTAGACTGGCAACTTGAGAAGGGAACCCATGGTCACCAACGTAAAATGTCTATAATACAAGGTATTAAAATAATTACAATTTTGTACTCTTAAATCAACAGTAAAGCGATAAAGGGTTACAATTTGTATTCTTAGTGATTGAGAGAAACCTGATTGCTAATAACTCATCAACAGCATTTTCATAAATTAGCGTTATAATCTGCAAAATTTATAGACTGGTCACATGATTGCACTAATTGCATTAGTATTGTAATCCTAAGTCATTTGAAGAGTCCACTGCAAGAATGATGGATGTCACTTTCTTGTCGAAAATGAACCAAGACTGTCAATGCATAGCTTAAGACATATAGAATGTACATAGAGAGTTATATGGCATTAACACTGATAGTCATTGTCCAGTAATGATCGGAAAATCACAGTTAAGCTTTGAGCGCTAAGCATTTCAAACTTTCAATTGCTTCTCCTGCAAAATGTATTCCAAATGACATCCATCATTCTTGCAGTGGACTCTTCAATTGTTAACTATTGTTGCTGCTCTTCATTTTCTCTAGCTTTGCGAAATATCTATCATAATCATAGGCTGTTGCCACGAATGTATATGTGTACTGTGTAGTGAACAGTGTGACACTTACCATGCCTTGGAATGTAACAAGAGATCAGTATCGCTGATTCAATTTTGTACAGACTAGAGTCAGTGTAGTGAACAGTGTGACACTCAGTGTATATCTCAACAACTTTCTAGACTAAAGTCATATGAACTTTTGCCCATTGGGCGCTTTACATTTTATTATTATTATTATTATTATTATTATTATTATTATTATTATTATTATTATTATTATTATTATTATTATCATAGGCTGTGAATATGTACGTGATATGTCAGGAATGTGTGATAGGGTATCGTTCGAGAATCTTATCTGCGTCGATGTCGTCTCTGTATTGCTGCTGGAGGTCGCCATTTCCAGAAATGTCTATAAAATCACTAGACTTTTACTTCAATTTTCCCTTCATTATATCTCTCTCTTCGGAATTTCATTATATTTCACCTTAAGTTTCTTACTTTTAAAATGTAACTTCCGCTATTGTTTCGTATAATTTCAAATAGTAAAAGTCAGTGGCGTGCATGCCCTTTAGGAATTTTATGCCATAACGCGGAAATTTGAATCCATATTCCATGGCTTTCTAGCTGAAATTGTTTTTCTGGGACCCTTCTATCCTCAGTGAAAATAGTTGTATGTTCCTATAGGACTGATTCCAAATGTGCGAGTTACACTTCATGAATCACAATGTATAGTGAAAAATTTTTTCTCAGGCGACACTAACTCGCGTGTCTTATTTGCCTACCCATGCGTAATACAAATAATCGAAAAAGTACGATCTGATGATTTTTGAAGTCGAGCACCATTGTGTGCTTTTGATTTTTGAAAAGGCGAATTATTTCCATACTAAAAATTATTACACAGGGTGGAAGTGGAATAACGCTGCAGATTTTCAGAGCGAATAGCTAGCCCATGTTGAATGTAGCAGAGAAAATGCAATAGCCTACCAAATTGGTGGAAAGTTAATAGATTTCTCAGAAAAAAAATTTTTTCTCCAAATGTTTAGCACTCTCTTATTCTGTAATTACTGCGAGTATGATCGTGATTTGTGTCCATATCGATAGAAAATCGAATAAAAAAATCGTTTATTCTTCTGGCGTATTTCAATAGCGTGAACGGTTTCCTTGTAAATTATGTATGTATGTATGTATGTATGTATGTATGTATGTATGTATGTATGTATGTATGTATGTATGTATGTATGTATGTATGTATGTATGTATGTATGTATGTATGTATGTATGTATGTATGTATGTATGTATGTATGTATGTATGTATGTATGTATGTATGTATGTATGTATGTATGTGTGTATGTATGTATTCACACTGCAAATGGGTATATACCCAGTGGCAGTGGTAACAAATTACACTCAATAAATACAATTAATAATAAATTAATAATAATACTAATAATAATTAATAATAATACTAATAATAATTAATAATAATAATAATAATAATTAATAATAATCATAATAATAACGACAACAACAAGAACAGGGAGCATCCTAAATTAAATGAAGCACGATCACTTAAAACAACATTTAAAGTAAATCTAATTTGTATTTTAACCCTAAGTTCCAACTAAAACCCGCGAGTATGATATGTTCATACCTGCACAAGTACCTTTCAACATTACACTCATTTCGCTGACAACTCACTCACTGCACTGGAACTACGACACATTTCACTGATTGTATCTGATTTCACTAACACTTCAAAAACATTTCACTGTTCAAATTACTTTGCACTGCCACTATAAACTATAAAGTTTCACTGACAGAAACACACTTCATTTACACAACACACTGCACTCTTCACTGACACAACACACTTCTTCACTGATACAACACTTCAATAACAAAATATCAATTACACCCTTTAAATACAGTGTATAATATACTACCGTCTATTAGTAAAGTCCTTAAGCCTATTTTTAAATACATTTTTGGTTGTTGGTAAAGCCTTTAGTAAGTCTGCAGGTAAAGCACTCCAGTCCCTGATAGTACGATTGAGAAAAAAAACTTTCCAGTGTCCGTCCTCTGTCTTCTTTGCCTCAATTTATATGAGTGGTCGTTCCTTGAAGAGTAATTTGGCGGCTGCAACCTATTTTTTTATTTCTCTTCAGGCAGGCTCACCTCTGTATGTTTTGAACATTGCACTCCTGTCCGTGAGTGTGTCCCATTATAATGGTGAATTATTACAACGCTTGAGAGCCCGTTTTTGAATCTTTTCCAGTGTCTTAATATGTTCTAATCTGTAAGGATCCCAATATGCAGCGCCATATTCAATTAACTTTGAAACCACTAATTTCAAGTCACTGAACATATCTTGTACTTAATTCCCGGATAAATACACTCGTAAATAATGAACATAATCTGACCAACAGTTTAACAAAAATCGGTGTATACAAACAGAGACGAACAGAGGAGCACGTCTACAGGCGGACGGATAAACATACGGTAGGAACAAAACCACTTTTTCGATATCGAGAGTCCTGAAAACTTGTACTGTACATTCGCAAAACTAACGAAACCAATATTTTTGTATCACAAATTTTCTCACTTATACTTCGTGTAATGAGACAATGAAGAGAAAAATTGTTATGAAAAAGTGACATCTTAGACTCGAAAATTGCGCACGACGCGACGAAGGTTCCGACAGTTCATGTTCTGCACATGTTTTTACATCCGTATTATTATTATCAAGCGTTAGATATTAACTCTGTCCGGACCCTCTTTAATCTGTGGATAAAAAGTTTCTCATTTTAGTCTTAATCGAGAAAATTTGGCTCGCAGTAAACTGTGGACTGCAGTAAATAGGTGTAAGCTCTGAGAGAATTCCTCACGTTCCTCCACGGCCAGCTCTCCGGTCGCCCGGGGAACAGTATGTAAACCCTTTACAGCACAATAATAAAAGACAATCATTTTTATGACCACGCTGTGTGCGAGTCAATGCTCGACGCTTTCTTTCCAATCCTAATTGAAGCGCGTTTCTTCTCGAGTTCTCCACTCTCAACGTCTTCCCCTCAGGCATTTCTCCTCAACGTCAAAAAGATAAACAATTTGGGAACCTAAGACGTGGGCTTTGTTGAAGTGCAGGCGGCACCTCGAAACAAGAAACGAAACGGATGCGTTTATACAGGTGTGCTGCAGGAAACGAGTAGAACTACCGACACATTATCAGTATCACCACCAATACTACAGAGCACCACCACCACCACCACCACCACCACCACCACCACCACCACCACCACCACTACTAACTACTACTACTACTACTACTACTACTACTACTACTAACACCACTATCACCACCATACTGTTACTACAACCACTACTACTACCACCACTATTACTCCTCTACTACAAAAATCACTACAACTACAACCACGCTACCATCACTGCCATTGTTATTACAACCACTATTACTACTACTGTTACAACTACAACCATCAATCCTACTAATACTACTGCTACTACTATAACCAGCACCATTGCTACTACTACTGCTACTACTATAACCAGCACCATTGCCACTACTACTACTACTACTATAACCAGCACCATTGCCACTACTACTACTACTACTGCTACTACTACTACTACTACTACTACTAACACCACTATCACCACCATACTGTTACTACAACCACTACTATACTACCACCACTATTACTCCTCTACTACAAAAATCACTACAACTACAACCACGCTACCATCACTGCCATTGTTATTACAACCACTATTACTACTACTGTTACAACTACAACCATCAATCCTACTAATACTACTGCTACTACTATAACCAGCACCATTGCTACTACTACTGCTACTACTATAACCAGCACCATTGCCACTACTACTACTACTACTATAACCAGCACCATTGCCACTACTACTACTACTACTGCTACTACTACTACTACTACTACTACTAACACCACTATCACCACCATACTGTTACTACAACCACTACTATACTACCACCACTATTACTCCTCTACTACAAAAATCACTACAACTACAACCACGCTACCATCACTGCCATTGTTATTACAACCACTATTACTACTACTGTTACAACTACAACCATCAATCCTACTAATACTACTGCTACTACTATAACCAGCACCATTGCTACTACTACTACTACTACTAACACCACTATCACCACCATACTGTTACTACAACCACTACTACTATCAACACTATTACTCCTCTGCTACAAAAATCACTACAACTACAACCACGCTACCATCACTGCCATTGTTATTACAACCACTATTACTACTACTGTTACAACTACAACCATCAATCCTACTAATACTACTGCTACTACTATAACCAGCACCATTGCTACTACTACTACTACTACTAACACCACTATCACCACCATACTGTTACTACAACCACTACTACTATCAACACTATTACTCCTCTGCTACAAAAATCACTACAACTACAACCACGCTACCATCACTGCCATTGTTATTACAACCACTATTACTACTACTGTTACAACTACAACCATCAATCCTACTAATACTACTGCTACTACTATAACCAGCACCATTGCTACTACTACTACTACTACTAACACCACTATCACCACCATACTGTTACTACAACCACTACTACTATCAACACTATTACTCCTCTGCTACAAAAATCACTACAACTACAACCACGCTACCATCACTGCCATTGTTATTACAACCACTATTACTACTACTGTTACAACTACAACCATCAATCCTACTAATACTACTGCTACTACTATAACCAGCACCATTGCTACTACTACTACTACTACTACTACTAACACCACTATCACCACCATACTGTTACTACAACCACTACTACTACCAACACTATTACTCCTCTACTACAAAAATCACTACAACTACAACCACGCTACCATCACTGCCATTGTTATTACAACCACTATTACTACTACTGTTACAACTACAACCATCAATCCTACTAATACTACTGCTACTACTATAACCAGCACCATTGCTACTACTACTACTACTACTAACACCACTATCACCACCATACTGTTACTACAACCACTACTACTACCACCACTATTACTCCTCTACTACAAAAATCACTACAACTACAACCACGCTACCATCACTGCCATTGTTATTACGACCACTATTACTACTACTGTTACAACTACAACCATCAATCCTACTAATACTACTGCTACTACTATAACCAGCACCATTGCTACTACTACTACTACTACTACTACTAACACCACTATCACCACCATACTGTTACTACAACCACTACTACTACCACCACTATTACTCCTCTACTACAAAAATCACTACAACTACAACCACGCTACCATCACTGCCATTGTTATTACAACCACTATTACTACTACTGTTACAACTACAACCATCAGTCCTACTAATACTACTGCTACTACTATAACCAGCACCATTGCTACTACTACTACTACTATTACTTCTGATACTACTACCACGCAAACCACCACTACTACAACCACTAGCACTACTACTGCTACAACTACTACTACTACTACCACTACTACTACTACTAACAGCACTACCACCACCATACTGTTACTACAACCACTACTACTACCACCACCACTATTACTCCTCTACTACAAAAATCACTACAACTACAACCACGCTACCATCACTGCCATTATTATTACAGCCACTATTACTACTACTGTCACAACTACAACCGTCAATGCTACTACTACTACTACTACTACTTCTGATACTGCTACTACGCAAACCACCAATACTACAACCACTACCACTACTACTCCTACAACAACTACCACTACTACTACTACTACCACTACCACCATACTATTACTACAACCACTTCTACTACTACTGCTACCACACTACTACAGCCGCTGGTACTACAAAAATCACTACAACTACAACCACAGTACCACCACTGCTACTGTTATTACAACCAAAATTAATACTACTGTTACAACTACAACCATCAATACTACTACTACTACCACTACTACTACAATACTACTACTTCTGATACTGCTACTACACAAACCACCATTACTACGACCACTACCACTACTACTGCTACACCACTACTACTACTACTACTGAAGCTACTATTACCATTACTGGTACTACTGCAAAAATAACTAAAATTACTAATAAAACCACAATTACCACTTCTACTGCTGATATAACCACTACTGCTACTATTGTTACTACAATACTACTGCTACTACAAAAATCATTACAACTGCAACCACACCACCACCACCACTACTACTGTTATTACAACCACCATTACTACTACTGCTACAACTACAACCGTCAATGCTACTAATACTACTGCTATTACTACAACCACTACTATTACTTCTGATACTGCTATTACACAAATCACCACTATACGGCCACTACCATTACTACTTCTACAACCACTATTATTATTAAAATTACTACCAGTGGCGGCTCGTGCCTTTCTTGAATGGGTGTTCACAAAAAATATGAATAATGAACACACTGATATATTCTCGTATAGCTGAGTCACACGTCAGAGATAAACGAGTTTTAATATGCATGTACCAAATCTACGCATATAAACCAAAATTAAAACCATTAAACAAGGGTAGAGTAAAACTAATTCATAGGACTCACCTTCACTGCTGTTGTAGATGGTGTTGAAGATCTGGATTTATTTGTAGAGAAACTCCATGCGCCTAGTTTTGAAAGATGCAAACTTATTAATAACTTTATTATTGAAGTCTCTAATGTTGTTAACAGGTTTTTTTCCACTGCCAACATAGCCAATGTACTTAATCGATCTTCTGGCATGGTGTTACGGAGGAATGTTTTAATCCTCTTTTAATTTAACACACAATTTCACACACGTCCATCTCCAAACTTCAAATGTTACTGTTTCAACTCTCAATACGCACCATTGCAGCTTGTATTTTCCTTACTTTGCTGAACAAAAGACAACAGAATCAGCCCTCGCGCATTATGGTATTTTGAAAATAAAGAGTAAAGAGAGAAAACGAGGAAAGAGAGAGAAAGGAACAGGATGCCAGACCCAAGAGAGATGGAGCATCTCTCTTTCTATGTCACTAGCACGTTAAGACCTGTGCGAGGCAGAGCTATTGTAACCATTGCACCAAACCAGAAAATATTCTCGCCACAGGCTATTCCACCCTGCTAGAGAAAAATTGTGCGAGCTGCTGTCAACCTGTCCAATGGAGATTTAAAGACACACGACACACGAACGGGACATTCTCTCGAGACGAAAAATGTAGGAACGTCTTTGCACATTGGAAAGTAATAGATGTACCTGTAATAATATTAATACAGTAATACGTATGATTATTGTTGATTTTTAAGGTGTTCACGTGCTCCTGTGCTCATATAGAGGAACCGCCGCTGACCACTACTACGACCATTACCACTACTGATACTCCTACCATTGTACAAAACAACTACATATTATTACTAATACAACCACAATCAACTACTGCTACAACAACAACAACAATAACAACTACTACTACTACTACTACTACTACTACTACTACTACTACTACAATCACTACTACTATTGCTACTGCTACTACCATCACTACTACTATTGCTACTGCTGCTGTAATTGCTACTACTACTACCATCACTACTAATATCGCTACTGCTACTGCAACCACTATATTATTAAAACCACCATCAACTAGTACTACTTACACTTCTTCTGCTACTACAGCTACTACAGGTATTACTATTATTACCACTGATTTTAGTTCTACTGCTAAATAAAGAATTAGAATCATTGTCTTTGTATAGTCTGTATGTATTTAAATGATATTTAAATAACTACTGGTTCATAACTTCGTAGCGTTTTTCTGTACTTTCCAGTGGCGTAGCATGAAATTTTGAGCAGGGGAAGCTAACTCAAGTTGTCTTTCATGCAATATGAGAAAACGTATTACAAAAATACAGTCTTAAAATAAATAGTAGTCAATGTCAAGTCAGCAGTCGAAGATTGGTTGGAACATCGTAAGTAACACCAATAAGGCATGACCTCAAATGGTACGTAGTAAAATATGATTTCACGGTTTACACATATCTCTAACAAATAGACACGTATACGTATAACATTAGCTCACTCCCTGTCATACTTAAAGAAATCACAATATTAGTATCATTACGTAAGTATGCGTCTGTCTTTTGGTTGTGTCCTTCATTGACAGCAAGGGACTCTGTCATTTCTTTTTTAAATCACACTTTTGTTCTTAAGTCAGTCTTGATAATACAATTGACCTAAAAAAATTCAAGTAAATAGTGTCAGGAACTGTTATTTCGCTCATTATTTATTATATCAGCCACAATGCACACTAACACTTCAACTGAACACAACTGACGAAAAGGGATAACTCGGAAACTACTTATTTTAAATGTTAAAGCTAGCTTTTTGCGAGCCTTGCGACTAGGGTAGTATAGTTAGAAAGGGATGGAAAATCTGCAGGGTGGATTACACAGAAGAAACCAGTCTGCTTGGAAGCTGGTGTGTGCAGGCTTCTTGTTTACTGCTGCATCACAAATCATCCTGAGCTGCCGCATCACAATATTTAACGCGTAAATATAAATTCTATTAAAATTAATAAATAATTTTTTCCATAAACTGGAAGTTTATTATGAAATTATTATTAACTGGGGAAGCTAAGCTTTTCAGCTTACATTGACGCTACGCCACAGGTACTTTCATTCATTTAATAGTACTATAGTGGCACAGCTACCACAGTAACGAAAAACGCTACGAACTTATACACCAGCCCCAATATAAATAACACGTAATTATACACAAGTCCCATAGCGTAGGGGAGACTGTTGTACCTTTAGCATAGTGTACCTTTGAACATTTTTTGTTTTTTAATTTTTGCTGCTACCTAGAGGACTCAAAATGAAGTAGATTGTAGGGAAAGCCGCTAAGTAGCTCTGGTCGTAGTTTCAGATTGATTTATTTCAAAGTGTGAGTTCCGTGGACAAAAGAAGTTTTTTAGTACCAAAAGTAAATATTTCGTTCATTGATGTATGTTTTCTAACACAAAACCAGATTGCATTTGTTAATATCTTTCAAGTACAGTGTGTTCCCTATCATCTGGTGAGCAATAACACATTTTAATATCCATGATTTATTTGACTCTCTTAGTTTTCGGAGCCATATTTGTTTAAACGTGCACCCTCTTGTACCTTTGAACACAAAACATCTTGTACCATGGAACATGTTCCAAATTACACGATACTATCGGTTTTTGTTTTTGTTTTATTTTAAGGTCATGTCACGAAGTAAGTCTGGAATTAAAGAGATCCCCAATTGATTCGAATGTCTTCAAGAAAGCTGTTGAAGCAGTTATTGCTCCTCCAGGAAATAAAATCTAAATCAGAGAAGCCTGCTCTGGTTTATGATTGAAAATACATTTTAAATATGATTGACAGTTTTTACAGCTATATTCCCATCTATATTCCATGTGTTCCAACTTACAAGAGGGTATGTTCCAAGGTACATGATCCTGTTGTACCTTTGAACACATTACATATCTCTTCATTTTATTTTTTCCATCCTTAATAGATCTGTAAAGCAGGAAAATACATACAGGAAGTTGTAAAGGAATCTTCAATAATTATTTCAAGTATTTTTTCATTTAAAAATTTTCATTTCCTAAAATTAAAAAAAAAAATAAAACGTGAAAAGTGTTTAAAGGTACAACAGTCTCCCCTACACCCATTATAAATCTAGTAACAGTCACAATAGTGATATATGCTCGTGTCGTAGTCTCTCTCGTATTTGAATGTCATGTTCTTCATTGCAGGGGCTGCTGCCACGCCGCGCCGTTCTCGTCTGCGGGATGCTGGAGACTCAACAATGGTGAGTAGATGATCCAAGTGCTTAATCCAACTTCGCCGTCCAGCTGCCGGAAGAGCTACTTCTTCTTACTGCCATCGCCTATTATAATTCAGCTGGTATTAGCTGTTGTACTGCCGGTTAATAATTTTATATGGGGCCGGGCTACTTCGTAATAGCCGTGACGAGCTAATAAGCCCCAGCTTGATTCTAGGAAGCTTAATGTATTGTGAAGAGGTTTGCAAAGCGTTGAGCAGACAGGTGTGAGTCTGCTTTTGTTACTGGAAACCGAACTCTGAAGTTTATCCAATCATCTGCCAGATTTTTTAAATTATCGTTTGTTTATTCAGTATAATAATAAAAAGTGACTTTAGTAATGTCCTTTATTGATTTTTGCAAATAGCTTACACAAGAACGATTCAATCTTTGTGAATAGAATATTAATTTATTTCTTCAAAATAATAAAAATATGCCGTAAGACGTTTGTAGGCTAGGTCTACCAGCATGTTTGGGATCTGAAATTGAGGTAATGCAATTTTTGCTTTCTTCTTCTGTCCTTGAACATCAGCTTGATGTTTTTTTTTAAAGGTTCCACCCTTGATGTTGTTATAATAATTTAACACAGAAATATAACAAATATCCTCCTTCAAAATATTTGCAATATTTACACTAACAATAAAATAAATATAAAATTTAATAATTTTACTTATAACTATAGATTCATAAATCAAGGAGTACGACAAGGTTGCCCATTGTCACCAAGTCTTTTCAATATATACATGGATGAAATAATACGCCTTTGGTGTGAGGAGGCAAATTATGAATTCAAATTTCAAGTTCCATAAGACTAAACACAGTTCTTTTCGCGGACGACTAAGTATTAGTTGCGAACTCCGAAGACAATATTTACAAATGGGTATATTTAAACAAAATAAAATCATAGAAGAACATGGCATGAAGATTTCACCAGAAAAAAAATAATGGCATTTCAAGGTACGAACCCAATCCGAAGCAAAATTTTTGTTGAAAATGTGATTTTAGAACAGATAAATTCCTTTTCATACTTTCGATGTAATATGTCATACGAAGGAGAGAATGATGTAAGCAGAAAAATTAACAAATTTTTTACAAATATTAGGACTGCTAAACCGTACCCTAAAACCAAGTTTAGTACAGAAACATTCCAGAATAAAGCTATATAAAACCCTTGCACTACCAACTCTCCTCTATGGAAGTTAAATTTGGGTTCTGAAACAAAGAGATATCAGCAGATTAAGAGCAGCTGAAATGAAATATCTGCGACGAACTGCAGGATACACACTTCTGGACCACAAGAGGAACGAGGATATACTGCAGGAACTCGACATGCAACCATTAGAAGAAAAAATTACATAATACAGAAATAGATAGCTTGAACACATTTCTCGTATGGAAGCTGGCCGGACACCCCAAAGAAATGCTAAAATGCCAGCCTCAAGGACGACGAAGACCTGGACGTTCACAGAAACGTCTATTGGATCCTGTATAGCTGGAACCGAAACAGGCCAACAATGGCCTAATTTCGTGCCTGGAATATGATGATGACATCAATTGTCTTTTTAAACAGTAGCCACTATAGTTAAACTTCTATAAGTCGAACATTTATATTTCGAATTTTCGATATGTCGGGTAATTTTAATTTCCCTCCGGTATCGTGTATAATTTGTGTATTGTAATTCGAAGTTTTGTTATTCGAATTTGTCGATATCTCAAAGAATATTTCATCATCCCAAACGTAAAACATTTAGCTTTAACTTGAAGTTCGGGTGAAAATGTCCAATACTGTATAAAGAACGTATAGGATAAAGTACCATCACATTAACGAGTACCTTCATTTCAATGTAAACGTCCTAAGAAGTGAGCGATATCATTGCTTCTACACTGAAAGCTGAGGACAGAATTCAATCAAAACTAGTCTTTTTTCTATCTTTCAATACCTCAGCAGAAGCACTCACAAAATAACAAAGGTTCATATACTCAAATGTCTCCATATATTAAACAGAAGTCAACACGCTACTTCGCGACCCGCGTGATGGTACCCACTAGAGATGAACAAAACTAACTGCCGCTCTCGCTCGCTGTGTTCGTTGCATTTACAGATGCCTCAAACTAGGAAGCTGCCTGGAGAGGGGAAGTAGTAGAGCTAACGGAGGGGGCCCACCTAGGCTCCGATACCCAGGTATAGTCATATTATCTGAAAAGTTGACCTCTTGACAATGTATTCAAGATGTACCCTCCCTATGCAGCCTTCTCAACTGTTATTAGAACTGAGCTGTACCGTTCTAGTCCACAGTGCACAGCAGTAGGCGGACAGTGGTAGGGGAGAAGTGTTCTATGCGCCTGCCCGAACGAGACAGCTTGCTAGTTTGAGGCATCTGTATCTTTCGAGTCTCGTCTCGTCTCGTCTCGTCATTCTCGTGCGCTTCGAGTCTCGTTCATCATTCTCGAAATAGCATTTGGTTGAGATGGAAAGATTTTTGTAACTTTGAATAACATACATCATTGAAATAAATAATATTAGAGATGTTTAATTGATACAAAAAGACAAAACAAAATAGTATCATAATGATCAAAATGTTCTGAGTCTATTATTAGATATTACCTATGGTGTCATAAATAGAAAATAATTCTCAAATAAATTTGCATTTCTAAGAAACGTAAAACATAACGTTAAATAAAGCGTTAATATTTTTTACTTCAGATTGCACACTTGATCTCAAACAAACGAAAAAAAAAAATCCTAGCCTTTTAATAAGGGCCAAGGAATTAAATAAATATTGGGGAACGGATTATTATACACTGAAAAGTAGAGATGATGTTTCAAATAGGCTACTTGATTGTTTATACATATATTACAGTGCCAAAACAGATAAGCATGAAGTTTACTTTTCAATAGTTTACTGAATTTAGGCATTCTAGCTAACCGATCTTATATCTTCTATCACCCGACAATAACTGACTGTTCCTCGCTCAAATTTCTTTCTCCTACAATAATAAACACGCGTAGCACAAAATTGTAACGGTAAGTTCTGAAAATATGAAAGCAAACAAATGAAAATGCTACGTGACAACTTCTATGAGAACGAGCTTAATATTTAAAATTATAAAGCTGGTTGTTGGTATTGTGAAGACATGACCATATTAGCTCTATATTTGTAACTGTGAATCATTATTCATATCACACCAGTAGTATTAAAGCACGATTATTACCAGATTAAGCACCGAAGTAATAGTAATATACGTTACAAGAGCGGTATGTTGACGTTTTCATGGTCGAGGAAAAGATTGAAAAAGCGAAACGTAGTTGAGCTTTTTTACTTTCCGAGAACATGAAAACAAACATACCGCTCGTGTATCGTACATTATTTTGTGCGAAGATCGTTTATTACATACCTGAAAGACGAATTTCTAATTAGTTGCAATGAAATCTCCATCTTGGTTTCTGTTTAATGACGCCAACTTCGGAAAACCAAAATATCTTGTTGCTTTAAAATGTTTTCTGTGTTTACTATACTCCAGCAGGCCGTGATATACGTCTGTCTTTTTTTTTTTCCCCAGTCTATAAATGCGAACTTAAAACAAACGGTAAGGTTATGTAATGATTTATTTTTCATTTTAATATTTTAACAATATTCTTTATATAACATATTGCAGTAATAACATCGGCGTCTGGAATCTTGTTGATTTTTTCACGGCTTCCTTAATGTTACTTGTATCAGGAATGCAATAAGTTTCGTGGAGTAGTAGACTTTACTTAATTTTTGCAAATATTTAAAAACAATAATTAACATTGCAATTTAGGTGAAATTGCAGTGGTAAGTTTCCAATTTATAATTATTACTATGTTAAACGTTTCTAAAATAATATGTTAAAAGCCTAACGCAGTAAAATGAATGTCGCGCTTAAGCGGTAAGAAGAGGGAAATTGTTATGTGTGTTACGTTGGGAATACTGAATGTGGTATTTCACACTTACCGCGTATTGCTTCTGTGCGGAAAACAAGCAAATACGCACGATCTCGCACAAATTACTTTTATTTTCTGTTGTAGTAAAGTTAGTCATTGTTTCAAATATTTAAATTTCATACACATTACATTACAATTAATTAGAAAATTGCAAATAAACAAGAAATATTGCTTTAAAATGACAAAAAAACTTTTATTAGTAAGAAACACCTTAAAAAAGGCAAAATAGGCAAAATAAAAATTGGCCCTATCACTTTGATTTACTCCAAATCACATTTATATCTATGCAAATAATGATTTACTTCCATCCAGTAAGAAAGGCATTTTGCCAAACATCCGGGCTTTAATTATTATTATTATTATTATTATTATTATTATTATTATTATTATTATTATTATTATTATTATTTTGTATATTTAGGAAGTCATATTTCTTTGTATAATTATCAAAAAGACATAAATAAAAATATATTGAAATATGATCAATTAAATGGTATCTTGAGAAGGAACTTTGGAAAACAAATGCGAAAAGAGGTCCAAATCCGATTTCACAACATAATATCAAAACCAGCTCTGTTATATGGCAGTGAATGTTGGTCACTGCGGCAAAAGGAACGAAATAGAATCAACGCATCACAAATGAGATTTCTACGATCACTGACAGAGTTACCTTGCGGGACCGCATTAGGAGCGAAGACATGAGAAATCAATGGGAAGTTGAGGAGATGACCGCAGACGTCCAACGTTATCAACGTAAATGGAGAAACCACCTACTTAGGATGCCTAAAAATCGTTTACCAAAGAGACTTTTGTATTACCATCCACGATGACGAAGAGATTTAGGCAGACCTCACCGACGTTGAACGGACCAATTCCATTTGTAGTTCACAGACGGGAAACAACCCAAAACTGTGTATAGACAGAAGAAGAAGAAGAAGAAGATTATTATTATTATTATTATTATTATTATTATTATTATTATTATTATTAAAAATTCGACATATTTTATAATTGCATTTTGCTACTAATGTTGCCCCTCCTGTTCTATAAAGACTAGTTACGTTCCATGTACCAAATCTTATAACCTTATTCCTTTGCTGTGGTCGTGCTGGAGAATCTGTCCCATTCCGAGGCTTATTGTTAGGTTTCGTAACAAGCTGTTTTTTACGGTGATGGGTTGTTAGCCCTTCGCCCAACCCCCAAGCTGGAGGACCAACCCTTATCGGCTGTCCACGACTGCTTATTCAATATATTCGCAGCTACCCTCCATATCTGGAGGCCGTCTCCTCTATCCGCAACCTGAGGACGCGCCATGCCGTGGTGATAGGGATCCACAATACAGTACATGAGATTTTTCCTTTGAAGAGGTGGAAAAATTCAAATATCTTGGAGCAACAGTAACAAATATAAATGATACTCGGGAGGAAATTAAACGCAGAATAAATATGGGAAATGCCTGTTATTATTCCGTTGAGAAGCTTTTGTCATCTAGTCTGCTGTCAAAAAATCTGAAAGTTAGAATTTATAAAACAGTTATATTACCGGTTGTTCTGTATGGCTGTAAAACTTGGACTCTCACTTTGAGAGAGGAACAGAGATTGAGAGTTTTTGAGAATAAGGTTCTTAGGAAAATATTTGGGGCTAAGAGGGATGAAGTTACAGGAGAATGGAGAAAGTTACACAATGCAGAGCTGCACGCATTGCATCCTTCACCTGACATAATTACGAACATTAAATCCAGACGTTTGAGATGGGCAGGGCATGTAGCACGTATGGGCGAATCCAGAAATGAATATAGAGTGTTAGTTGGAAGGCCAGAGGGGAAAAGACCTTTGGGGAGGCCGAGACGTAGATGGGAGGATAATATTAAAATGGATTTGAGGGAGGTGGGATATGCTGGTAGAGACTGGATTAATCTTGCTCAGGATAGGGACCAATGGCGGGCTTATGTGAGGGCGGAAATGAACCTCCGGGTTCCTTAAAAGCCAGTAAGTAAGTAAGTATGAATTGCATTTTAAATTTAAACAAAGTTATAGGGAAGTACTCGTATTTGTGCAATAAAAACGAGTGTCTTTTAAACAGGTGAGCATAATAATTGAAGCAGTTAGTTTCTTCCGTTGATTGTTTGCACCTTGTGGTAGCTCTAGGTGGTCCTTGAGTTGTCTGGCAGGTGTGCAAAATGCAGATCTCTCGTAATGGGAAACCCGTGTGTCACTACGTAGCGAGCAACAGTTGCAGCGCGCTCGAGTAGAAAGCGACTGCATCGGCATCGGGGTAGAACTTAGCCTACTTCGTGTGGAAACTAGCTACAATAATGATACAATTTTACGAGTGCTACTGTGCACTGACACCAAAACTGAAGAGGTAGATTTTTAATATTCTGTTCTGTCTACTGGGGAACTAGTCCAGAATTTTATAAAAAAAAAACATAAAATGCAACTCTCGGAAACATGGCGTAAGAGAAAAACAAGACAAAATATATACTGTTTCCTTCTTATTTTTCATCATCATCATCATCATCATCATCATCATCATCATCATCATCATCATCATCATCATCATCATCATCGCCGCCGCCGCCACCACCACTACCACCACCACATCACACTTCTACCACCACCACCACCACCATTAACGCCTTCACTTTCAGATTCACTTTTTTCAACAACATCACTGCTAGTGCAATGAAATCATAAGTGACCAAGAAATTACTGAAACATAATAATAATAATAATAATAATAATAATAATAATAATAATAATAATAATACTTTCTTCCATGTATTATGGGTCCCTACCACCACTGCATAGCGCGTTCTCAGGTTGCGGATAAGGAAGACAATCTGTCACTACCAGAAGTGACATTTGACAATCTGTCACTACTACAGTATAAGTGACATTTGACAATCTGTCACTACTACAGTATAAGTGACATTTGACAATCTGTCACTATCAGATGTGATATTTGACAATATATCACTACCAGAAGTAACATTTGACAATCTGTCACTATTACAGTATAAGTGACATTTGACAATCTGCCACTACCAGAAGTGATATTTGACAATATGTCACTACCAGAAGTGACATTTGACAATCTGTCACTACTACAGTATAAGTGACATTTGACAATCTGTCACTACCAGAAGTGATATTTGACAATCTGTCACTACTACAGTGTAAGTGACATTTGATAACCTATCACTACCAGAAGTGACATTTGACAATCTGTCACTACTACAATATAAGTGACATTTGACAATCTGTCACTATCAGATGTGACATTTGACAATCTGACACTACCAGAAGTGATATTTGACAATATGTCACTACCAAAAGTGATATTTGACAATATGTCACTACCAGAAGTGACATTTGACAATCTATCACTACCAGAAGTGACATTTGACAATCTGTCACTACCAGAAGTGACATTTGACAATCTGTCACTACCAGAAGTGACATTTGACAATCTGTCACTACTAGAAGTGACATTTGACAGCTTAGCCTGTAAGATAAAGGAATAACTTAATTTATGAGCTAATTTAATTATTCAATCAATTATTGTATAATTAATTTGAGATAGCTAGTAAAATATTGAGAATTAATTTAATAGGCCTATAAGTATACTAGAACTGTTTCATTCAGCGTCCTATAAAATTGAGTACCGGGTCTTTCCCGGTGGTAAAAGGCGGTCAGAGCGTGGTGCCGATCACACCACTTCATTCTAGTGTCGAGGTCATGGAAAGAATGGGACTCTACCTCCATGCCCCCCCAAGTGCCTTCATGGCATGTTACGGTGATACCTTTACTTTATACTAGAACTATGTTATAGGGAGAAAAAATATAAATCTAAAATATATTTATATAATGAGAATATTAATATTAATATAGATGGAGGTAGCTACGAATATGTTGAATAAGCAGTCGCGGACAGCAGATAAGGGGTGATTCTTCTGTTTGGGGGTTGGGCGAAGGGATAACAATCCATCACTGTAAAAAAAAAGCTTGATAGGAAACCTCAAAATAAGCCTCGGAATGGGACTGAATCTCTGGCACGACCACAGCAAAGAATATAAGATCTTTGGGGATGCCGAGACGTAGGTGGGAAGATAATAACAGATGGGAATAATTTTTTTTTTTTTTTTTAATGTGCTATCTGGTATGATGGAAGAGAAGGTCCTATGACTTTAATCCTGTCAGATTAAATAAATAAATAAATAAATAAATAAATAAATAAATAAATAAATAAATAAATAAATAAATAAATAAATAAATAAATAAATAAATAAATAAATAAATAAATAACATTACACCTGAATTTAAAAGTAGCCTTTTAATACTCAATAAAATATAACCTAACCGCAATAAGCGAAAACAGTAAGTGCATAAAAAAGAGAGAACCTACGAGTAACTACCAGAATTTTGCAAATCAGCATTGATCGTTAGGAATCAGGGAATGGAAGACTTTTCATCGAACTTGGAAATGGATGTTCGCCTAAGCCACGACGGTTGGAAGTATAGGTCTACTCAACATTCAGTTGAATGCTGCAATAAATATAATAGGGTTATCTTATGCGAAGTTTTACCGTTAGATGGCAGGAGCGTTCCATGCAGAGCAACATGTTGTAGGGCTATATTATGTAATATGCTACAGTTGATTACGTTTTCCCGCTTGTTGGTTTTCTGTGCGTGTCAAAATTATATTCACAATTATTTTGTATAATCTATATATATAAT
Organism: Periplaneta americana; assembly: GCF_040183065.1. NCBI lineage: Eukaryota > Metazoa > Arthropoda > Insecta > Blattodea > Blattidae > Periplaneta > Periplaneta americana. Next base: position 29,737,048 of record NC_091120.1, on the reverse strand, counting down.
TTGAACTGGTACTGAAAATTACGGGAAAACGGCTGAACGAATTTTAATAAATGACCCCTCATTTTGAAGCTTGGAACCCAAAGGTTTTCAGAAAAATAGTAGTTTTCAGTGAAATGTCAATTTTCCTACGTCATTTTCCTTTTTTCCAAAATCCAGCTTTCGTCAGTTTTGAGAACTAATTAATTGCATTTCAGAATAAAACAAAACACACACTACAATAAACAATAGACTATTACACGAAGACCATGACCTACAGGATTGCTGACATACTTAGAGTTCAAATGGGTCAGATTCTTTCACATCATAATGCCAATATGTCGATCTTCATTTGCGTAATTTTTTGATAACATATAAAAATAATTTACAAGTCTGATTCTCTGGTCTGTAGTTTTCCGAGTACAGCTGTGTATTCGATATTAAGAACTAGAAAACCTAAGAATGTTTGGTGACATTATTACCATTAAAAATTAAATATTATTATAGTTAATCCAACACATAATGATATACTGATGATATGAAAGTGAAATCTTTTGGGGCCTTAAGTAAGTAGACGCATAGAAAGAAGATTTTATATTAGATCTTCATTTCTATTATATATATATATATGTGTGTGTGTGTATTGCTGAAAACAATAAAACTTACGTAACAGCGTGGTCGATCGACGGATGTTGCGTCAACATTTGCTGAGACTATAAATTAGTAATGCCTATAACATCGACATCAACGTGAAGTTTCGATTTTATGCACGAGAACGTATAATGTCATAAACTTCTGTCCATCTGACTGTAGATAATTATTTGAAGAGAAGTAATATAATGATAACGAGATACTAAGGTTATTGTTATGAACTGAACACTACTTGTATTAAACTTGTAGGATATGTGGAAATCAAACCACAGTATAGAGAACATATCCATTGCCATTGTTTAAAACTTCTGTCGTACGTAATTTTGACGTATAATGGATAAACAATTGATCCTCATTACTTTTCCCGCCACCTCCTTCTTCTAGCTATGCCTCCGTCTTTCAGTTGCTGACTATAGTAGTCGTGACAGCAGGTTGGAACTTACACGCTTGGCCAACTTATTATGAGATATAATTATTTGGATGTGTACGTCAGATTTACGTATCAATAGTATTAATAGAAAATTTTCCGTCAGTGCAGTTTATTTATTCCCTTAAGTGTGTTTTATCTAACAAAGTAACAATGGATGAAAACTTACGTGGTGATCGACACTACTCTGCAGATCATAGATGAAAGTTCAGATGATGATGCTGATGATGACGCTGAAGGCAATGTAGAGATTGAATGTGAAACTTATAACAATGACAAGAATCTAAGATACAGTAGGAGAGATTGAGAATCACGTATAAAGCAAGCGAATGGAGGAAGAAGGCAAAAAACAAGAAACAGAAAGAAAAGAAAAGGAAAGGGGAAGAGAAGAGAAGAGAAGAAAGGAAAGGAGAAGAGAAGAGAAGAGAAGAGAAGAGAAGAGAAGAGAAGAGAAGAGAAGAGGGCAGGGTGGAGAGGGGAGAGAGGAGAGGTCAGAAGGAAGAGCGCAGAGGGCAGAGGGCCACAGGGCACGAGGGCACTAGGGACAGAGGGCACGAGGGCACTAGGGACAGAGGGCACGAGGATACGAGAGGACGAGGGCACGAGGATACGAGAGGACGAGGATAGGAGGGCACGAGAGCACGAGGGCACGAGAGCACGAGGGCACGAGGGCACGAGAGCACGAGGATACGAGAGGACGAGGGCACGAGGACATAAGGGCACGAGGGCCAGAGGGCACGAGGGCACGAGGACACGAGAACTCGAGGGCACGAGGGCACGAGAGCACGAGGGCCAGAGGGCACGAGGGCAAAAGGGCACGAGGGCCAGAGGGCACGAGAGCACGAGGACACGAGGGCCAGAGGGCACGAGAGCACGAGGACATGAGTGCCAGAGGGCATGAGGGGAAGAGGGCACGAGGGCCAGAGGGCACGAGGGTATGAGGGCACAAGAGCACGAGGGCACGAGGGCTAGAGGGCACGAATGCCAGACGGCCAGATGGCACGAGGGCACTCGCTTTCGAAGTTGCATATGATTTTATTAATTTTTCTCTTCCCTCTTCCAAAATGAAACTGTAGCCAACAATTCCTTACTTGAAGTAGATACTTTTGTTTAATAACGCAATTTAATTAGTTGTTTTTTAAGGTTTAAAGCATCCTATATTCACAATATTTTGGGACCTAAATGAAGATAAAAATCTTTCCCTGGTTTTTACATATAGGAACTTAACAAAAATTTGGATTTTTGAGTTGTTTTTAAGAGTATTTAATATACTAATACACTATGTATATACTCAATGTTTATATACCGAAAAACAAATGCACACACAAAGCGCATCCCTCAAAGTACACGTGCGCAATCTGTTGGTGCTAGTTGAGTATATCCCTATTGTCAGCTATATTTGGGTTGTAAAATTTATGTTGATGCCGATATGCTGGAATTAGAGAGCTCCCATGAAGTTAAGGTAATTACGAAGTAAAACTGTGACGCAAGTCGCGGGCTCTAGTTTGCGCACCAAAGGCCCCTGGGAACGTCCGCGTCGGCTTCAACAAGACAGAGTTGTAATTGTTGTAACAAGTGTCATCTCTGTCTGATAATGCGAGATTCTCATAGCGACCCGATCACGTGGGCCGATAAGAGGCAGTGCCTCATAATTCTATTGTTAGTAGATTATCCTGGCTTGTCGTGCAATTTAAATAATTGGGTTTCTTCCTCCCAAAAGAGTGCAGGAAATTGAGGTGGTGCAAACGAACAACCCCAAGACGAGTTGTCGAGGACAGACACCTATCATTAGGAGTTGTCACGCGATACACTCCAATGTCTCGACTTTTACTTTCTATACGCAAGAGCGTTAGCCAAGAATAAACCAAACTATTACACAGCTGTTTACGGAGATTTGTGTCGGAAATAAACTCAAAAAGAATTATTGATAAAATTACGAAGGTTATATGAGGAGCTATTATCACTGTTAGGAGAAAAGCTTAATAAAGTGCAGTAATTATTTGATCTGGCTGTAGGCCCTAACCTATTAGGACCTAGGGCCTACTCTCACTAACAAGAGTGAACGTTTTACTTTCACTATTAAGCGATCCATTTGACGAGCTGATATCACTAAGAAGAGGGACGTTCACTATTAGAAGGAAGTGTGTAACGAGATACAGTCACTATTAGAATTATTGACTATGTCACTTTCAGAAGTGACGTTTGGTAATCTACTGTTACAATTAGGAGGAACGTTTCACGGTTTGTTACTATTAGGAGGGACATTTGGCGATTTACTGTCGTTATTATAAGTGAAGTTTGACGATATCTCGTCACTATTAGAAGTGAAATTTCACAATCTGTCACTACCAGAAGTGACATTTGACAAACCGGCACTACCAGAAGTGACATTTGACAACCTGTCACTACTAGAAGTGACATTTGACTGTCTGTCAATACTAGAAGTGACATTTGACTGTCTGTGACTACCAGAAGTGACATTTGATTGTCTGTAACTACTAGAAGCGACATTTGACTGTCTGTTACTACTAGAAGCGACATTTGACTGTATGTCACTACCAGAAGTCACATTTGACAATCTGTCACTACTAGAAGTCACATTTGACTATCTGTCACTACCAGAAACCACATTTGACAATCCGTCACTACCAGAAGTGACATTAGACTGTCTGTCACTACCAGAAGTGACATTAGACTGTCTGTCACTAGCAGAAGTGACATTTCACTGTCTGTCACTACTAGAAGTGACATTTGACTCTCTGTCACTACTAGAAGTGACATTTGACAACCTGTCACTACTAGAAGTGACATTTGACTGTCTGCCAATACTAGAAGTGACATTTGACAACCTGTCACTACCAGAAGTGACATTGGTCAACCTGTTACTACTAGAAGTGACATTGACTGTCTGGCACTACTAGAAGTGACATTTGACAATCTGTTACTACCAGAAGTCACATTTGACAATCTGTCACTACCAGAAGCCACATTTGACAATCCGTCACTACTAGAAGTGACATTTGACAACCTGTCACTACCAGAAGTGATATTAGACTGTCTGTCACTACCAGGAGTGACATTTGACTGTCTGTCTCTACCAGAAGTGACATTTGACTGTCTGTCACTACTAGAAGTGACATTTGACTGTTTGTCACTACAGAAGTGACATTTGAGAACCTGTCACTACTAGAAGCGACATTTGACTGTCTGTCACTACCAGAAGTGACATTTTACAACCTGTCACTACCAGAAGTCACATTTGACAACCTGTCACTATTAGAAGTCACATTTGACAATCTCTCACTACCAGAAGTCACATTTGACAATCTGTCACTACTAGAAGTCACATTTGACAATCTGTCACTACCAGAAGTGACATTTCACTGTCTGCCACTTCTAGAAGTGATATTTGACGATCTACTATCACTGATAGAATTGGGATTTAACAATATAGGCCTACTGCCACTGCTAGATGAAACGTTTAATGATCTATTGTCGTTATTACAACTGACGTCTAACAATCGTGTCACTATTAGAAGTGGTTTGACGGTGTTCTGTCACTGTTAGAAATAATGATCTAGAAGTGTAATTATTAGAAGGAACGTTTGATGACCTATGGTTATTATTAGAAACGCAGTTTCACTAGGTACTGTCACTATCGGAAGGGACATTTGACGAGTAATTGCCATTATTAAGGTGTAAAGTTTGACGAACTTTTGTTGTTTTTAGGAGGGATATTTGATGATCTCACTATTGGAGGCAAGGCTTGAGGACGTACTATCACTATTACAGGAGGCGTTTGATGACCTGCTATCAATGTTAAGAGGAATGTTTGACGTGATACTGTCAACTACAAGAAGGAACTAGTTACTGTCACATAGGAGGCACGATCCATTGTCAGGGTTTGGAGGGATCCCTGTTGAAATCTTATCACTGTAAGGAGGACGTTAGTCGAAAGACTGTCACTTTTGGGAGATGTATAGGTTTTTGCTTAATAGAAAAGTGTAGTTTTTGTATGAACTAGCTGATTTTAGCTACATTTTGGTATATTACAGATTATGTTTTTGAACATAAATTTTCTGAGATGAAAAAAAAAGAAAATTATTGAATAGGATACAAATTAAACTGCCATATCAAGCTATTGTCGCGTATGAGTTCTGATAAAATTTCATATGTCATTACCACCATAACTGGCATCATTCACAAACCATGGGCTTATATAGTGTATTTACTATCATCTTGTGTAGTATGAAAGCTCCTATGAACACCTACTTACTTAACAGATTTAAGACTTCTTACACATCTAGCTTTGATCATCCCATTTCGTCCCCCATTCTCATGCTCACAGTTGCCGCGTTCAATGATATTCTCGTGCTAATTGACAGTGACGGGATTCTTGGAATTTGGAAGAGATGTAGCAACACTCCCTCCAAGTGGATATGAAAGAAGACTGTCAATTTTTCTAAACGAGGGTTGTGATTGGTTACTAAAAGGCGAAAACAAGATTTCCATCACATTAAAGGAAGACATTTTTATTTATGACCTCAATTCGTAGGGGCAGTGGAAGGTCTGCTGGCAAAGTTCTTTCTGTGAAACTGTACTCAATGATATAAAATGAACTATAGATATGTTCTGAACTTTTGATTAATCAAGGTGGATCCTCCATTTCTTCGGTGGGCGACCTCTTTATTTGTTAAGTCTCCAATTATATTAAAAATTGTTCGAGAATTTGAGACACAGACATTCTTTATAATTTATATAGTGTCCACCGCTGTGGAGTGACGGTTAGAACGCTTGACCGTGAAACGAGCGAGCCCGGATTGAAATCCTGATTGGGACAAGTTACCTGGTTGAGGTTTTTTCCGGGGTTTTCCTTCAATCCAATAAGAGCAATTGCTGGGTAACTTTCGGCGTTGGATCCTGGACTCATTTCGCTGGAATTATTATCTTCACCTTATTCAGACGTTATATAACCATTGCAGTTGAAAAAGCGTCGTAAAATAACCAATTAAAAAGTATGTAGCTGATAAAAATTTTTGGCATCCCTTTGTAGTGTCACACAGCTGAATGTACCTCGTTTTAGTCTTATATGTTAATTTCTCTTTTACATAGTCAATATGGAAATAAAGGATCGTTCAAAAAGCGCGCCGGTTTTGATATATCAAATTATGAACTTTATTTTTTCAAAATACTTTAAACTAGGACATAAACATGTTCACCTTACCTTCCCATTTCAGTATGGAAAATGATCTCGGGCATATGATCTTCTCTACTGTGCTGGCATGCAAGAACTCTGTCCGTGAAATTCACTATGACTGCCTGACAAATTTCCACTTGGATTTCGCCGACAACTCGTCGAATTTCTTCTTTTAACTCGCGGATGTTTCGGGGTTTATTGACATACACCAATGATTTAAGGTTACCCCATAGAAAAATCGCATGGCGTTAAATCACATGACCTTGATGGCCATTGGTGGTCACCATTACGCGAGATGAGACGATCCAGAAATCGCTCCTGGAGTAACTCAATTGTTTCGCGGGCGGAGTGACTGGTGGAACCATGGGTGGTAATGGAGATCATATCGGAGAATTCGCCGTACTGAAGAACATCCTATGCCTAATTCTTGGGAACGGCGAAGAAGCAATTTCATTGGACTAGCAGTCACACTGTCACGAACCACACGTTGGCAATAGTAAACTGCACATGCCTAGACACACCATGACGAAATGTGAGAAATTCAGACTGAAGCAACAATCGGAATGTTTATGGATATCCACACTGTCACGAACCACATGTTGGCAATAGTAAACGAAATGCGAGAAATTCAGACTGAAGCAACAATCGGAATGTTTATGGATATCCACACTGTCACGAACCACATGTTGGCAATAGTAAACGAAATGCGAGAAATTCAGACTGAAGCAACAATCGGAATGTTTATGGATATCCACACTGTCACGAACCACATGTTGGCAATAGTAAACTGTACATACCTAGACACACCATGACGAAATGCGAGAAATTCAGACTGAAGCAACAATCGGAATGTTTATGGATATCCACACTGTCACGAACCACATGTTGGCAATAGTAAACTGCACATGCCTAGACACACCATGACGAAATGCGAGAAATTCAGACTGAAGCAACAATCAGAATGTTTATGGATATCCACACTGTCACGAACCACATGTTGGCAATAGTAAACTGCACATGCCTAGACACACCATGACGAAATGCGAGATATTCAGACTGAAGCAACAATCGGAATGTTTATGGATATCCACACTGTCACGAACCACATGTTGGCAATAGTAAACTGCACATGCCTAGACACACCATGACGAAATGCGAGAAATTCAGACTGAAGCAACAATCGGAATGTTTATGGATATCCACACTGTCACGAACCACATGTTGGCAATAGTAAACTGCACATGCCTAGACACACCATGACGAAATGCGAGAAATTCAGACTGAAACAACAATCGGAATGTTTATGGATATCGAAATGAAATAAAACAATGTCGACAACCGACAAAAAAATACCAAGCGATTCAAAACCGGCGCGCTTTTTGAACGATCCTTTATTAGCCGTCAGAAGCTCGCCTCGAATCACTCGATTCGTTGAAAAGTGTCATTTATTTAAAATGAAATTTCAGATAATTTATATGTGGATTTCCCACTTAAATATACTTATGAAGTGAATTACTTGAAATTTTATTGAATAGAACCAACACATCTTACTTTGTACTTTGCATCATTTGACTTTGTTGTGGAAAGTGTACTCGTAGTTGGGTTGTAAAATTCAATCTCTCGGCAGTGCCGCGTTGTTTCATAATAAAATTTGAAGAGCTGTCAGAAATGCTCGGTTTAACGGTTCGAGAGATTTATAGATGCGCGTTCTCAATCGTCTGACCAGCTCCACACCTGCCTTGACCCCGGGCTCTCTGCAACACAAAGATGCATCATCGGTGCTCTCGTGCTGGAGAAGGCTGTGTGAACAGCCTCGTTTATCGTTTAGTCTGTTTATATGTCTTTGTAACATTGGAGGTGTGATCACTGAAAACAATGCAATTAACCATGAATGTCAGGGCGTACTAAATCTTCATTAGCTGTATGACTGTTTTAATTTTTCATTCGTCTTTTTTCTTCTGTTTTTTTCTTCTCTTGCCCTTTGCAGCGCCTCTTTGTCTCTCTTTCCTTCCTCCTACGTCTGTCTTACATTTTCATGATCCTACACATTTTTATCTACTTTGTCTTGTCATTTTTATTCTCGTATGTCCTCTTTGGCTATTCATTCCTCTTCTAATCTATATATATATATATATATATATATAATTTGAACTGGTAATGGAAATTACGGGAAAACGGCTGAACGGATTTTAATAAAAGCCCCTCATTTTGAAGCTTGGAACCCAAAGTTTTTCGGAAAAGTAGTAGTTTTCAGTGAAATGTCAATTTTCCTACATAATTTTCCTATTTTCCAAAACCATCTGTCGTCAGTTTTGAGAACTAGCTAATAGCATTCACGGCCGACTTGATATTACCTTCGCTTTTTTGTATAGGAGAAGCGAAGCGAGCATCAAGTCGGCCTTGTTGCATTTCAGAATAAAACAAAACACATTCTACATTAAACAATATTACACGAAGGCCATGATATGCAAGAATGCTGACATATTTAGAGCAAATAACTTTCCGAATGTCTGGTATTCTTCATTGAAAATAAATCTGAAAAATGTTTATTTGAACATCTAATGAACTTAGTTTGCAGCATTTGCTGCACAAGCCACTAGTAATATTATATTTTCTCCTCTTTTTTATAGTTTCTCATTTGAACGAGTGCAGTGTACGCGTAGAAACAGGTTTCGCGTAGTGCGGAACCGTTCGAAAAGTGACATGGGCAAGTAACAGCCCGCTTGGCGGTGATTCAGAGCGTCAGATTTCGACAATAAAATTTCGCAACTTATACAGTAATTTATAGGTTTAAATCCGTGGCGCTACAGCCCGTGAAGGGCCTAGACCGACCAGCCGGCTGCTGGCCTCACGCCCACATGTCGAATCAGAGGTGGACGATCATCCAACCAGAATGGAGGTATTGTGTGGTTAGCACGATGATCCCCCCAGCCGTCATAGCTGGCATTCGCAACCGGATTTCGCTACCTATCGTAGCTCCCCAAGTGCATCACGATGATGGGTGGGCACCGGTCCCATTCACTGGCCTAAATTTCATGAGAAAATTTCTTCCCCCATGAGGACTCGAACCAGCGCGCATTCCATAACGGGAGTCCTAGGCAGGATGCCTTAGACTGCGACGCCACGGCGCGGAACAATTTATAGGTTTACCTCGTAATAAATAGTACAACTGTAGATCATTCTCTTTAATTTACATTTTGTAACTTTTTAAAAGATACCTAGACACATGCTAGATTTAATTCAATTTATAAACAATTGGTGTCTTTTAAGTAGGCGTGTAATTTTTTGGTAATAACGATATACGCAAAATTTATTGAAAACTATTTTTTTACACGAAAAATGTAAGTCCCTTAAAGAAAATAGAAAAATTAAGTGAAATATATCTGCGAATTTTCGCAAATTTTATATAAATTCGTCCACACCTGTGGAGTAACGGTCAACGCGTCTGGCCGCGAAACCAGGTGGCCCGGGTTCGAATCCCGGTCGGGGCAAGTTACCTGGTTGAGGTTTTTTCCGGGGTTTTCCCTCAACCCAATATGAGCAAATGCTGGGTAACTTTCGGTGTTGGACCCCGGATTCATTTCACCGGCATTATCACCTTCATTTTCATTCAGACGCTAAATAACCTAGATGTTGATACAGCGTCGTAAAATAACCCAATTAAATAAAAAATAAAACTATGTAAATTCACGACATTTTCAACAAAAAATAGATTTCATGGCTAGGTAGGTAGCTGTATGGATGAATGGGTGAATGCATCGATGTATGGGTAGATATAAATAATTGTCGACCTGGTTGGCGAGTTGGTATAGCGCTGGCCTTCTATGCCCTAGGTTGCGGGTTCGATCCCGGGCCAGGTCGATGGCATTTAAGTGTTCTTAAATGCGACAGGCTCATGTCAGTAGATTTACTGGCATGTAAAAAACTCCTGCGGGACAAAATTCCGGTACATCCGGCGACGCTGATATAACCTCTGCAGTTGCGAGCGTCGTTAAATAAAACATAACATTTTTTTTTATAAATAATTGATCCGAAATCAGGCAAGGACCTTAACTTGAAGTTGAGATCAACTTAGATTTTTGTACCTATTATTGGAGATTTTTGGTTGCAAAAACAATAATCTGGATTCATTTCGTTTTGATCTGAGATCTAATTTAACTATCGACTTTTTTCTCCAAGATTGTTGAAATTAGCGTAAGATAAATAATTGTTTATCAACAGTAATCTCACTAGAGGTTTTGATTTATCTAGAGAAAATCAAAACTCGAGTGGGATTTAATTGACTATTACACGATTAGAAGAAAGTATATAAAGATTAGAAGTAACGAAGTATTCCAATACAATAAAATATTAATTGACTTACGAAAATACAAAACTGTCTTCAAATTTGTACCATCTCAACATTATAAATATTACGCTAGTAGATGGCAGTAATGTGTTATGAATAGCTGTTTTCTTATCAGTTGTGCCAACTATGGAATCTTCATTGAACTCTGTGGACGGTTACTGGTCAAGAAGGCTTTGTTGATTCAGTTTCATTTTTATTAAAACAGTTGCATTCCACTTCAATAATACGGATCCCAGTAATCAACGTCACTTCACAGATGATTTTCAATAAACCTTAGTATTAAACAATCTCTGATACGTGACTATCCATAATATCATATAGCAGAAGCTATAACAAACATAACCTAAATAATATAAACAAGTGTTAGAAAAGTTTTAATTAGGGATGATGAAATAAATAAGAAACGTATTAATTAGCGATGATGAAATAAAAAATAAACAGGAATAATTTTAAAAGAAACAATTATTGAAAGTACAATTATCAAATTTGAATGTTTTAGTGGTTGGTGGTTCAGTTGATGTTATATTGGACGTGTGCGTAAAAGAAGTGAACTCGTTGATGTACATGGTGTATCCCTCAACTTATTCAGGATTTCCGAATGGTACTCTTCATTTATTTGTAAATAGGATTTCAGGGAAGATGCATAGCTATGACCAAGTGATCTTTATTAATTCTTGTTCTTGATTGCCATTGTGAGTCATATTTGAAAGTGCTGTGCATCGACTGGAGTGGTTTGTAATTTTCTGTTTTTTGACGTCCAGACTAGTGCAGTTTGAAATGATGGCAAACAAAGAAACAAATGCTAGGGTAGTGATAAAAATAAACAAATGCTAGGGACGCGATAAAATTAAACAAATGCTAGGGACGCGATAAAATTGTGCGATAAGCAGCCATGCTTGGTTGAAAGACGTCCTTTCGTACCGTTTTATTGGTCGAAAGTAGTGTGAGATAGTAAAAGTGTAATAGTCAAAATAAATTGCACAGCTCGTCTTTGGTATGTAAATACATTATGGTTAGAGCAGATCAGAGATTACAACCTTCCTCCCTTCCCGATTAGCAGTCAGTCTTACAAGGCTTTACGCTCGAGTTTCATTATTTCATGTAATATGTTAACTTTTATGAGTTCGTCTACTTAGTGAGATAACATCAAACTGTTGTCCAGGTTCTAGCGTTTGAGCAGGTCTTAATTCTTTTACGTGAAAATGAAACAAAGGCCGTCAACATATTACGACTAAAACCTGTGAGAACGAGCATTGTGACGCGCCTCACATGATTATGCGATAATTGTGATGTGCCAAGGAGAGAATGTTCCAAATATTTTATCCATTTTTAAGATTTATTGTGGTTTTTTGGTATTCCTTGATTAAAAGCTGTTTCCAATATCTACACCTCTTTATGTAGACGATCGACTATGTCAGCAGTTACGAATATTATTTTGTAAATTTATTGTTTTATTTGTTTTCATTTTATATGCCGACACGACAAAATTCCTAAAGTAAAGTATAAATTTAATTTTTTTTATTTAAAATAGAGTGCTGTACAGGATCATTCACGACTAATGACCCGTGCTTTAGAAGTCAATTCTATAGGCCATTTTGAGCATAAAATATCATACATCTTGATTACATAACACATAAATACATAAACAAAACACACCCAAAGCTACACTACACATTATAAATTGAAAACAACAAATCCATAAGTTTTCTAGACATCACAATAACAAAAGTAGACAACAAACACACATTCAAAGTATACAGAAAACCCATAACAACAACAACACACATACACAACACATCCAACCACCCCACACAACACAAACAAGCTGCATTCCGAACAATGGTACACAGACTACTCAACATACCAATGAACCAACAGGATTACAATGAAGAGCTAAACACAATCAAATACATAGCACAAGAAAACGGATACAACCCCAACATAATAGACAACATAATACGTAAGACAAAACAAAACCACAAAAAACAGAAGAATACAACACAAACACAAGAACACAAAAAAATACATCACACTAGCATACGAAAACAAAAACACACATAAAATTGCAACCTCATTCAAGAAATTAAATTACAACATCGCATACAGAACAAATAACACTCTACAAAAACATCTCAACACACAAACAACACAAATAAACAAATACAAACAAACTCAAATGTAACACTTGCAACAACTTCTACATAGGACAGACAGGCAGATAATATCAAACACGTTACAAAGAACATATCACGGCCATAACAAAATTACAAAATACCTCCACATATGCAGAACACATCACAAATGCCAACCACTCCTACAGAGACATCGACACAGACATGAAAATACTACATATCCAACCAAAAAGCCAGAAACTCAACACACTAGAACAATATGAAATATACAGACACACGAAAACACATCCCAACAATATTCTCAACACACAACTCAATTTCAAAACACATACACTCTTCGACTCTACACTACGAACGCACCCACACAGGAAACAAGAGGCGCCAACACCAACAACGACCAGTTCTGAAGATGACCAAAAATAGGTCGAAACATGTTAACAAGGTACGTTAAAATTTAACACAAGAAAGACTTATCATGCATATTCCGAAATAAAATATCATTTGAACAATTGAACATGGTCCGATTATCAACAGCTAAGAAGTTGCAGCTGATTGAATCTTATGAAAGTAGCAGTGATGTTCAGTAGAACTGTGAACCGGAAACGAGAACTAGAACGAGGATGGGAAGCGGAGGATGTGAACGTGAAGATTTTTGATTCACAATAAACCGAGAATGGAAACGACTATGCATATCGAGAAGGATATACAAAGTAGATATTACGCATGCTGATGTTATTTGTGTATAATTAACCATTGGAGTTCTCGCATAAATACAAACCAGCCAACTCGAACACAGGTTAACCAACTTCAAAATTTGTGACATAGAATATTTAAGAAATCATTCACGTGGTGATATGGTCACATATACACGTAGGGTAATATATTGAAAGTGATTCTTCTGAATTTATGGATTAGTTAGACACAGTGCATGAAGAAGAATTATGTCCGGTCTCTTTGCTATAAAAAGAATATATTTTTTTTTATTGTAAGCACACTAGACAACAAACTTTATGCAGTGAGTGTTTTCTCTTATGAACAGTAAGTTTAGCACGTTTATTTTTAGCTAGTAGGCCTAGGCAAAATGAGTACAAATTAAAATTATGTAAGAAAAATGTTTCTAGCCACTACCGTAAGAGCCAGGTTCGTGTACGGTGTGGTCTTAACCAATAATACAACATAAAATATAGAAAGACAGTTTACTAAATACACTAATTAACTTAATTCAAACCGATAACTAACACACAGGAGAAAAAAAAAGGCGACCAAATCTATATATATATATATATATATATATATATATATATATATATATATATATATATATAATTTGAACTGGTAATGGAAATTACGTGAAAACGGCTGAACGGATTTTAATAAATGTCCCCTCATTTTGAAAGTTTTTCAGAAAAATAGCAGTTTTCAGTGAAATGTTAATTCTTCAATATAATTTTCCTATTTTCCAAAATCCATCTGTCGTCAGTTTTGAGAACTAGCTAATTGCATTTTAGAATAAAACAAAACACACACTACAGTAAACAATATTACACGAAGGCCATGATCTGCAAGAATGCTGATATATTTAGAGCTCAAATTAAATTGATTATTAAAAACTTAACTTACTAAAAATAATTTACAGGTTCGATTCTGTGGTGTGTAATTTTCTGGGTACAGCTGTGTATTGGATATTAAAAACTACAAAACTTGAAGTGGTTTGATGACATTATTACCATTAGAAATGAAATATTATTGTAGTTAATGCCATGATGTGACTATTTTTCATTAATTATACATATTAATGCTATAGTGATGATATGAAAATGAAACGTTTTGGGGTTATATAAGTAGATGTAGAGAATAACTTAAATTAGATTTTGATTTCTATATTTTACTGAGTGGCGGCTATATAGTATATATAGTATATGTTACTGAAAGCTATAAAACTTACATAAAATAATAATATTATTAAAAATCAAATATTTTTATAGTTATTAATCAAGTGGGGTTGGGTCTTTTTCATATATGTAATGGCGGTGTGGTGTAGATATTTATATGCGTGGTTCTCTTCAGTATTGGCTCGAGAGAGAGTATCTTTCATTATTGTGGAAGCAAATAACTTTCAGAATGTCTGGTATTCGTCATTGAAAATAAATCTGAAAAATGTTTATATGAACGTCTAATGAACTTAGTTTGCAGCATTTGCTGCACAAGCCACTAGTAGCTTTATAATGACAACAGAAAGAATCTAGTAGGCTGTGATCGGAAACGATAACGGCAAAGTTAAACTTCGCCAACGCCTTACGACAAGTAAATAGCAACACTTCTTATGTTGCAGAGCTTTTATTTTATATCTTCTTAAACGGATCACTATTATCTTGAGCGATTTTTTCGAACGGGGTTCATCACATGGTAAAAATGCTCCATAATTTTTGCATGCCTTGTGCTAGTTTACAGTAACTAATTGTTTAAAAAAGCCATAAGATAGGAAAGCATTACTTAGTCACCCAATTTCTCAGAATATGGCGTTTTTATTTTTCATTTAATGTCCGAAATGACGCAAGAACTAGATCACAGCACTTTTAAAATATTAAAATGTACATTAAATTGACACAGTGTACGCCGCGATAGAGCGGCAACTTCTCTGGCAGTGCTGTATGGCGAGTAGTCTGAATCCGTAACGTGTGACTCTCAAGGTCTTATTCACAATAAAATATAAAAAATGTAAACGTATTGTCAATGTGAAAACTAGGAATTATTTATTTAATTGTGACCATTTATAATACGGTTGCGTATATGTAGCCGCAACGACGTAGAAGTAAACGGTACGTATCTTCAAGATTTTCTAGCTTACGTTAAAGCGGACATATTAGTCAATCACGCGACAGAAGAAGGCAGTAATGAAAGATCGATAATCACTGGTCAACAGTGATTTTGTTAAATGTAAAATTTCTACACTAGAAAAGTTTGAATTACATTTCATATAATTACTCAAAAACCTTGGGTGATAGAAAAATTTTGAAAACAGATTTGAAATCAGCAGGAAAAATACTATAAGAATCACCCATTCGTTATCTTTTAACAAAAATATGTTTAATTTTGTTGATCAATAATCGAATTGAAGCACAGAATAGATTTACCATAATATTTTCCGACATGTTCTCCGACGTTAACAGCACAAACAACAGAACACTACTGCAGAAACGGCTTGAAATATGAGAATTACTGCCAGAATTTCATGACAAAAATAATCTTATGAACAAAGCTTTTTTAAATCTGCGTATAACCCCACAATCGCCTCTATAATTCCATGGTAACGATGGGTTATAAAAATAAACTTAAATAGACGTTCTTAATTATTAAGATATGAGATGTTTCTCAAGTTTGTTATTCATAGTGCAAAAGTTTTTAATTTTAAACCGCTTAATAAAACTTTCAACATTTAAAATCCACTCTACGGTTCCATCGCCAGAGAAAGGAAAAGGAAACCCACGTGTTAAATTGAGTACCTCAATGGAAAAACGGCAGATCCCAACTCAAAGCAATTGTGAGATAATTGCAGTTAAAGTTTATTGTAAATTGGTGTGTGGATAAGCTTCATGGCTTCTACCGCGTTGTCTTGGTGTTATTGCCTGACCTTTTCGACCGCTGTGTTGTGGCCATCTTCAGAGCAGTTGTTGGATAAGGAAATAGTCTGCCAGCTCTTATATATATATATATATATAGTAGTCTCGATGGGGGGAGTAGGCCTACATCGGGCACGGTATCAAGGTCACTCTTTCGGACCTTATGAGGGCCAGTATTTAATATGAATACTCCCCTTCACACAGACTCCAACCGGATTGGACCACGTAGGACCAAGCAGATGCCAGAAGGAGAACCTACGACCTAGACTTAGGAACGAGAAACCAGGTCTCCACATGTACGCGGCGCCCCACCCTTCATCCGGACATCGGGCACGGTATCAAGGTCACTCTTTTGGACCTTATGAGGGCCAGTATTTAATATGAATACTCCCCTTCATACAGACCTCAACCGGATTGGACAACGTAGGACCAATCAGATGCCAGAAGGAGAACCTACGACCTATCACAGCAAGTACTCCCCCCCATTCCGTGTTTTTCCTAAGGCGTAAGACAAATGTCGGGATGAGCCCTATAAGAAATGGGCCACGGACCTATATGCCCTTCCCCATATATATTCCCCTTTATTATAAACGACGTCTGCCCTAGTTCAGAACCTATAAATTGTCTATTAAATATACGAGGTCACTCAATTAGTCGAAATTTGAAAGGACAGGGACCTCTCAAATTGCAGAATTAGATTTCACGGCGCTTCTTCCGACGGCCTTCACATGCTTTGTCATCGAACAACAGATGACAGCGTCTCGCCATTCTAACGGCAAACACCAGCCATCTCCTCCTCGCCCAGTTCCGTGATCACTTGATCAAATCTCAGTCCCCCTCGCGTATGTGGTACCTAAGAGGTTACGTCCAATTCCGGCTTCCCCTTCAAAATTTTCTAGAGCTCCTTCAGTGGAGCAGCGTAACCCGGAGTGAGACTAGTGGCCAACAGGCTTGGAGCTCACATATTTAAATTTTGTACAGCCCCCAACCCCTTGCAAGGACGCGTTTTGCGTACCTTTTAAATTTGTCCTCCCAATTCTCTTTCGATTTTTCGATTTTTCGATTTTTTCGGCTATTTCCTTATCCAACAACTGCTCTGAAGATATCCACAACACAGCGGTCTAAACGTCAGCCAATAACACCAAGACAACGCGGTAGAAGCCCTGAAGCTTATCCACACACCATGTTCACCAGCCGCGGAAGCCTACGCGAACACTTAACTTTACTACTGTTTGTCAAACACACAAGCGCTCCTTAAGCTTGAAATTGGTTCGAATTGTCATGAATGTGTGGTGATGCAGTAATTATCCTTTCCTTGACAGGAGGTCGGGTCTGTCGTCAGTTACACGACGCTATACTATAGAGTTTGTAGGAAGAACGCAATGCTTTTAGTAGGCCTAAGTGTAAGATAAAAAAGCGTGATTTGTGACTTTGAGCAAGGCCAGACTCAAATGAAAGCCGGCAGTTCAATTATATCAACCGACCGAATTCTACTCTTTGACAGTCTTTCTCCTCTAAAATAAAAGAAATCTGTCTACGTTATTAACATTTTTTAACTAAAAGAAGAGGAGAATTTAGCAGTGTAATCAGTGGGAAGGAAAGCCGGTCGTAAAGGACAGTAGAAATACGTTTGCAAGGTTACATGTTCACGAGAAAACAGCATTGCTAGATTATTATATACAATACATAGGCCTACCGGTACGTCTAACAGCTGTGAGATGATATTTTCGTTGTCTTACAGGCCTATACTACGACGCTAAGACTGTAGTGTTCAAGTGTGGTATAGTTAACGTTTTGAACTAAATCCTTTTTTTATAGGCCTGTAAGTTAATCCTTTATTGAATTTAACATTACGTGAAAGCACGGCCGTGGATTAAATCTCGGATTGGGCATCAATGTTTGGCATTAATCAATACAGCCGAGTAATTGCACGCACCCGTCTGACGTTAAGTCGAAAATGCCCAGAAATGGGTTAACAAAGATAGACCTAACTTTTTAGAATCACGAAATTACTAATCAAACCACTTAAGAATTATCAGGAGTAGAAACTGAAAAGAAAAGCTTAAAGACGAAATAATTAGCTACTAATAAGACCTGTAAGAAATAAAAACATTTAAAAATATCTTAAAATCTGTATTGTATTAGCTTTTTATAACATTGTTGGAGCATAGCAGAAACCGGACAAGTCTAAAAATTCCAATTTTGAGCATAGTACAGTTCTCTTCACTTCATTTCAAGCGGCATCTATTGACATAGCAAGTTTCTACAAAAACCAGATTTGTGCCATTGAAATGGATGTTTAAAAATGTAGCGTTTCTGCAAAAAGTTGATTAGTCCAACTCCTTTCTAGCAAAAAAACGGATAAGTCACAAAATTATCCGGTTCTTGTTAGAAAATATCATGAAGATGGCATTAGTGTTGTCTTTTTTTTGTTTCACCGCCATATTAGCTGTTATTGTCGGTGTTATTGGTTAAATATTTCGTTTCACAAATGAATGATCATCAAAATGAACCAGGTCCAAAAAAAAGCAAATCATCAGAGTGAGGAGAATGTTGAGGTGGCAGAAGATGACAATAGCAGGGGTGTGATGAGTGAGACAGATATAATAATAATAATAATAATAATAATAATAATAATAATAATAATAATAATAACAATTTATTTTTGTGACAGCATAATTTGTGTTGTTATTAAAATAATAATTTTTCGATACTTGATATACCTGACGTGCCAAGAATTCAAAGACTGAAGGACCCAGATTAGAATGAGAAAAATATAAAAATAACAATATTGTTTTTCTTGTTCAGGAAAACATTCTAACGTTGTTTATACTTTAATAAAACACTTTTAATCACTTGTTCAGGACATTGTGAAGTGTTTACACTGAAATTATTTCTTTGGTGTAGGTCAATATAAATTAATATTCACATTAATATTAATAAATATAAATTAAGCTTAGATTTAAATTCACATATAGTTTATTTGAAAACGTTGAGAGCAAGTATCGAAAAGTTGGGAGGGTTACTCAAAAAAATTAAAAGTGTAGTTCACAAGCTATGAAGCGACTATATTCTCTTCATGTCAGATTTAAAGATTTATTAATATAAGTATATTGAATTAATATTGTGACGTGAGATGGAAAATTTGCCATTATATATTTTTCCAGAAAAATTTTCCACCTTGCAAATAGTTGTTTTCTTCTGTCCTTTCAACCTCAAGAGCCTCACATGTATTCCTCACTATATTCCTGTGTATTCAGCGTAATGCTCTGTAATGTCGCTTCTGTATACGACTACTAATTGAACAATAACATTTTCTCCGACAGAACATCGAATAAATTCCTCTTCTCATTCTGTACGAAACGTTCTTTCCTGCTCGTAGAGAGACAGAGGGTTTGTAGAGCGACATGGTACCGACACTGATACCTTCAGTACGTGAGCGAGACAGAGAGCAATGTACAGGAAACTCCCCTTACCAGTATGAATGACTTTGATTGCACGATGTAATCACGATACCCAGTTTGTTCACCGCTGATCTACATGAAACAATAACTGCGGTCTCTATGGAGACGATGCATGACAACAATAGCAATGCCGTTGCTGTGTTACATACGTTCTGAATATTAGAAAAATGTTCAACACATTCAGAACAGCGGTGAAATATTTTTCCCACAATCGAAGAGTACTGGAGTTTGGAGCTACATCAATTGGCGTAGGGTCCCTGATAGGCACAGGATTCGGTATATACAAAATCATCACCAGCGAGAAACGGATTGGTCCTCAGGGGCCCTATCCCAAAGAGATCCTATTCAAGGACAGACACAGGCGCCCGAAACTGCGCGAAGAGGACCTGAATACACCATCTGAGGAAGAAATCAAGGTCACCGACTATTCCAAATATCCACCTCGACAACCAGAGGAAGGACAAGAGCCAGGACAGAGTGGTCAGGGCGGGCAGTTGGCAGGAGAAGAAACCCCACCGCCAATCTTTATTCCTTACAGCAGGAGAAACACCGGCCACTTTGTTGTTGTGGAGGGGGGTGAATTGAAAAGGGTCTACACCGAAGAACTAGCTCCCGAAATTCCCGAAGATCAGGGACAAGATGCAAAGAAGGGGGACGACGACCCGTCCTCGCCCCCTCCCCCAGCCCAACAATAAGGTATGAGTTTACACTTTCAACTCACAGTATAACTTATAAGTTTTATATATATATATATATATATATATATATATATATATTTGACGTTCGCGTATGTTCTCTGTACAGGTTATCGTCTCCCGCCTTGTCGCTCTGGCTGCCGACAACGGCTTCCGTATGGCTGCCACAAACCTTCCCGTCGGTCCTTCCGCTCCTGCTGCCCTCGTCGCTCCCGTCATCCACGCCGCCCCCGCCGTCGTGGCCGCTCCAGCTCACTACGCCGCCGCCTACGCCATCCCCGCTGTTCACGCTGGAGTGGCCCTCGACACCCCCGAAGTAGCTGCCGCCAAGATCGCCCACTTCGCCGCCCCCGCCGTCGTGGCCGCTCCAGCTCACTACACCGCCGCCTACGCCATCCCCGCTGTTCACGCTGGAGTGGCCCTCGACACCCCCGAAGTAGCTGCCGCCAAGATCGCCCACTTCGCCGCCCCCGCCGTCGTGGCCGCTCCAGCTCACTACGACGCCGCCTACGCCATCCCCGCTGTTCACGCTGGAGTGCCCCTCGACACCCCCGAAGTAGCTGCCGCCAAGACCGCCCACTTCGCAGCCCCCGCCGTCGTGGCCGCTTCAGCTCACTATGCCGCCGCCTACGCCATCCCCGCTGTTCACGCTGGAGTGCCCCTCGACACCCCCTAAGTAGCTGCCGCCAAGACCGCCCACTTCGCCGCCCCCGCCGTCGTGCCCGCTCCAGCTCACTATGCCGCCGCCTACGCCATCCCCGCTGTTCACGCTGGAGTGGCCCTCGACACCCCCGAAGTAGCTGCCGCCAAGATCGCCCACTTCGCCGCCCCCGCCGTCGTGGCCGCTCCAGCTCACTACGCCGCCGCCTACGCCATCCCCGCTGTTCACGCTGGAGTGCCCCTCGACACCCCCGAAGTAGCTGCCGCCAAGACCGCCCACTTCGCCGCCCCCGTCCCTACGTCTGTAAAATAAACAATTAAAATTTAATAACAATTTTCTGATTTCCTTTCTTGCAAAAAAACGGACGTATTTTTAAAATGAAATCAATTAACAAAATTCTGTTACAGAGAAAAGTTTCCTAATAGTCTAAAGAATGTGTGTTCTAAATTCCATGCATTCATCTTTAATAGTTCAGAAATTATATCCATTTTTGTCTGGCAATGTAGCAAAAAAAAAAATGAAGTTACTGGAAACCGATAAAAGCGGGCGTGTGATTTAAAAATCCAGAGCGCAGAAAGTTTAAAAATGACGTCTCAACATCGGATAAGGGCACAAATACCCAAAAATTGTTATGCAATGCATTCCACACATATCAAAGGGTACTTTAAAGAATTTTTTTTTTTAAATTTAATTTACCGGAAACAACAATAAAAGTGGGCGAGTGATTTAAAAATCCATAACGCAGGAAGTTTAAGAATGGCGACTCAATATCCGATAAGGGCACAAATACCCACAAAATGTTATGCTATGCATTCCACACATATCACAGAGTATTTTAAAGAATTTTTTTTTTAATTTACTCATTTTCCACCAAAAAATACCATCCTCTGCCCTTAAGGAATACGAAAAGAAAAACCCGGGGAACGAACCATCACAGGCAGTCGAAATAACCATAAAACCTATTACTCTATCTGAGAACCATTAAGAGATCCGTATATTAGAAATTGTTTCTTTAGTTAAATACATCGTATGAAACAGTATATTAATCAGTGAACCCGTTTATATCTGTTTATTATTTTAGCTGTTTTAAATCATTATTAAAACTAAAATAGAAGCGATGAGAATTAGAGAATTTCAACGACGAAAAGTGTCTATCCCTAGTCGTGTTGTGCGTGATGCCTAAATCAATTTATTAACCGCTTGAGTCAGACTGTACTGTGAAGCGAATGTTAGTCATCACAGGGAGAATTCTCGGCATCACCTTGCCAAATATCATCTCGCTATCACCAATTCCATCAATGCTAGTGGTTGATATTTCGTCGTTAAAAGTCTGGCAAATACTGTCTTCCTCCGACGAGTTTAGCGCTGGGACCTGAGGTATTCTTGCCATCGGTGCGGGGGGGTTGCAGGTAGATTCTTTTGTTGCTACAGCCAAGCCGAGCCGGGCGGAATGGGAAGTATTAATCGTCCAAAAATATGCAGTCTTCAGTTTGTAGTAGTGTGTGAATATTTTATATACATATTGTTTACCTAGGCCTATATGATTTTGTTATTAATATATTAAATATATTTTGCAATTTTTGCTCACACATCTCCCTGATGTTAGCTATGTTAATATTATATGAATTACTCATATTAAATATTTCACCGTTACAAGTCATTTTTAAGGAAACATGCTGTGGAAAGGTTTTGCTTTTATTCTATTGGAATTTTAAAATATGTGTGATTTTTATCGTGAAAAACAGATTCCTATAATGCCATGCGAAAATCATTTGTTGGTGATATCTTAAAATACAAATCAAGTAGTTTTACTTCTCAAGTGAGTTCAGCAGTACAGTATATTTAAATTGATTATTTTACAAATTTAATTCAATTCTACTAATCAATAAATTTTATAGTATGATTCTTCTTTTCATTTATATTATTGTAGTTGTATTATGATTTTTCTTTTTATTTATTTTATTGTATTTGTATTTCTGGTAGTGTGATGGCCTTAACTTCACCAGAATAAATAAATAAATAAATAAATAAATAAATAAATAAATAAATAAATAAATAAATAAATAAATAAATAAATAAATAAATAAATAAATAAATAAATAAATAAATAAATAAATAAATAAATAAATAAATAAATAAATAAATAAATAAATAAATAAATAAATAAATAAATAAATAAATAAATAAATAAATAAATAAATAAATAAATAAATAAATAAATAAATAAATAAATAAATAAATAAATAAATAAATAAATAAATAAATAAATAAATAAATAAATAAACAAACAAACAAACAAATAAACAAATAAATAAATAAATAAAATTTTCTACAACACTTTACTTCTCTGAACACATAAGTACGAATGGTTGTATCTCTATCTCGCCAAAAATATGTTAGAAAACTAATAGGCGTACTTCTCTCGTAAATTGGGCGAATGTTTTCAGTATGACTGTACTTCCTTCCAGACTGCCGCTGTCATTGTCCCCTCCCACTCCAGTACCACGCTAGACTAGTCGGAACCGCATTCCTCTCAGCACTAAACTCCTCAGAGGATGACAGTACTTGAGTGTATTTGAAGGCAAGACTGTGGTTTGTTTTTAAGAGACACCTCTGTCAATAGGGGAGATCGAAACAAAACCAGAAAGATATTCCGCAGCTGTCCGTTTGCTGGTGAAATTAATCACAGATAGACAAAGATACTCGCCGGGGTCGATTTTAAGCCCTTTCACGGTCGTTGCGAAACGTGCATTTCAAACGCTGATGTGGGCTCTTTCGTCAGACGATCCCCTATGCAGCTGCTCTGCAGGATACGCCCGAGCTGATGCTGGTTCGTCGGGGAGATACACCCAGAGTCCCCCCGGGCATTGGAGTGAAGTGAGGCTAACACGCTCTGCAGGTAGGCCTAATTGCAACTTAATTCAATTCAATTTATTAAGCCATTAGACAAACAGTGATAGACTTCGTCATAAATACAGAAGGTGAAAAAAAAACATAGTATAAATACATATAATTTAAAACAGTAAATTTTAATTAGAACAATGAAAAAACAAAATATTTTGAAGCTATAAAAGTTAATGAAAACACTTCACTCTTAAGCTACGGTTTGGCTACGGCGATCTTCGCCGACGATCATCGCTGGGATTCTGTCCCGTTAATTTGAATGTGCATGGTTTCTTTACGGCGATGAACGTCAACGAACGTCGCTGGGCTCGACGAACATCGTCGGCGTTTGCCTTGGAGGCAAAAACCTGGCGATCATCGCCGAGAAATCAATTGTAAAATTACAGTAGGTAATGAATTAAATCATGATTTATACATTATACATACCATAATGGCGGTTAAACATATCTTTCTGGAATTTCTTCACTAATGATGACGATATATTAATTGATTAAACACAAATCCCTGTTCGACATGAGCCAAAAAGAAGAACCAATGTAGACAATAACAAATCTATATTTTGCAACAACCAGGACTGTTGATACAATTTGAGTAAAATGATTCATAATTGAAGGACACACACGATGCGGCAGATTTAGCTACTGAAGCAAAAGTTTGAGTGTGAAATAGTAAGTGAAGTGGAATTCCGAACAAAGGAGAGAAGTCCAACAACCTCCTTCTCACATTATTTTTTTTTATTTGTAACATTATTTCCTAAATAAATGCTCCTAAATGAAAAAAATAACATTGTAAAAAGTAAAAAATTTATGCTTATCTTTCAGCTGGGCTTATTGGTTTGTGGATAAATTTTGTGGGTAATTTTACAATATCATTTTCAATTGAACTTAAAACACAATGAAATTGTTCGGGAGAAAGTCTGAAATATTCCTTAAAATTGGTGGGTTCATTTTCAAGATGTCTTAATATCAATTAATTAAAAGACCCCTCTGTATATCTATTTCTAAACATGACATTAACTACTTTAAAGATCCGTACTTGCTTTTCAAAGCAAAACATATTATAAGGTTATCATATTGTCATCCACTTATCAGCTGATCAGATATGGTCAACTATATAAAACAATAAACTATCCACCTACGAAGTTCGCCGGAAAAGAAACCACTCTCTGACGATGACCGCTGGCGATTTCAATCGTCAGCGATGTTCGTTCGACGAAGATCGTCGTAGCGAAACCGTAGCTTTAAGGTCTTAATAATAAACTGTGTATAGTTTTTATAGGAGACTTATGCAGAGTTGAGACAGAAAACTTTACTAATAAACCATGCATAAGCGATGGATGTATAAACAGTCTGTAACTAAACAATGGGGATTGCTTTGCAGTAGTTATATACACGAAACCCCTTGTTTAAGCGTTGTATATGGAGAAAAAATGGCCGCCCCTCTAACAGCTGTTCGTATCGACTGTCATTTTATAATGATGGCTGCCTTGTAACCACAGAAGAACAAACCAAAGAGCACAGAATAATTAGAATAATTGTGCTGTAGTTTGTACTCTTTGATCAAAATATAGTGTGGTAAAATCGATCACAGCCAGTTGCACACTAGAGCGCTCTACCGGATTCAGTAGAGAACCTCAGATATTCTATTACTTTTCGTAATGAAGTAATGACGAATGTATTATTTCTAACTAAATGTAGATAGACAACTTTATTTATTACTAAACAATTTCATTTGAATATATGCTAAAAACTCATCTACAGAGTAGAAAGAATTAACTAGAAGCCAATTATGAAATCCAGGTTTGAAACTATTGGTTGGTAACTTATAATATTGACTGGGAAGCTTATTATATAATCTCATCCCCATGATATAAAAATTTGTACTAGTCTTATGTAACCGACAATATGAAATATTAATTTGTTCACTATTTCTAATTTATTGATCATGTACTGTATATTGGCTATTAATGAGTAAGGAGCGGATTCCTATGTAATTAAATATTCTTTTTGCGTGTGATAAAACACAATTAACAAAGTTAAAAATTCCGAACATGAAGTTTCAAGTTTAAAACCCGAATTTTATTTAACATAAAAACACATATTTTCACAAAAAATTATGTAAATACATATTTTCAGGAAATCTATCATAAACACATAAATCTTGCAGGTTTTTTTATTTAAGTAATTTTTTTACAAGAACTCTTAAATATTTTAAAACTAAATCAATTATATCACTCAGTTCTAAGCGCTGTGATACATTTTTGTGTGAGAACTGCTAGGCAGCATATCAGTGTTATTATTAGAGAATAAATTAACATGGCCAAGCAGGTGAGACCTTGCAACACATAATTAGGAATGTTTATTGTTGCTGAAGATGATTTCATTCAACGCTTTTTTTGTGAAACACAACAGATAAGAGCTCGGGTATGAACATTATTTAATTTAAACAAATCTCTCGCCTCTCGCTCATGTCCATCAAGTAAGGCAATATATCTTGTTGTGATTCCCTGTTATCGGGCTTCGTCAATCGATGTCCTCCAAGATATACTGAAAGATGGTTGTTTAAAAAACGGTTTGGCTTTTCTATTAGTAAATTTAAGCTTTTTGTATGACACCATAAAAAGCTCGAAACATCCAAAAACCTGTTGTCTGAAACAGGGAGGTCCGTGCCGTGGAAATTAAACTAGACTCGCTACCAGGTTCAGAAGCACAATTACTAAGGGACAAATTCCAGAATGTGTTTGGGAAAAACAGTGGATATAAAAAATGTGTAAAGTTGCTCAAGTATTGGAGGATGTGCCTGTAGGTGAAATTGACAGCGTATGTGTTTGAGACATTCCTCTCTTTAAATATGCACGTCTGACGTCCTGTGATGTGGAAAGATAGTTTTCACAGTATAAGTCGTTGTTGAGGGATAATCGGCATGCATTGTAAAACCCGAGAGGAAACTAGTCTTAATTACGAATTCAGTGGTGTTGTAATTCCGCAAGAACAATGTTGTAAATACCCAGGAGTGTATTTAAACTCCAAACTTTCTTGGGGAGAGCATGTTGATAATGTTACGGGTAAAGCATGGAGGGCACTTCACTTTATTATGAGAATCTTGAGAAAGGCTAGCCCCAAATCGAGGGAAATAGCATATCTAACGTTAGTGCGACCGTTAATGGAATACGGAACTACATGTTGGGATCCCTGTAGTATATATATACATATATCAGATAAATTCCTTAGAAAGAATCCAGTATAGGGCAGCTAAATTTGTTAAAGGTAAAAGAGAAGATGGAAACGATACGATAAAAGAACTTAAATGGGAAACTTTGGAAAACAGACGTAGGAAAACTAGAATAACATCATTGTATAGAGCACATCTAGGTCAGAAAGCATGGGTAGACATAACGGCTCGGTTAGAAAAGCCAACGTACTATGGTAGGAACGATCATGATTTTAAAATAAAATGTAGGAAACAGAAAACGGATGTAGGTAAATTCTCATTTTTAAATAGAACTATAAATGATTGGAATGACCTACCTGCAGCTGTCTTTGAGGGCTGTCCTTCCTTAAGGAGATTCAAGAATAACTTAAAAAGTTGTGTATAAAGTGAAAATTAAAATTAAGGTGACATTCAACATTTAATTTTTTAAGGTGATATGTATTTATCTAGCCTGACGAGTTTACTTCCTTGGTTTGAATTGTAAATTATTTAAAAATAGCGTGTAAGAGGGCCTTAGACTAGAAATGTTTAGTTTAAATGTAATTCTGTTTATAAGTATGCATAAGGATGTAATTATTTGACTTATTTGAACTGTTGTATCAGTGAAGCGAGGTGAGTCAGTGAAGTTATGGTTTTACAGTGCAGTGAACAGTTCCGATCAGTGATAATTTATAGCGTCAATGAAATGTGTTCTATAGTGTCAGTGAAATGTGTTACAGAGTGTCAGTGAAATGTGTGCTAAAGTGTCAGTGAAATGCGTCATAGTGCCACTACAGGGAATGAGATGAGAGTAAAGTGAAAGACTATTGAAACTTATGTAGGACCTATACATAATTGTGTAGGTTGTGTTGTAAAATAAGGTATTTTATTTATGTTTTATTATTATTGTGTTAAATTGTATTGTGTATTCTTATTGTATGGTGTATAAAATTGTATATGTATTGTAAAATTGTATTGTGTATTGTAAATTTATTGTGTATTGTTTATCATTTTATTGTGTATTGTTTATATTGTGTATACCACTGCCACCGGGTGCTTGCCCACTTGCAGTGTAAATAAATACAACATACATACATTTGTGATGGAGAATTTGGAGATGACCTTTGTTGTTCACTGCAATTCTCAGCCAACTACTAGCACTCAAGTGTGGTTGGTGAGTACCTAGTAACATTTTTTTTTCAAGCTATGTAAGGTATTTTTGTCATATTAAAAAAAAAATATTTGTAGCAAATATTTTCGTACTTTTTAGCACATAAAAATAAATATATTTAAATTTTTAGCATATAAAAATCCGCTCCCTACTAATGAGTAATTGTCTATGTTATGTCGAGTGTCCATTTTCGATGAAATGACATGGTGACAGTGGAACAATGGTGGAAAGAGGATGACAAAAAGATCCTGAGTGGTGGTACAAGAAGCTACTGAAATCCATTTCGAAGTGACAAGTAAGACCTATCGTAAGATCTCTGGGGTGTGAACTCTAGTGCAGTTACTGAGAAACATTCCGTTTCGGGCGTGGAATATGAATCCAATATTAGCGTGGTGATACGCTGGAGATTGAACCCACGTTCTTCTGGCTAGTTGTTCAACAGGTAGTCGTTCCACTGTTGCCCGCAGAGAATAGAAGTCAAGGCTGCGACTCGCGTGGGAATGTGTGTGGCGGTTGAAATCTTGCGCGGACGTGCGCTTGGCGTAATCACACATCAAAATCTTATTTTAACCTTGACCCCATGTCAGACAGCGTTCGGCATTACGCAGAGGAGAGGTCATCTATTAAACATATGAAGGAACACGGAGTGGGAGGATGGAGGAAGCATTGTTGTTACCAAGGAGCAGGTGATAATTGGTGGTCGCGGTCTGCCCAGACCCCTATGCTACGTAGTCTGTCTTTGTTTCTTTTTATATGCCCGCTTGATAAGTTTACATCTTACTCGTTAGTAACATGGCGAAATTGTATGCTGAATTTTTAGAAAGTGTTGTACTTAAAAGTGACAGTCCAGTACAAAGTTATTCCAGCGTATAGGTAACTAAGTAACTTGTACTTGCTATTTGGGAAAAGGAAATTGTGCCAGAACAATGGAAGGAGTCCATAATTGTACCTATTTTTAAAAAGGGGGACAAAACCAACTGTGGTAACTTTCGAGGAATATCACTTTTGTTGACGTCGTACAAAATTTTGTCCAATATTCTTTTGAGAAGATTAACTCCGTACGTAGATGAAATTATTGGGGATCATCAGTGCGGTTTTCGGCGTAATAGATCGACTATTGATCAGATTTTTTGTATTCGACAGATATTGGAGAAAAAATGGGAGTATAAGGGTACAGTACATCAGTTATTCATAGATTTCAAAAAGGCATATGACTCGGTTAAGAGGGAAGTATTATATGATATTCTTATTGAATTTGGTATTCCCAAGAAACTAGTTCGATTAATTAAAATGTGTCTCAGTGACACATACAGCAGAGTCCGTATAGGTCAGTTTCTATCTGATGCTTTTCCAATTCACTGTGGGCTAAAGCAGGGAGATGCATTGTCACCTCTACTTTTTAACTTTGCTCTAGAATATGTCATTAGGAAAGTTCAGGATAACACAGAGGGTTTGGAATTGAACGGGTTACATCAGCTTCTCGTCTATGCGGATGACGTGAATATGTTAGGAGAAAATCCACAAACGAACACGGAAATTCTACTTGAAGCAAGTAAAGCGATAGGGTTGGAAGTAAATCCCGAAAAGACTAAGTATATGATTATGTCTCGTGACCAAAATATTGTACGAAATGGAAATATAAAAATTGGAGATTTATCCTTCGAAGAGGTGGAAAAATTCAAATATCTTGGAGCAACAGTAACAATATAAATGACACTCGGGAGGAAATTAAACGCAGAATAAATATGGGAAATGCCTGTTATTATTCGGTTGAGAAGCTTTTGTCATCTAGTCTGCTGTCAAAAAATCTGAAAGTTAGAATTTATAAAACAGTTATATTACCGGTTGTTCTATATGATTGTGAAACTTGGACTCTCACTTTGAGAGAGGAACAGAGATTAAGGGTGTTTGAGAATAAGGTGCTTAGGAAAATATTTGGGCTAAGAGGGATGAAGTTACAGGAGAATGGAGAAAGTTACACAACACAGAGCTGCATGCATTCTATTCTTCACCTGACATAATTAGGAACATTAAATCCAGACGCTTGAGATGGACAGGGCATGTAGCACGTATGGGTGAATCCAGAAATGCATATATAGTATTAGTTGGGAGGCCGGCGGGAAAAAGACCTTTAGGGAGGCCGAGACGTAGATGGGAAGATAATATTAAAATGGATTTGAGGGAGGTGGGATATAATGCTAGAGACTGGATTAATCTTGCTCAGGACAGGGATCAATGGCGGGCTTATGTGAGGGCGGCAATGAAACTCCGGGTTCCTTAAAAGCCAATAAGTAAGTAAATAAGTTGTACTTGAAAGTGACAGTACAGTACAAAGTTATTCCAGCGTATAGGTAACTAAGTATGGACACTTCGCGTCGGTACCTTTGATGTAGCCGGACTGATTTCAATTCAATTCAATTTATTAAGCCATTAAACATACAGTGATAGGCTTCGTCACAAAAAAACATAAATTTGAAAATACACATATAATAGGAAACAGTAATTAGAATGAAAACACAAAACATTTTGAAACTCTAAAATTAATGAAAACACTTCACTCTTATGTAATAATTGTAACTAATGT
Organism: Periplaneta americana; assembly: GCF_040183065.1. Lineage (NCBI taxonomy): Eukaryota > Metazoa > Arthropoda > Insecta > Blattodea > Blattidae > Periplaneta > Periplaneta americana. The sequence continues at coordinate 29,706,029 of NC_091120.1, read as the reverse complement.
AAATAACTTTATTTATTAAAAAAACAATTTCGTATGAATTTATGTTAAGAAACTCATCTACAGAGTAGAAAGGATTAATTAAAAGCCAATTATAAAATCTAGCTTTGAAACTATTGGTTGGTAACTTATAATATTGACTGGGAAGCTTATTATAATTATAATTTCATCCCCATGACACAAAAATTTGTACTAGTTTTATGTAATCTACAGTATGGAATATTAATTTGTTCACTATTTCTAATTTCATGATCATGTATATTGGCTATTAATGAGTAATTGTCTATATTTTGTCGAGTGTAAAGGACTAGGTCGTATATATATATATATATATATATATAAATTTATGACAGTTAATATCTGTGATGGTTTGAAAAGAAGTCGACAATGTTCAAGATAGTTTAATTGACACAGAATTCTAATGGATTTCTTTTGCAAAATCAAGACACTCCCAATTTTGGTACCATTTCCCCAGAAAATTAAGGCATACCTAATTATCGACTGAAAGAACGAAAAGTAGGCACATCTTAAATAATTTTGAGAAACACAAGTCACTAATTTCTTTAATAAGTATATAACTCTTGATAATTTTGTGCATATAATATTCGATATGTTTTTCCCATGTTAAACTGGAGTCTATAAAAAGTCCCATAAATTTGGTATAGTTTTGTATGTTGTCCTTTTTTATTACATGATTTAGGGTAAAAGTTATATTGATAGTTTTTTCTTGATTGAACAAAGAACCATTAGATTCAAACCTTCAAGCCAGCTAGAGCGTGAGATTCTGCTTTCTCCCTAGAGTTGGCGCTGACATCACACTAGCTAGCAGTCGACACAGCAAGAATATAACGCATAATTAATACATCTAGGTACATTATGTACTCAAATAAAATAAATCGGATCCATAAAATAATAAATCTGTCATTAACTGTAATGTCTAGACTCTAGAGTTACTTTATAATAAGAGTTGAGGCGTTGACCCCAACAACAATTCAAATATGTAATGATTTGATAGGAGTGAAAATGGAAAAACAAAACTCTTACGAGAAGTAAAACCATATAACTATATTATATACAAATATTAAACGAATTTGATACATAATTTTATAATGTATTATATTATTTTATAATATAATTTATTATATCTGAAATATAAAAAATTATTATTACAACTAGTTTGTCACTGAGAAATAAGAAAAAGCTGTTAACTCGAATTTATTTGAAGGAAAGCGTTACTGAATTATACAATAAGGTAGGCGATGTTTGGATCCTGTGTCTAAACTCTATAATCAGTTATTATCTTAGCGTATGCTCGATTACACTAACCTCTAGCGCTTGAAAGTGAAACTAAACGCCGGCGCACAGAGAAAAACATTATTTTTCACCAACTTTTAAACAAAAACGTTTTCAGATTTCACCTACGTCTGTGCCTTTTAACCAGTTTCTAAATTTGTTTTCATCTACACATCATCTTATGTATCTAATAAGAAATAAATGAAGTAGTAGACAGTAAGAGCCGTATTCATAGACATTGCACTAGCCCACGCTACGAGCGTGCTAAACTAGCCCGGCTATCGACTGGTTACTTTTACGCGATTCATAGACGCCGATTATTCAATGGCTACGTTAGTCTACGTATTACTTTTGCAAAATGCTACACGATGCTGAAAATGCTTCTGCGCGTGCGCAGATTGGCCGTGGTCTTCAATTTTGCTTTTCTTACCGCAACACAATTTGTAAGTTTCTCCAGAATTTGTAGCTTAATGGCGAATCTGTGCTGTATATGCGTGTACACATTCCTCCAGAAGTTTCTCAATTGAATCAGGAAGAACTGCACACACACAAGAAGCACACAGTGCCAAAAAATGACATACCCTACACATGATTTTATGGCAAATTAATGATAATAATAACAATGATAATAATAATAATAATAATTTATTTATTTATTTAATAATAATTTATTTATTTAATCTGGCAGAGCTAAGGGCAGTAAGCCTTCTCTTCCGCCCAGCCAGACTCTAATTCTAATTGAATACAATTGGTTACATAGTTATTACATTAATATCTAGACCATAAGACAACATGAAAGTAAATAATGAAAGTTGGATAAGTAACGTTAGTGTGACAATAATAAACACTGGTAAGAGATAGTGATAATAATAATAATAGTAATAATAATAATAATAATGAGATAATTTAAATATTTATTCTGTGATATATATCCGCTTGTCTATGCGGATGACGTGAATATGTTACGAGAAAATTCACAAACGATTAGGGAAAACACGGGAATTTTACTGGAAGCAAGTAAAGAGATAGGTTTGGAAATAAATCCCGAAAAGACAAAGTATATGATTATGTCTCGTGACGAGAATATTGTACGAAATGGAAATATAAAAATTGGAGATTTATCTTTTGAAGAGGTGGAGAAGTTCAAATATCTTGGAGCAACAGTAACAAATATAAATGATACTCGGGAGGAAATTGAACACAGAATAAATATGGGAAATGCCTGTTATTATTCGGTTGAGAAGCTTTTATCATCTAGTCTGCTGTCAAAAAAATCTGAAAGTTAGAATTTATAAAACAGTTATATTACCGGTTGTTCTTTAGGTTGTGAAACTTGGACTCTCACTTTGAGAGAGGAACATAGGTTAAGGGTGTTTGAGAATAAAGTTCTTAGGAAAATATTTGGGGCTAAGAGGGATGAAGTTACAGGAGAATGGAGAAAGTTACAAAACACAGAACTGCACGCATTGTATTCTTCACCTGATATAATTAGGAACATAAAATCCAGACGTTTGAGATGGGCAGGGCATGTAGCACGTATGGGCGAATCCAGAAATGCATATAGAGTGTTAGTTGGGAGGCCGGAGGGAAAAAGACCTTCAGGGAGGCCGAGACGTAGATGGAAAGATAATATTAAAATGGATTTGAGGGAGGTGGGATATGATGATAGAGAATGGATTAATCTTGCTCAGGATAGGGACCAATGGCGGGCTTATGTGAGGGCGGCAATGAACCTCCGGGTTCCTTAAAAGCCAGTAAATAAGTAAGTAAGTATATATAACCATTAAACATTGAGAAACCTGAAACAGCTATTATTGTTAACAAGAATTGTTATAAAAATATTTCGTTAGTCTATTCTTAAATTGGTTTGATGTCTGACAGTCCCTGACATTACTCGGTAGGGAATTCCAAAGCCGAGGAACAGCCACAGTGAAAGAAGATGAATATGAGGATGTTCGGTGGGAAGGAATGGATAATATTGTGGAGTGTTGTGATCGTGTGTCTAGGTTATGATGGGTGGATAAATTTTGAAAACGAGACGCAAGATAGACAGGAGCGGAGAAATGCAATATGTGAAAGAGAAGGGAAAGACAGTGGATTTTCCTACGATCTCCTAGACGGAGCCAGGACAACATTTCGAGGGATGATGTAGGGAATCTTATGGGAAGAGTGTCTATGGGCCCTCATTGTATGAGCACTATCAGCAGTAAAGACTACCAACTTTTCTTGTATTGAATGTTGTTATTTTCAAAGAAACTAGTAACGGAATCATGTAATCTTTTTGTAAACTCTGATCCTCAAGTATTGAGTCTTGATGAGTATAAATGGATGGTACCGAATGAGAGCTCTTTTTGCTGTCCGCACAAATAATATGTCCATAAAGCCGTAAACAGTATAGGTTGAAGATAAATGCAAATAAGACGAAAAGCATGGTCATAGGAAGAAAAATAGAGAAGGTAAACTTGCGAATTCTAAATGAGACAGTAGAGAAAGTGAACAGCTTCAAATACTTGGAGTGTACTATAAGCAGTAACATGAGTTGCTGTCAAGAAGTCAAAAGGAGGATAGCAATGGCCAAGGAAGCTTTTAATAGAAAGAGTAGCATTTTCTGCGGACCTCTGGAAAAAGAACTAAGGAAGAGACTAGTGGAGTGCTTTGTATGGAGTGTGGCATTGCATGGGGACAGAAACAAAGAAGTGAAGAGAAGCGAATAGAAGCATTTGAAATGTGGGTATGGAGACGAATGGAACGTATGAAGTGGAGAGACAGAATAAGAAATGAAGCTGTGTTGGAAAGAGTGGGTGAAGAAAGAATGATGCTGAGCCTGATCAGGAAGAGAAAAAGGAATTGGTTAGGTCATTGGCTGAGAAGAAACTGCCTACTGAAAGATGCACTGGAAGTAATGGTAAACGAGAAAAGAGTTCGGGGTAGAAGAAGATCTCAGATGATAGACGACATTAAGATATGTGGATCTTATGAGGAAACGAAGAGGAAGGCAGAAAATAGGAAATATTGGAGAAAGCTGACTTTGCAGTGAAAGACCTGCCCTTGGGCAGAACACTAAAGAATGACCTGTAGAGGAAACATGCTATATTTCAGTTCATGTGGTTATATTGTAATATGAATGACATGTGGAGACAATACACAATAAATGACAAAGATGACTTCTTTACTAATCTCTTTATTACACGAAGTCTTGTTGGTAACAAGTGAGTTGCGTTTGCGTGGCAGCTACGTTCATAGTTGTTGCAGTGACCACGCTTCTTTCAAGTGAGTCCATAGTTGTTGCAGTGACCACGCTTCTTTCAAGTGATTCCGTCAACTTTGTACCGAGTAAAAGTCTTATATTCTTGAAAACTGGTAGTCAGGTGCGATATTTTTTAATAAGTAAAGAAGAATGGAGAGTTTTAAACGAATTGTGATTGGTAACTGTTCTGTGAAAACAAAAATAAACAATAAAAGTCACCAGATAATCCTAATTTTAGATAAGTTTTCACCAGTTTCTAAATGAGTAGTTCCATCACCAAATCTAGAGAAATTTCACCAAACTTGACAACGTTGAATTCATCTACAAAATCATAAACTGCAAGACTCTATGATCCCTTCAGCTTTGCTTCTGCTGTCATAGTATGCCTGTTTTAGGGTCTTATATGCTCTTTTCAGGCTGGAGTGTGTATTTTATAGAGGTTTTGATCAACTAGTGCGGCAGGAAAAAGTGGATTGTGGCTCATGATGCAAGCACATCAGCAGCTGTGGCATTAATTGGGCTTGTGTCTTATTTGGTGTTAATTGATGAATGGTCTCGATTCGTGGTTTGGGATTCCTACGGTATTGTTAGTTCTTAACGAACTTATATAGGGACATCATTTTATTTTGACTTCAACTTTTATTGTACCTGAGTCTTTGAATGTACTTCACTTCCACCCCTTCTACTAACGAAGTTTCAACTGTCCTCCACACAGAACCAAGGCCGCAGTACTGAGTTAGTGTTTATAGTACGTTTCAGAAATATGTTCGCGTTTTCCAGTGACGAAAACTTTCAATATTGAATCATATTTTCGCACAGGTACTGTCGTCCGTTTGCCTACGTCGCATCCCGATTTCCCCCACCTGCTTCTGCTCGCTCCACTGTAAAGACTAGTGGCTGGGCTTTCTTAGCTCTTTTCTGAAAACATTCATTTCTGTTAGGAATTAATTGGACGTCTACGTAATATTATGCAACTGTTTAAAATAACTTAAATAAAAGGGCCTCGTTAAGTAATTAACTATAACGTGATTCCCCCCCCCCTTCTACGATCCTGCGACATAACCACTTGGACGGACAGTAGATAGCATGTCTGAGTAATTTTATCTGTGCAGGTCGGGCAGAAGTGAAGACTGAATTTACAGTACGTAAGGTACTCTTTTGTAGAATAGGTACAGAATTATTTCAACATGAGTTACTAAGTATGAAGGACGAAACTGATAATTGGAATTAGATGCAATAGTCTATAGTGCGATAATAGGCACAAAAGAACTGAAGCCTGTATCGAAATGAACGGCCACCATTTTCAAAAATGTGTTTAAATATCCATATTATGATTATTTTTCATTTTAACTTCGTTCTCTATATCGTACGCTAATATGCTGTAGACAGTATAATATACACTGCATAATGAATAATTCACATGGATAATTCAGTTCGTGAGTGAAAACACTTATTGTTAATACTGTACTGTATTTTGATTAAACAAAACCTAATGAAAATTATCACACTCAAAATCGCGATACTTTCTACTTTACGTAAATGGATGAACTACCTTTCTTCCCTTCTGTACCTAGTAAAATGATTTGTTTGTATTTTGCGCCAGTATCATCGAACTCCAGTCGTGGAAGGAGGTAGCAAACGGTGTTTCCGGGTCTCAATCATTAATCCAAAGGTATAGCCAGGTTAATATTAAAAATGTTAGTAAAAATAAAATGATGTCCCTGTACCAGAGCTACATGATACATGAACCAGTAATATCCTGTTAAAGGATTAATATTTGAGGAGAAAAATTCACTCCGGCGCGGCGCCGGGGATCGAACTCGGGTTCTTGGTTCTACGTACCAAGCGCTCTGACCACTGAGCTACGCCGAATTCAATCCATAGCACCGGATCGAACTCTCCTCCTTCAATGTTTCCCTTTGTGGCCTGGCTCCAAGTTAGGCATATATGTTGACCTGTATGTCCAATGTCAACTGCCATTATACTAGGAGCGCACTCAGCTGACTGACTTATTTGGCCGGGATTCCGCAGTTAAGTGCACAGTAATCTGTACAGACATATGCACTGCTAGCTATGAGAATAAGGTGGGTGCTCCCGTTATGGCCATGTTCCTGATATGGCCACCACGCTATTGTGAGTTAGTTAACCAAAAACTCTGCTAAATTGCAGCAGTATCCAGTGAAAGGGCATCCTGGTATGTCACTTGAGCGTTTTCCATCCAGTCAGGTTGAGCAATATGGCGTCAGTTGCCTGTTTTGCGGTTTTCATGTGACCTCTTCTTATTTTTCTCTGGTAAGTCTCCTTTGTTTTATGTATGTTTTTCAAAGACTTGTTCATGAAAACCATCGTACTCCATTCAGTTTTTAATGTTCTGTTGATTGGTGTTGTCGTTGATGGCGTATCCTTTACGAGTTGTTCATAATCAAACGATTTTCGTGAAAGCTTACCTGCTCCTGATATGGCCATATTAAATGCACCATGGCCATATCAAGTTCATTTCACTTTTATTTTTTCACCTGACAAATTTACATGCCTTATAGCTGGGATTACGCAAAAATTTTGTATCTTAAGAAAAACAACTTAATTTTTTATGGAAAAACCTGTTTTGACTACACTTTTGAATTATAAAAAAGATTATTAAGTGTCATATTTATTCATTTTACACCAAAATTATTTAATTTTAACACAACTGCGCTATCAAACTGAAAACAATCACGATTTATAGAACATGGAACAAGGGTGACCATATCATGTGCACGTGTTCCTGATATGGCCAGTAGGTAGGCTTTTGGAATTTGGGACTTTTTGGACAATTAAAGCTATTTTTATGGGGAAAGGAAATTGTTTTAAGAAAGTCCATTAGACTGAGAACGAGTAAGAAAAAAGTTGTTTACATTTTTTTTTCAAAATGGCGGCTAGAAAAATTCTCAAACCTTAGCATGGCCATATCAGGGACACCTACCTTATTATAGATTTATTAATTTGTCATACAGAATAATATCTGTAATATTGACGATTATTAATATTTAAGTGTTGTGGATTGAACTCGGCGTAACTCAATGGTTAGAGCGCTTGGTACGTAGAACCAACGACTCGGGTTCGATCATCGACGCCGGAGCGAATTTTTCTCCTTAAATATTAATTGTCAATATTACAGATATTATTCTGTATGGCAAATTAATTAATGTATAATCTCTTGTCGTCGTCATCTTCCTAACAAGTATTAGGCCGAGTGGCATGTTACGGTCTCAAATGATAATCTATATATTATATAATTTGAACTGGTAATGGAAATTACGGGAAAACGCCTGAACGGATTTTAATAAACGACCCCTCATTTTGAAGCTTGGAACCCGAAGTTTCTCAGAAAAATATTAATTTTGAGTGAAATGTCAATTTTCCTACATAATTTTCGTATTTTCTGAAATCCATCTGTCGTCAGTTTTGAGAAATACATAATGGGTTTTCAGAAAAAAACAAACACAAACACACTACAATAAACAATATCACACGAAGGCTACGACCTGCAGGATTGCTGACATATTTAGAGTTCAGATGGCTCAGATTCTCTGACATCATAATTCCAATATGTCGATCTTCATTTATGTAACTTTTTCAGAATGTTTCTGTAATATTGGTTATTAAAAACTTGTTGACTTATTAAAAAGAATTTACAGGTCAGATTCTCTGGTGTGTAATTTTCTTAGTACAGCTGTCTGTGTATTGGATACTAAAATCTACAAAACTTAAGAATGTTTGATGACATTATTACCATTAAAAATAAAATATTATTATAGTGAATGCCATGATATATTTGTCACTAATCACACATATTAATGGTTTATTGATGACATGAAAGTGAAACCTTTTGGGTTTATATACGTAGGTGTAGAGAATATTTGAAGTTATACCTTCATTTCTATAATATTTACTGAGTGACGGCTGTATAGTAGTCTATACAAAACTTACAAAAGAACAATATTGTTATTAAAATGAAATTTTTTATAGTTATTAATCAAGTGGTATGGGTCTTTTCTATATGATATTTAATGGTGGTGTGGTGTAGATATTTAAAGCTGAAAGAGTTTATAAAACAGTTATGCTACTGGTTGTTCTTTATGGTTGTGAAACTTGGACTCTCACTTTGAGAAAGGAAGAGAGATTAAGGGTGTTGGAAAATAGTATTCTTAGGAAAATATTTGGGGCTAAGAGGAATGAAGTTATAGGAGAACGGAGAAAGTTACACAACGCAGAACTACACGCATTGTATTCTTCACCTAACATAATTAGGAACATTAAATTCAGATGTTTGAGATGGCAGCGCATGTAGCACGTATGGGTTAATCCAGAAATACATATAGAGTGTTGGATGGAAGACCTGAAGAGAAAAGACCTTAAGGGAGGCAGACGTAAAATGGATTTGAGAGAGGTGGGATATGATGGTAGAGACTGGATTAATCTTGCTAGGATAGGGACCGATAGTGGGCTTTATGAGGGAGGCAATGAACCTCCGGGTTCCTTAAAAGCCATTTGTAACTCAGTGATATAGATATTTATATATGTGATTCTCTTCAGTATTGTCTGGAGGAAGTGCAAAAATTATAATGCCTAAGGGAAGACCAAAAGGTATTACTTACTGATAAAATAAGAAGCCAACAAAATGTTGCAGTGTCCCGATCACTTTAGCAAGATCTCTTGACAGGATAAAATAATTCTACTCACTATATTTCAAGGCAGTCCACGAAACATGCAGCAGCTATACCAAGACGCTATATCTATTGTTGGAAATCGTGGCAAATCTGATATTTTTATAACTCTAATCTAAAATCCGCAATGACCTGAAATAGCTATTCCTTCACTCCCACATGTAGAACCGACTGATCGTCCTGACATTGTTATTTGCGTTTTTGCATTGAAACTCAAGAACTAAAGATGTATAGGTTCAATAAAAAGTATTTAGGATGAAGAAAACCATTCAGAGGAGTATGTTTCATTATTATGGAAGCAAATAACTTCCAAAATGTCTGGTATTTTTCATTGGAAGTAAATTTGAAAAAAATTTTAATTTGAACTTCTAATGAACTTAACAGCATTTGCTGCAGCAACCAACAGTATTATTGAAAATAATAACCTCTTGTACAATGGTACGAAGGTTAGGCACTAGAAGAAGATAATGCATTTAGCACAGCACATCGGTAGTGATTTGAGAATGAAAATTTTCCGCAGAAAGTTTTGTTAAACGAAAATTTTTCCAAAACGTTATCCTCTATATTTTCTGGGAATATTTTTCACCTAACCGAATTGCTGCTTTCTTCCCTCTTGCTTACAACCTTGAAAGCTGTGTGTGTATTGCTCTCTTGTTAGTAGAAGGCGGATTCATATGCACTAGATCGGAAGAATACGCATGCACATAATTATGCAGAGGGTTGTGGAATAATCTGAATGACGAAAATATCCTGAGAAAAACCCTATGCGACGTCAGATTTTTCCACCACAAATTCCGTCACGACCAAGCCCAGCCCGAAAGGCCAGCGTACTTGAGCCGCAAACGCAATAGAATGACAATATCACGCAAGAACCAATAGGATTGTTCATTCATCCGATCTCGCATTCAGAATACTCAAATTTTCTATCTTGTGTTTATTTTTATGTCAGGCTTTAATGTTTTTCTTTGTAAATGCAGCCTTAATGTCGCAAGATTTGAACTCGTATTGAAGGATAAACTAAATGTACCGTAAGTTCATTCAACTTCCTGTCCGAAAATGAGACATCATTGACCGCCAAGCGGGAACCGATAGCAGCGGAACACTTCGTAAAAAAACACTCTGCATTAATCAGTGCAGTGTTTGTGCGGAGACAGATATGGACATACCAGTGATAGGACAATAGGTGATGAGAAATTAAGCCCACTGAATTAGAGGTGAAAATGTCACATAAATGTCATTAAGTGATTAACTTGAAATGGTAGAAACAAACGTTTAGAAATATGTTATTAGTCCCGTCGCTCTTATTTCCGGCAGCCAATCACGTTGCAGGTCGGCTACGTGTGCGTCTTGTGATTCGCTGATGATGACGTTATGCATTCCCTAAGGCTCGATAAATACTTAATATAATCGCCCGCCATTTTGGCTCTTTCTTTGACGTTTGCAGAAAGCACACGAGGACGTCATTTTCCGCTCAATTATTTGCTGAATTACAGTGCGTTTGATTTATTATAATAGGAGCTACGACATGATAATGTTTAACGGTGTGGCAAATAGATTCCTCGTCTGGTAGCTCGGCAACGAAAGAAGAAAAATGGCGAACGATACTACCTATCTAGACTTTATAGAGCCTTCACTTCCTAAGACGAAAGCAAAGAGGAGGAGTCACGCCGGAAATAACAGCGACATGACTATAGGATAGTAGTTCATCCATTTACGTAAACTTGGAAATATCGCGATTTTGAGTTCGATAATTTTCATTAGGTTTTTGTTTAATCTTAATACAGTACTGTATTAAGAATAAGTGTTTTTACTCACGAACTGAGTTAGCCATGCGAACGTATTCATTATCCAGTGTATATTATACTGTCTACAGCATATTAGCGTACAATATAGAGAATGAAGTTAAATTGAAAAATAATAAAAATATGGGTATTTAAACACATTTTTGAAAATGGTGGCCGTTCATTTCGATACAGGCTTCAGTTCTTTTGTGCATATTATAGCACTATAGACTATTGCATCTAATTCCAATTGCCAGTTTCATCCTTCGTACTAGTAACTCATGTTGAAATAATTCTGTACCTACTCTATGAAAGAGTACCGTACGTACTGTAAATTCAATTTTCACTTCTGCCCGACCCGCACAGATAAAATTACTCAGACATGCTATCTAATGTCCGTCCAAGTGGTTATGCCGCAGGATCGTAGAAAGGAGGGAAATCACGTGCCAGTTAATTACTTAACGAGGCCCTTTTATTTAAGTTATTTTAAACAGTTGTATAATATTACGTAAACGTCCAATTCCTAACAGAAATTAATTTTTTCAGAAAATAGCTAAGACAGCCCTGCTTTTACGGAGGGGCGAACAGAAGCAGGTGGATGAAATAGGGATGCGACGTAGGCAAACGGACAGTACCTGTGCGAAAATATGATTCAATATTGAAAGCTCTTTCGTCACTGGAAAACGCGAACATATTTCTGGAACGTACTATACTCACTAACTCAGTGCTGTTTACTATGTGCGGTCTTGGATCTGTGTGTAGAGGACAGTTGGAGCTTCATTAGTAGAAGGGGTGGGAGTGAAGTACATTAAAAAACTCAGGTACAATAAAAATTGAAGGAAAAATAAAATGATGTCCCTGTATGTCACAAAACCCATACATTTACATTATTTGATACCAAATAAAAGCATTCAAACATTAACTACCCCGTCCTGCCCCATGTTCCCCTACATATTCTTCGCATGGAGTACTGGTTGGTTGAAGTCGATGTGAGAGTTTTACGACACTCGAAGATTGTGTGCTATTTAGCTATTACGCAACGAGAATGGGCTACCATCTGTCACCCTGGGGCGGGTGTCAGGCCCACCCACCTGCCATTCGAGTCGAAATGTATTCTGTGAAAGAATGTATCGGCCAGCGCGGCCGATTGCGTGTTGTGGGGCCGACCGGCAGGATAGGAACAGATGACCAGGTCTCTGAGCCTAGTTTTCGAAGCTAAAAAGGCTATGTACAGGATATTGTATATTACAGACTTTAAGTTTCTTTATTATAAGAATTTATTGCCGTTCTTTGCAATATGTTAAAGACCATTCTTTTAACTGGAACTCTAATTCTGTGCTGAAATTCGAACGAAGATTATATACAGTATGGAATGGGACAATTGGAAATTTATCTCTTGAAGAGGTGGAGAAGTTCAAATATCTGGGAGCAACAGTTACTTACTTACAAATGGTTTTAAGGAACCCGAAGGTTCATTGCCGCCCTCGCATAAGCCCGCCAGCGGTCCCTATCCTGAGCAAGATTAATCCAGTCTCTATCATCATACCCCACCTCCCTCAAATCCATTTTAATATTGTCCTCCCATCTACGTCTCGGCCTCCCTAAAGGTCTTTTTCCCTCCGGTCTCCCAACTAACACTCTATATGCTTTTCTGGATTCGCCCATATGTGCTGCATCTCAAACGTCTGGATTTAATGTTCCTAATTATGTCAGGTGAAGAATACAATGCGTGCAGTTCTATGATGTGTAACTTTCTCCATTCTCCTGTAACTTCATCCCGCTTAGTCCCAAATATTTTCCTAAGCACCTTATTCTCAAACACCCTTAACCTATGTTCCTCTTTCAAAGTGAGAGTCCAAGTTTCACAACCATACAGAAGAACCGGTAATATAACTGTTTTATAAATTCTAACTTTCAGATTTTTGGACAGCAGACTGGATGATAAGAGCTTCTCAACCGAATAATAACACGCATTTCCCATATTTATTCTGCGTTTAATTTCCTCCCGAGTGTCATTTATATTTGTTACTGTTGCTCCAAGATATTTGAATTTTTCCACCTCTTCGAAGGATAAATCTCCAATTTTTATATTTCCATTTCGTACAATATTCTGGTCACGAGACATAATCATATACTTTGTCTTTTCGGGATTTACTTCCAAACCAATCGCTTTACTTGCTTCAAGTAAAATTTCCGTGTTTTCCCTAATCGTTTGCGTATTTTCTCCTAACATATTCACGTCATCCGCATAGACAAGAAGCTGGGAACAACAGTAACAAATATAAATGATACTCGGGAGGAAATTAAACATAGAATAAATATGGGAAATGCCTGTTATTATTCGGTTGAGAAACTTTTATCATCCAGTCTGCTGTCGAAAAACCTGAAAGTTAGAATTTATAAAACAGTTATATTACCAGTTGTGCTTTATGGTTGTGAAACTTGGACTCTCACTTTGAGAGAGGAACAGAGATTAAGGGTGTTTGAGAATAAGGTGCTTAGGAAAATATTTGGGGCTAAGAGGGATGAAGTTACAGGAGAATGGAGAAAGTTACACAACACAGAACTGCACGCATTGTATTCTTCACCTGACATAATTAGCAACATTAAATCCAGACGTTTGAGATGGGTAGGGCATGTAGTACGTATGGGCGAATCCAGAAATGCATATAGAGTGTTAGTTGGAAGAACGGAGGGAAAAATACCTTTAGGGAGGCCGAGACGTAATGGATTTGAGGGAGGTGGGATATGATGATAGAGAATGGATTAATCTTGCTCACTATAGGGACCAATGGTGGGCTTATGTGAGGGCGACAATGAACCTCCGGGTTCCTTAAAGCCAGTAAGTAAGTAAGTAAGTAAGTAAGTAAGTAAGTAAGTAAGTAAGTAAGTAAGTAAGTTTGGAATGGGACAATTTAGTATGATTTTGAGAGATAAATCAGAGAGGGAAATTAAACATAAAAGTCTAATGTCATTGTAGTTGTTTGTGAACGATTTTTGAAATAGTAATACAAATAAAGGCGAAAAAATGACAATATTGCAACACGTGTTCCCGTAATAGTAACGGTTGAATCGCCAAATGTTATACATGGTAAGGTTTATCTTGTCTCAGTAGCAATAAAACCAAATCCCTTCAAATGAGGGTGGAGATTATAGGATGGTTGTAAATTTTCAGGATTCCTTTCAAAACCTTGTTATTGTACAGTCTACCGGAACTCAGTTTCTTGAAAGACAAGCTCAGTGACGGAACTATACCCATACAGTACGAAGAGAGATATTTTGTTACTTTATTTTGCGCTACAGAATGTATCAACTAGTCCCTTCCGCCACTGGCATCGTTTCACTTCCCTCATCGCAATAACAACACAGACGAGGTAAGACATATCTCCTTTCTCTCTCTTTTCACAGTGAGACAAGATTCATCACACAGGCTTTAGTAATGTAACGCGTCTCAGAGGGACATTGATGGCTATGGGTTTAGTCCGTATCGTTCTAGTCTAGTCTTGCTTTCGGCTTCCATCTACCGTTACTGAATGCACGGTTGTCAGTTTTCCTGTTAAACACTTAGTTACCGAAATTCAGTGAAATTACGGCCAAATCCTCATGTTACGCAAAAAACCAAGAAAGGACATATTGTTCTACAAAATACCCCAACATCACATCTCCTATGTCTTCCTTTTTCCTGAATTACTTATTCCAAATTTAAAATAAAAATTCTATTTTTCTCGAAACCCATTCATAAAAGACTACAATAATGTAATACTCTTTTTAACTCACCTCCCTGATTCATATCTCAAAAGGACCCTATCTAATCCCCTTTCACAATATGTTTAAGAGAGGAAAAGCCGCGGATTTTGTGATATAGCCTATACAGGGTGATTCACGAGGATTTACGGCCACTTACTGAACTTATTTCTGAAGATATTCTGAACAAAAAAGTCATATCGAAATGGTCCTAATCTCAATATTTTCAGACTTACACTAATTTGAAGTTGCTTGTAAAATATCATTATTCTTTACGAGTAGTTTCATATATATATATATATATATATATTTTAACTACAAAATTACATTTTCTTTACCATTTATCACAACATTTGTTATAAATCATGCCATTCTTGTAAATTCTTTAAAACTGTATATTAGGATGCATAATTAAACTTTAAAGAATCAAGTGAAATTTATATTTTCCCCGCCATTCATAAAATATTTTGATATGATACCTCTTGCACAAAAGGGGAGATCTATAACTGAAACTTGATTAATATATTTCAGTATTATTTGTATTTATCCTAGTAATAATGAACAGTTTGACTCGTAGACATTTTGTTTTTGCAGCATTAACTTCCCATGATTGTAAGAGAAGATTCGAAGAGAACGGCAATTACGTAGACTTTCAGCTCCCCACTACTACCATTAATGCACAACACAATGTCAAATACGGCGGTTGCTGTCGTCTGCGATACAACGAACTTTTCTGTTGATTTTCGAGTTTGGCATTTTTTCCGGTTATTATATGCTTATTTAAGTTGTGTTAACTCTTTCTAGTGGTTTTATATTTTATTTTATCCGTCTTAGTATTTATTTTATTATTGTAAATATTTTTGTTTAATCACTATTATTATTATTATTATTATTATTATTATTATTATTATTATTATTATTATTATTATTATTATTATTATTATTAATGAATCGTTTTGTATTACAATCTTTTTATCATTTCTGTCACGATTATTCTATTATTATTATTATTATTATTATTACTATTATTTATATCATCAGCATTATTATTTGAACCCTGTAAAATATATGTGGACTAATGGACTATACCCGAGAACGAGCATATGCTCATTTCGGGTATCTATTCATATGTATGCAATTCAAATGTAAATTGTAAATAAATTTGAATTTTAATTTGAATTTGATAGTTCCTAAAGTCTTGCGATTTTTAACAATTTTTAGGATAAGTGTATAAGAATAATGTAAGTTTTAGTTAAAAATTGAAAAACAAATCTGTACAAAGCTATTAACAACAAATTTTTATCTTCAGAACATTAGTCATTTTTTAAATTTAATTTTTTATATAAATATTGGACATTTATCTTTATGTCAGTGAAAAAATTTTTACGATATATGACCATAAACTTGCGAGCTTACGCTTATTTAGCTTTCCACACATAAGGTAGGTGTGTGTGTGTGTGTGTGTTTTTTTTTTTACAGTATATATTTCAACATGCCCCATTACATAGGTAATATTACATGTTTTGACATTTCTAGATAATTACATTTTTAAGATTGCAAATTTGCCAGTTGCGTAATCAATAAATATGTGTGATAAGATATGCGATGAGAATAAATTATAGTTAAGTACCATTCCAAATTCTGAATTCTTGCACCTTCCTACTTACAAACTTTCAAATTACATTAGCATTATTAATTGAAGATTATAAGACCCTGTGTTTCCCTAGTTACAATTTTAAATTACATCAGCAGCAAGAATTTAAGTATATATCACTCCTACATTTTCCTAGTTACAGATTTCAATTCAATAAGCAATAAACACACAAAAGGATAAAGATAATATACCAGTAAGTTACATAGATAGATCAAGAGACATTAAGAACATGGACATAGTTCCACAGTAACAGTTTTACAAATTACACATACAATTAGAATATGTCTTAAAATATATTTACAAATTACCAAACCCCACATAAGAATAGAAACACACTAAATTATATTTAAAAATTATCAAGACTTCACTTTCACTATCCTAGATTTCAATTCAATAAGCAATAAACCCACAAAAGGATAAAGATAATATACCAGTAAGTTACACAGATAGATCAAAAGACTTTAAAGACATGGACATAGTTCCACAGTATTCATTTTAGATTTCAATTCAATAAGTAATAAACCCACAAAAGGATAAAGATAATATACCAGTAAGTTACACAGATAGATCAAAAGACATTAAAGACATGGGCATAGTTCCACAGGATCAGTTTTATAAGTTACACATACAATTAGAGTATAATCATCTTAAAATATATTTACAAATTACCAAACCCCACATAAGAATAGAAACACACTAAATTATATTTAAAAATTATCAAGACTTCACTTTCACTATCCTAGATTTCAATTCAATAAGCAATAAACCCACAAAAGGATAAAGATAATATACCAGTAAGTTACATAGATAGATCAAGAGACATTAAGAACATGGACATAGTTCCACAGTAACAGTTTTACAAATTACACATACAATTAGAATATGTCTTAAAATATATTTACAAATTACCAAACCCCACATAAGAATAGAAACACACTAAATTATATTTAAAAATTATCAAGACTTCACTTTCACTATCCTAGATTTCAATTCAATAAGCAATAAACCCACAAAAGGATAAAGATAATATACCAGTAAGTTACACAGATAGATCAAAAGACTTTAAAGACATGGACATAGTTCCACAGTATTCATTTTAGATTTCAATTCAATAAGTAATAAACCCACAAAAGGATAAAGATAATATACCAGTAAGTTACACAGATAGATCAAAAGACATTAAAGACATGGGCATAGTTCCACAGGATCAGTTTTATAAGTTACACATACAATTAGAGTATAATCATCTTAAAATATATTTACAAATTACCAAACCCCACATAAGAATAGAAACACACTAAATTATATTTAAAAATTATCAAGACTTCACTTTCACTATCCTAGATTTCAATTCAATAAGCAATAAACACACAAAAGGATAAAGATAATATACCAGTAAGTTACGCAGATAGATCAAAAGACATTAAGGACATGGACATAGTTCCACAGTATCAGTTTTACAAATTACACATTACACATTCAATTAGAATATAATCATCTTAAAATATATTTACAAATTACCAAACCCCACATAAGAATAGAAACACACTAAATTAAAATTAAATATTATCAAGACTTCGCTTTCACTATCCTATTTACAAGTTTTGCAGTTTCACTGTCAAGTTTGATGTTTCACAGAATTGTGAAGTCTATATCGCGGACGAAGGTCGAAAATATTTGGAGGTAGTTGGAGGCCAGTACTTCGCACGTTGTTGGCCACTTGCCTCCTGCTTCTTGGATTTTTCTTATCATATCATTCCTTTGTCTGGTCACTATGTTACAATCAAATATTACGTGATTGACTGTTTGTTCCTGCTGTCCACATGGGCATATGGGAGACTCTATTATTCTAAATCTGTGGAGATATGCCCTCAGCTTTCCGTGTCCTGTTGTCATTGCTGTGAATTCTGGGGAAATGGGCACCTTTCGGCTCAACCTCCTCTTGACTGAGGGAAAAAAGGCTTTGCTTATCCTTCCTTTCGTCGAATTGGACCATTGTTGCTGCCACATGTCGAGCCCCCTCTCCTTCTCTCGTGTCAGAATAACTTCTCTTGGTGTTTTGTTGTAGACGACTTCCCTATCTTCTAACGCCGCTGCTTTCGCCAATCTGTCTGCTAGTTCGTTGCCCAATATACCGGAATGTCCTTTGACCCAACCGAAGTGTATTATCCACTTGGATTGTGTTAATTCTATAATTTTTGTTTTTATTCTCTCAATTATTCTGTTCCGTTTGGATTTGTTACTCAGTAGGTCTAATGTTATCTTGCTATCAGAGTATATGGCGACAAGCTTCTCTTCGTCTGATCGGTCTTGGATTCCTTGGAGCGTTTCTAGTACCTTTAAGACTGCAATTTGCTCAGCTTGGTTGTTTGTACAGTTTTTGTGTAATTTGTATTTTAGTTGTTGTGTTGGGTTCCCGTTCTCGAATATAATTCCGGCTGATCCTATATTTTCTCCGGTCTTGCTACCATCGGTATACACTTCGGTTGGATATAGGGCTCCTTGTTCCACTTCGTGAATGGCTGGTGATTGTGCAGGATGTCGCCAGTATTTAGGTTCCAGTGGGGAATCGTATTCCGCGTTGTCGACTCTTGTTGCCAGGTAAGTTTGTACTTTTGCTTCTATTGTTATGGCTATGGGGGGTACACCAGCTAGTATGCAGGAGGCATCATAAGAAATAGTCCGGTAGGCTTTGGCTATTTTGATGTTGATTAGCCGTTGTATCCTCTTGAATTTCGTGAGGTTCTTATTTTTCTTAATGGCTTCCGCCCACACTGGTGCTCCGTAAGTTAATATAGGCACAATGGCTCCTTCATAAATTGTCTTGAGCGATTTGTGACCTAAGCCCCATTGTAGCTTAGCTGTTCTTGCCAGTCTGTTTATCAAAGTCAGCGAGTTTTCTGCGACATAATCTATATGAGTAGTGAAGTTGAATTTGGTGTCCAGATATATTCCTAAATATTTAATTTCCTCAGTTTGAGCCAGCCTTTTATGGTTCAAGTAAATGCTGACATTTCTGTCCTCGTTCCTTTTCCTTGTTATGAAGAGAGTCTTAGATTTTTTGGCGTTAAATTCTATTTTGTTTTTGGTTGCCCAGTTCTCGATCTTCTTGATTTCTTGGTTTGCGGATTGTTCTGCTTCTAGTTTGAACTTTCCTCTTGTGAGAATGATTAGATCATCTGCGAAGGCTATGGCTTTGGTTCGGCTGCTGAAGTCCAGATTTAGGAGTGAGTTGAACATGATATTCCAATATCCAGGGCCGCAACATGATCCTTGTGGGCAACCTTTTTGAACTTCTCTTTCTGTTGTGTAGTTGTTAATTGAAAAAATTGCTCTTCTGTTGCTAAAGTAGCTGGCTGATAGACTATACAGATTTTTAGGGCATTGAAGTTCTCTTAGTTGTTTAAGGATGCTGGGCCACCAGGCTGCGTCAAACGCCCCTTTGACGTCCAGACTGACTATAACGACACATTCTTTCGAGCTCAGGCTCTTTTCTACGAAGTTTTTAACTTCTACCACTGCGTCCACTGTTCCTCTCTGGGGGGTGAATCCATATTGATTATTGTTAAGGAGTTCGTTGGAGTATGTGTGATGCAATATCCTGTCGATCATCATTCTTTCCAGCAGTTTGCCTCCGATATTCAGTAAGCTGATGGGGTGAAATTTGGACACGTCGTTGCAGTCCTCTTTGCCCGGCTTGATGAGTGGGACGATGATTGAACGTTTCCATTTTGTGGGGAAACAGCCCTTCTGCAGACATACGTTATACATTTTGGTAAAGAATAGAGGAAGGACTTTGATAGCCCTCATGAGGATTTCGCTGGATAATCCGTCCTCTCCAGGAGACATTTTTGGGTTGAATTTCTTTAGAGTTGTCATCTCTTCTGTAGTGAAATCCATGTCGTCCTCAGTGCCTATTGGCTCTTGAACTTCCTTTCTGATCTTCCTGTGTTGGTCGTTATCGTTGTGTTGTCCATCTTCGGGTATGAAGTTTTCAATCATATATGTTATTGTGCCGCTCGTGTCCGTAGTATAGGTTCCGTCTTCTTTTAATAGTGTGTTCAATGTAGTTGGAGGTCTAGTTTTTCCGGATGCTATTTTGTATGCTTGGTTCCAAGGGTTGGTTCCTTCATCAATGGTACAGAATGCTTTCCATGATTGTATTTTTGTTTCTTGCATTTTCTCTTCATATACTCGTTTTCCTTCCAAGTACTTTCCTTTTCTTTCTTGTCTTAGGTTCTCGTTATTATATGTTCGTTGGTATCTTCTCCTAAGTGCATTTGTCTTTTTCCTCAGCACTGTTAGCTCGTCTGTCCACCAGGAGACTATGTTTTTCTTCATTACATGTTTGGCTCCTCTTGAAACTTTAAAGGTGGCGTTGCTGGTTTCTATGATGCAAGAGAATGCTGCGTCTATTAGGTCTTCCGCGTGCTCGTAGATGTTTGTTTTTTCGCACAGTTCCTGGTCGACTTGGTTCGTGCTTTTATTTTCTTCCTTATAGTTAAATTTGGATGCAACTTTAGATATGAACAGGGTATCAAACTTTTCTAGTTCATCTTCCCTTACTATGTATCTTGTCCTCACATTTCCTATAGCGGTATTATATCTTTCCTGCCTTTCCACTGTGATGTTATATGTGAGTAACTTGTGATCCGAACAACTTTCTTGTGTGCCGCATGACCAATCTTTAACGTGCCGTAATAATCGGGGGTTAACTATGGTTAGGTCCACGTAACTACTGCCTCTTATAGTTTCAAACGTTGGCTCTGATCTTTCATTTATGATGTGTAGGTTACTGATCATCAAAAAATCTTCTAGAGTTTTACCTCGTTGGTTAGTTACAGTGTCATGCCATGTTTTATTCCTGGCGTTGCTATCAACTGCTATTAATAGACCTTGTCCCTTTGAGAATTGCATAATGTGCTCTACTGCTCTAATGTTTATGTTGATGTCTAATGTGATATCGAAATATGAACATATTCCGTAGAATTTCAAGTTTTTGTAGCTTATTTCGGCTACGATACAGTCTTCATTCGATAATTGTGTGATGAGTAGTAGGTCGACTTCTTTGTTATTTACGATTACAGCCGATCGTTTCCTTCCGTTCCCACTCACAAACATTCTAAGGGATTTTGGTATTCCGGCAAGATGATTATGGATATTATACGGCTCCTGCACAAGAGCAATGTCTATTTGAGCTTCTTGCATAAGTTGGACCAAGTTGGTTGTTGCTGCGCGCTTGTGTTGTAGATTAACTTGTACAACACGTAGGTGGTTGCATTTTTTGTGTGTGGGGTTAACATTTTCCATTTCAATAGTCGATCTTTTCTGCTAACTTCTTTAGTGCAATTGTGTAACAAATACAGCTCCTGTCAAGTGATGAATGATTTTCACGAATTGCACCTCCATTGTTGTATTTATTGAAGTTAACGCAGTTGATACATCGGTGATCTTCTTTATTTGCTTTGCAGTCTGACTTTCTATGGTTCTGTGAGCAGTGTGGGCACACTAGTTCTCCTTTGCATTCCTGGGCTCTGTGGTTGTATTTAGAGCATTTGTAGCAGCGCAGAACAGTTAGATAATCGTCAGTATTACAGACGTGCCACCCTATTTTAAGCTTTGTTCCTGCCAAGCGTTTGCGTATTTCGGATCGCACTTCTATTACTAGGTTTTTGTGCTTCTTTCTATCTTCGAATACGAATTTTGGAGTAACGTCACCTATACTCAAATTTAATTCCGAATTCTGAGATATGATTGCGTCCTCGGCATTCTCTATATTTACCTCCCCGGGTACATTAAATATTATTATTCTCGGGTTTTTTAGTGTGGGTAAATAACTTTCAAGCTCGTCGCCACAGACTTCATTTATTTTCTCCGAAACTGTCACCAATTCATCTTTTTTCCCGGACTCAATCATTACTTGGCCATTTTTTAGGGTTTTCAAAGCATGTATGCCTACTTTCATTTGGGTCGGGTTGAGTTTTGACTTAAGCAGGGTCTTGGTATATTCAGCACTCTGGTTGTTTTTTGATTTGACAAATAGTTTGTAAGTCTTATTTCCTATTGAACTATTTTTGTTGGTTCCTTGCAAGACATTGGAGTAGAGCTTCTCCGGACGTCCGGTGGGATGTGCTCCCGTCTGATCGCTGATTCCGGATTGTGAGTGGGAGCCGGGGGATGTTGTCTGCTTTTCTCTTCTCGAGCCGTTCGCGCCAGGAGATAGCGCTTGAAGAATCGACTCCATTTCCGCATTTCTAGCTTCCAAGTCCGAAGTCCGTTTACATTTCTCTTCTATCACATTGTAAAGCTTAGCAAATTCACTCCTTATGATACTTACTGCTTGGAGAATGTCAGTTTTAAGATCCTTTCTAAGGTTGTCGCTTTTTTCCGTCACACTTGCCAATATATTAAGAGCGTTATCCACTGTATCTTCGCCGCTCGTTGCCATTTTGTGTTCTCTGCCTTCCTGTGTGTCTTAGGTTATTTCCTTTCCGTGGTCCTCCGGTCCAGCATGCATGCGGCCTCTCTCCCGTTCTGGCGCTGAGGCGGTAGAGCTGTTTCAGCTGCCACCCTCGTTCGCTCTCTCCCCAGCCCAGTCCCGGCGTTGATGCAAAGGTACAGCTTCTTCCTCGGCAGCACTGCCTACTGGATTCGCTTCTTGCGGTGGAAGATAAGGCGACAGAGATTTCAGGAATCAACGTATCTTAGATGACTCGACTATGGCGACGTCCCGACAATTAATCACTTCTTTTCTTATTGTAGTCTCAATTGGTGGTCGCACTAACAATATCACACGTTCAACTTTCGCGAATGTACAGATTACAACACTTTAGGCTACTTGATCTGCTCACTACACTCACTTGCACTGTTGAAGACGCACTCGAAATATCACGCCAACTAGACTCATCGCCATCTTGTCCTGTGTGTGTGTCTGTGCGTGTGCGTGTGCGTGCGCGTGTGTGTGTGTGTGTGTGTGTAACGCTCATTTCCCGTAACTTGTATTTTTTGTGATAACGCGGTAAGTTTTTAAGATACCGCAGTAGAATTTTGCATGCAACTGTTTTCATACTTGTGAACAAGATGAACTACAATTATTACTGTAAAATTTATAGTTATCGGCCTGATTGGCGCAGTTGGTATAGCGCTGGCCTTCTGTGCTCGAGGTTGCGGGTTCGATCTCTGGCCAGGTCGATGGCATTAAGTGTGCTTAAATGCGACAGGCTCATCTCAGTAGATTTACTGGCATGTAAAAGAACTCCTGTGGGACAAAATTCCGGCACATCCGGCGACGCTGATATAACTTCGGCAGTTGCGAGCGTTGTTAAATAAAACATAATATTAAAACATTAACACTTGTAGTGTATTTAAATTTTTTTCCCTAAGAACACAAAAAATTTAACTTCGCATAAGAAATTAAAAAAATATATATATTTCTATTGTAGACGTTTCAAAGACTGTAGTTCATGTTCAAAACATACAGAGGTGAGCCTGCCTGGAGAGAAATAAAAAATAAGTTGCAGCCGCCAAATTACTCTTCAAGGAACGACCACTCTTATAAATTGAGGGAAAGAAGACAGAGGACGGACACTGGAAAGTTTTCTTTTCTCAATCGTACTATCAGGGACTGGAATGCTTTACCTGCAGACTTACTAAAGGCTTTACCAACAACCAAAAATGTATTTAAAAATAGGCTTAAGGACTTTAGTAATATAAGATAATTATACACAGTATTTAAAGGGTGTAATTCATATTTTGTTATTGAAGTGTTGTATCAGTGAAGAATTATGTTGTGTCAGTGAAGTGTGTTGTGTCAGTGAAGTGTGTTGTGTCAGTAAAGTGTGTTGAGTAAGTGAAACGTGTTCCTGTCAGTGAAGCTTTATAGTTTATAGTGGCAGTGCAAAGTATTTGAACAGTGAAATGTTTTTGAAGTGTTAGTGAAATCAGGATAGAATCAGTGAAATATGTCGTAGTTCCAGTGCAGTGAGTGAGTTGACAGCAAAATGAGTGTAGTGTTGAAAGGTACTTGTGCAGATATGAGCATATCATACTCGTGGGTTTTAGTTCGATCATAGGTTTAAGGTACAAATTATATTTACTTTAAATGTTATTTTAACTGGTCGTGCTTCATTTAATTTAGGATGTTCCCTGTTATTATTATTAATTGTATTTTTTATCAATTGTGTTTATTATTGTCTTTATTGAGTGTAATTAGTTACCACTGTCACCGGGTATATACCCATTGCAGTGTGAATAAAGTTGCCTCGTTTAATTATTAGGCAGCGGCATTCCTTTTAAGATTTGTAGGTCTTTATTGCATGCACCGATAATAAAATGAAAATGCGACGTTGTCACGTCTTGTTTGTTGCTGCTATATATTAATATAACATGGATATGGGCTAGGCTTAATTGCTCAAAGAATGAGTTAATTTGAAGATTATTTATATTATTTAGATTATTTATTTTAAATTAATTATTTAAAGAACTGTAATGTAATTAATTTTCACTGTGAACTAGAACAAGACACACTGCTAAAATTTGCAGCTCTGGTTTATACACTCCGCGTGGAATATTGGAGCGGCCTTCAAAAGACTTGACGACGACAATGGACAGCGCGACATAATTAAAATTATTGAAACTACAAAGCTTCCGCCCTCTTTGACACCGCTAGCCTACTAATTGAACGTGGCTACTTTAAATACATACATACATATTGTTCAGTTCGTATTCAAGAATAAATAGAAAAAGGAATAGCTCATAAATATTCATATTTGTGAACATTGTCATAAAAACGGCACATCAGTGCACAAAAACGGTCACTTTTTTGTTATGATAATTACTCATAATGGTGAAACTTTTAGTAAATCTGAAAATTGTCTCTGTTTGCAGAAGCAGTGAATACTCAGCATGTCAAATTGCAAGGTGAAAGAGTCATTAGTTGCTGAGAAAAAAAACATATTGAATTTTCCTAATTTTTTTAGAGCTCAAACCTGTATATCCCCATTAAGAACCGAATTTAGATTTCTCGAACAACGATTACTCTGCTTCTAGTCTGAGAGCAGTGACGAGCAGTAACGTCCGATAGCGTGAGACTGACATTGCTGGCCTACACAGGAAGACAAATTATCTAATTGGGTTTAGTGTGTAATCGGAGATTGTATAAATTAGTGCTACCTGAAAATAAAATTTAATCTTGCCAATAAAAGTAGAGAATTACTGACGCGTTGTACATGGAACGGCGCTCTTCCGAACACCTGTCGGAACTGTAAACCTGCTTTCAAGGAGACGTGCAGACAAATTTGAAATTCGTATTGCAGAACAACTACAAGCTATTCAACGTAATGTTCTGACAAGGTTTAGCCTACTTCCCGTCCTCAATACAGCGGATCACCTGCGGACTGCATGCTGACATTGAGGAACTACAGGCTTGATCCCCACACTTCAGACTTTGAACGCCCATCACACTTAAAGTAGCAGTAACAAGTAGAAATGTATTAAAACGAGAAAGAATTAATATAGCCCACAGTGGAAATACTTGATGACAACCTAAAAAAATCGTGTTTTAATTCGTTAACTAACTACGCTACTAGGGGTCCCTCAGGGCACTGTTCTTGGTCCAATTTTATTCTTGATTTATATGAATGATTTGTTATTAACTGATTTACGCAAATATAATGGGGTTATATATTCATATGCGGATGATACCGTAATTATTTTTGGTGAAAATCTTGGAAATACACTTACATTAATGCGAATAATGGATTACATGTAATTAAAGAGTGGGTTGATTCAAACGCTCTTTCCTTAAACACATCCAAAACAACTGTTGTTCCGTTTTCAGTGGTCTTAAATCTCCTCAATCTTCTTTTAGGCTCAAAATTCATCATTCTGATTGTTCTTCTCAAAATTGTGAATGTCCCATTTTAATCGATCATCAGAAGTTAAGTATTTAGGCATTACGATCGATCAACACTTACGATGGAATAAACATATTACATATTTATCCAATAGATTACGTAAAACAATTTACATCTTTGTTATACTTCGGTCATATTAGCAGTTAATATTTTACGTCTTATTTATTCAGCTTTATTTCAATCCCTTCTCCAGTATGGAGTTTTAGGATGTGGAAATGCTTGTAATTCTAATCTCACTCCACTAATACTTATTCAGAAAAGAATAATTAAAATATGCCTTAATAAGCCAATTGATTACTCATCCGAGCTTTTGTTCACTGATTTTAATGTTCTGAAAATTAAACAAATTTATTATATTGACTTACTAAACTTCATAGATAAAAATCGCAATGAATTCAAATTGTATCATCATAAATATGGAACTAAAAAATCCGATTTTCTACGACTAGAGGAACCAAAGCGTTTCACAAGCACAACTCTTAGCCATGGTACCTACTTTAGTCCAAGTTTATATGATAAAATAATTGAAAAATACCCAAATTTGGAAAATTTTAGTATCAGAAATTAAAAACATTGCGTTAGGAATTTAATTTTTAAAGAATATATATATTGATTTAATATGTATTTGTATGAGTTAAATTGTTAAAATTAAAATTGTATTTTTAAAGTTAATTTATTCCTATAATTTTTTTTCTTTGACCCACTTTGTGTCACATAATAATCTTTGTTTATGTTAAGTATGTGTTTAGATAACTCCCTGAGCACGAGTTTTTACTCCTTCAGGGAAGAATAATTAAGACTGTATTTTTGTACATGTTTTATAAATTCTAACTTCAAGATTTTTTGACAGCAGACTGGGTGACAAAAGCTTCTCAACCGAATAATAACAGGCATTTCCCATACTCATGCTGCGTTTAATTTCCTCCCAAGTGTCATGTATATTTGAATTTTTCCCCCTTTTCGTCGAAATCTCCAATTTTTATATTTCCATTTCGTACGATATTCTGGTTACGAGACATAATCGTATACTTTGGTCGTACCAGAGAATCAATCCCATTCCGAGGCTTATTGTATGGTTTTGTAACAAGCTGTTTTTTACGGTGATGGATTGTTAGCCCTTCGCCCAATCCCCAAGCTGGAGGACCACCCCTTATCGGCTGTCAAAGACTGCTTATTCAATATATTCGCAGCTACCCTCCATATCTGGAGGCCGTCTCCTCTACCCGCAACCTGAGGACGTGCCATGCCGTGATGATAGGGACCCACAATACATGGGATAGTAGGCCTACATAAGGAAATGATAACCGTTATAATATGAATGAAGTTTTATTCTTCAGTTTCTTTACAGAAACGGTTCAGATTGGTGACTCGTACAACTTCTCAGAGCGGCCAATTGATAAGATGGTATTAGACGAAAGCATTTCGGTTTCTTCCGTAATTTTATTTCAAAATATTCAGTACTTGATGCTAAATTGATTACTCAGTAGCGGAGACAAACTTCAAGAATTTCTCTTACAATATTTGTCATGAAATTGATCTCCTGTGGAAGATGCTATGTTGCAGAAACTTTCATTTGGTATAGAGATCAGAATATTCATGAAAACTTGTTATATGTGTAGAGACTTGAAATCGGGTCTCTAACGTGGAAAATCGATGTTTTGTTTAACTAACAGTGTGCCATTTCTTCATTGCGTCCATGAAATCATTTCATCAACTTTGAATAGATTCGTTAATTTAAGGAGAGAGGATGGTACTTTTTTTGTGTGAAAAAATGAGTAAATTAAAAAGAAAAATTAAAAAAACTCTGTGATATGTGTGGAATGCATAGCATAACATTTTGTGGGTATTTGTACCCTCATCGGATGTTGAGTCGTCATTTTTAAAGTTCCTGCGTTATGGATTTTTTAATCACTCGCCCACTTTTATTGTTGTTTCCGGTAAATTAAATTTTCAGAACATTTTTTTTTCTTTAAAATACCCTTTGATATGTGTGAAATGCATTGCATAACATTTCTTTGGGTATTTGTGCCCTTATCGGATGTTGAGACGTCATTTTTCAAACTTCCTGCGCTATGGAGTTTTAAATCACACGTCCTCTTTTATCGGTTTCCAGCAACTTCATTGTTTTTTTTGCTACTTTGCGAGACAAAAATGGATATAATTTCTGAACTATTAAAGATGCATGCATGAAATTTAGAACACACATTCTTTAGACTATTAGGAAACTTTTCTCTGTAACAGAATTTTATTAATTGATCTCATTTTAAAAATACGTCCGTTTGTTTACAAGAAAGGAAATCAGAAAATTGTTATTAAATTTTAATTGTTTATTTTACAGACGTAGGGACTAATATCAAAATTGTTACAGACAGTTTGTAGAACATGCTTTTGCAAATACATTGCAAAAAACTGTTTGAATCTATCTTTAAAAACGGTTTAGATATATCGGTTTAGTACGATCCTCCATTAGGTACATATTTTTTTTTTTCAAATTTGGGCCAATAAATATTTTTTTTTATATATTTTTATTTGGTTGAGTTGCCACAGCTATGAGCTCTCTACATACAAAAAAATAATATTTTACACCAAATAGGAAAAAAAGTTTTAAAAAATACCGTCCTCTCCCCTTAAATCCGTTAAAGAAAAAGTTAGCTTCCACTTACAAACCGTGCTAATCAATAGGGAGCGGATTTTTATGTAATTACATATTACATTCCTTTCAACCTAACCGTATATAAATAGCAAATGTTTGCGAATCTTGTAATTACCATTAATATATTAAAATTTGATACTACATATTTTTACATATTTACCCCACAATACATATTATGGCTTGGATTTTATTCATTTTCACTTCTCTAAAAGGAAAAAAATAATTCTACTGGGGAAGTTTACAATTTGAAATACACAGATTTAAAAAGCCTTTTTACCTACACAAGAAACATAACGTCCTTAGTTTCAGGAAGTAATAGAGGAACTCACCCCATACTGCCCACTGTAAATATGAACGAACAAAAGGCAACCTTTCTCATACAACTACCTTGTATTGCAAAACTCACTCAGAAAGTAGCGTTGCTTTCATGCTGTGGAGTGGGACGAGGACGACATGATTTGTCTCGAACTGTAATTGTTCTGCACACGTCTTAACAAGTCGTTCCCATGCAATTTGCAATCTTACCCACCCTTTTCCTAATCCTTCCAGGGAAACCCGTATCTAGTCTGACATGAGCCGCAATAAATTAGCCGACTTTTGAAAAGAAGCTGGGGTAAAGGAACAAACTGGAAAGATGTTGAAATATTAAAATAAATAGCTTTTCAGGTTATTGCTTGACCTCTTTACTTTAAATTTAGTAAACCTATACGGAAATGGGATTTTCCGAGCAATTAGAAAGTATGGTTCTCGGCTTTTTTTTCCCTCCTAATCCAGTAAAGCGAAACAGTGCTTGCAGTACTGTTGTGTCATTCATTTCACTCAGTAGTTTTAGTGCCTACAGTATAAAGTGCAAGTGAGTTTATCTACTGCTTTGAACTAACTAAAATGGCTCCTGTATCTTCAACCCTAACGACAAAAATAAAATCATGGATTGCGATGGACGAAGCTTTCACTACAGATGGGAAAATAGTAATGTGTCAAGTGCACGGTAAAAAAGTCGATTGCTCTATGAAATCACAACCGGAGAGTCTTACCTATCCTATACCTGCCAGATATTGATATTAAATATTTTCATGATTTTACATATTTTGGTGTAAAGCGATAGGGTTGAAAGTAAATTCCGAAAAGACTAAGTATATGATTATGTCTCGTGACCAGAATATTGTACGAAATGGAAATATAAAAATTGGAGATTTATCCTTCGAAGAGGTGAAAAAATTCAAATATCTTGGAGCAACAGTAACAAATATAAATGACACTCAGGAGGAAATTAAACGCAGAATAAATATGGGAAATGCCTGTTATTATTCGGTTGAGAAGCTTTTGTCATCTAGTCTGCTGTCAAAAAATCTGAAAGTTAGAATTTATAAAACAGTTATATTACCGGTTGTTCTGTATGGTTGTGAAACTTGGACTCTCACTCTGAGAGAGGAACATAGGTTAAGGATGTTTGAGAATAAGGTGCTTAGGAAAATATTTGGGGCTAAGAGGGATGAAGTTACAAGAGAATGGAGAAAGTTACACAACGCAGAAATGCACGCATTGTATTCTTCACCTGACATAATTAGGAACATCAAATCCAGACGCTTGAGATGGGCAGGGCATGTAGCACGTATGGGCGAACTCAGAAATACATATAGAGTGTAAGTTGGGAGGCCGGCGGGAAAAAGACCTTTGGGGAGGCCGAGACGAGATGGGAAGATAATATTAAAATGGATTTGAGGGAGGTGGGATATGATGGTAGAGACTGTATTAATCTTGCTCAGGTTAGGGATCAATGGCGGGCTTATGTGAGGGCGGCAATGAACCTCCGGGTTCCTTAAAAGCCAATAAGTAAGTAAGTAAGTAACATATTTTGGTACATATTCAGCTTATTTTTCTTAAATAAATATGTACATATTTCACACCTTGATATTACATAAAAATTCGGTCCCTACTAATCAATCTCTGTTGGACGAAGTTATGTTTCGTGAAGCATGCTGTTGTATGTCTCAGCTCTTCATTTCGATGTTTCACTTGCATTTAAATGAACTGTTTCGTCCACTTGTTTGTAACAATACAATACTCTTTTAAAATTCAAGAATAGTTTGTGGAATAATGGAAGGCTCTGAACTAATTTCCGCTGCAGTAAACACTCCAGGAATGTGACCCCTGGCGGAGGAGGGGGTCAAACCCTGAGAACATCCGTGTTCCCATGATGCACCGGGCATAGTATGGTCCAACACAGCAACAGGCCGTGTTACTGCTTGCCCATTGTTTGTTTATTATTAACATAACAATTATTACGATATGCAGACGAGAAGCCGTAATTTCTTCTCCTCTCCTCCCCCTCCTGCCATGCTAAATGGAAAGTGAAGGTTTATGACCAGCTCAAAAAAATTCGCATAGCCAATTTGAAGGGAAGCCTGAAGCAGATGTTGTGGGCTACAAGTTGGCGTGAGTCACCTTTGTTTGTAACAGTGCCAGCGGTATTTTATAACTAACAAGGATGCCAAGTTTGGAATACTGACAGATTTAGATTTAGACCAACTAGAAAGGAGAAGGAACGCCGCGGCTTCTTTAAGGGTAGACTGATGTGAAATTTAAATTTTCTAAACTATTCTAGCTAGATCTCTGAAATTTTGTACAGTTGTGCTGTTGCATATAAATAATCTCTGTGCAAAGTTTCATCTCACTTGGTGACAAATCGAACTGAAACCATGACCACACTAGGGGACACTGTTGTACCTTCAGCATAGTGTACCTTTGAACATTTTTTGTTTTTTAACTTTTGCTGCTACGTAGAGGACTCAAACTGAAGTAGATTGTAGAGAAAGCCACTAAGTAGCTCTGGTCGTAGTTTCAGTTTGATTTATTGCAAAGTATGAGTTCCGTGGACAAAAGAATTTTTCTAGTACCAAAAGCAAACATTTCGTTCATTGATTTATGTTTTCTAACACACAAAACCAGATTGTATTTGTTACTATCTATCAAGTACAGCGTGTTCTCTATCATCTGGTGAGTAATAACATGTTTTAATTTCCATGATTTATTCGAATCTCTAGTTTTGGGAGCCATATTTATTTAAACGTGCACTCTCTTGTACCTTTGAACACAAAACATCTTGTATCATGGAACATGTTCCAAGGTACACAATACTATCGGTTTTTGTTTTTATTTTATTTTAGGTTCATGTCACGAAGTAAGTCTGGAGTTAAGAGGCCTCCAATTGATCCGGATCCTTGAAGAAAGCTGTTGAAGCAGTTATTGCTCCTCCAGGAAATAAAATCTCAATCAGAGAAGCCTGCTCTGGTTTATGATTGCAAATATATTTTAAATATGACCGTCAGTTCTTACAGCTATATTCCCACCTATATTCCATGTGTTCCAACTTACAAGAGGGTATGTTCCAAGGTACATGATCCTGTTGTACCTTTGAACACATTACATATCCCTTCATTTTATTTTTTCCATCCTTAATAGTTGTGTAAAGCAGGAAAATACATACAGGAAGTTGTAAAGGAATCTTCAATGATTATTTAAAGCATTTTTTTATTTAAAAAAATTTCATTTCTCAAAATTAAAAAAAAAAAAAATAAAACGTGATAAGTGTTTAAAGGTACAACAGTCTCCCCTATAAGAAGAATCAGTAGGGACAACTCTTGTCGGCACCTTTGATGTTGTTGGTACTAAATTCGAGCTCAGTAAGGTCTAGTTCTCAATTAATCCAACTATGTCGCTAGTATCAAACCACTATCAAAATATTAGTAAAATATTTATTTATTTATTTATTTATTTATTTTATTGGTCAGTGTGGGATCCCAGGATCGGCAGAAGAAGAGTGGGACGCCAGACAACTAGATGGGCTGATTTCTTCAAGAAGAAGGCAGGGCCACATTGGACGAGCAATACAAGAGACAGACAGTTATGGAGAAATCTAGAAGCCACCGTCCTCAAAGTGTAGTGTGGTGCGAATCTTACAAGTGCATAATAGTGTTTGTGTACATGGAACACTCCTTAGGATCGGTTCACCTAACGAGTGAAGTCTACTGAGCCAAGCCCTGTCAATCAGGAGGCCCTTGCCCTTACGGGATCTAGCGGGCTAAATTTATTTTATTATTATTAATACGAATAATCTTGTATGTTTATTATCTATCATTAATATTATGTCGCTAGCAAGTCAAAATACTTATATCCATTGTTGACGTTCATGTTCGCATTTCAGCGCAACGGACGCCATGATGTATTATGTTGTACTTGGATCAATTTTACCAACATAAGCCTCAAACAGTGACTTGAACGTTAGCGTCAATTAGTGAATATTTTCATGATGATTGCATACGGAATTAATTATTATTATGGTTAGATTGCCATTCCTTTGCCTCATGTCTTTAAAATTGTTAAAAGATGAGTAATGAATGTTTTCAGTTAATATTAAATTATGCCAGCCCTGTCGTAGATGGAGATCCATCTGGTGGAGGTTCCAGATAATACACCCGGTTTCGTGACATGCGCACTCAGAATTTGTTCCCACGAAATGGCTTAGGTGTCTTTATTGTATGTTCTCTGTACTGTGCCCTGACCGAGTTACTACGTGAGCGCTGGCTGTCTTGGGGAGGAGCAAGTGAGAAAGCACGGTGGGAAGAGAGAGAGCACTATGCACTATGTACTTGCAGGTCCACTCACAGTTTGTCAAACCTGCTAACAAAAGCATTAAAAGGTTGACTAGTTGCATGCAATGCTAGCATAATGGAACCTTCCTAGCCGACAGTCGAGGCAAAAAATGAAGAATCCGTTATTGTGGTAATACTGGAGAGTGGTTCTCCTATTGGTCGCGATGCCCACACACACTCTCTCAGATATTTACGTGGTGATTGGTGACTGAATGACGAGGAGCGAGGGAGAGAGAAGAAAGAAAGAGAGAGATTCCAGAAGTTGGCGTGTTTTACGGGGTTTCACTTGAAGTTGTCAAACTCTATGAATTATTAGAAATTTTGTGATTTTAAATGATGTAAATTTAGGTTTTCAAAAATTGCTACTCCTTCCACAAATTCAAATATTTTGGCCTGAAATTTTATGTACGCCAAACCCTCAGAAATAAAGCTTAGAATACATTTTTTTATTTCTATTTTACTAAAAAATAATAATAATAAATATTTTATGCACTAAAGTGTAAAAACAGAAAAAAAAGTTCAACTCGAGCATAAAGAAAAATTAATAATCAATATTTCTACATATTTTGCACTACATGCATGATTTTTGTACAGATTTTTTAATATGTTCTTAACAAAAACTTACTATCAGGATTATACCTAACTCTCATATTAGTAGTAGCCTATATTGAGCTCAAAATTTGCACACACTTTATTTTTAATTCATCTAACAAACTTACTTACAAATGGCTTTTAAGAAACGCGCAGGTTCATTGCCGCCCTCACATAAGCCCGACATCGGGTCCCTATCCTGTGCAAGATTAATCCAGTCGCTATCATCATATCCCACCTCCCTCAAATCCATTTTAATATTATCCTCCCATCTACGTCTCGACCTCCCCAAAGGTGTTTTTCCCTCCGATCTATCAACTAACACTCTATATGCATTTCTGGATTCGCCCATACGTGCTACATGCCCTGCCCATCTCAAACGTCTGGATTTATTGTTCCTAATTATGTCAGACGAAGAAAACATTGCGTGCAGTTCTGCGTTGTGTAACTTTCTCAATTCTCCTGTAACTTCATCCCTCTTAGCCCCAAATATTTTCCTAAGAACCTTATTCTCAAACACCCTTAACCTATGTTCCTCTCTCAGAGTGAGAGTCCAAGTTTCACAACCATACAGAACAACCGGTAATATAACTGTTTTACAAATTCTAACTTTAAGATTTTTTGACAGCAGACTGGATGATAAAATCTTCTCAACCGAATAATAACAGGCATTTCCCATATTTAGTCTTCGTTTAATTTTCTACCGAGTGTAATTTATATTTGTTACTGTTGCTCCAAGATATTTGAATTTTTCAACCTCTTTGAAGGATAAATCTCCAATTTTTATGTTTCCATTTCGTACAATATTCTGGTCACGAGACATAATCATATATGCATCTAACAAACTGTTTTAACTTAAATCGGTTATTTCATTTTGATTAATTTGTAAACGGAAAATTCAAGTGTTTTTTAACGGAGTGTCGCCGAACATGACTCGCAATCAGTATCACCAATATTCTCCTAGTAGGCCTACTCGTGTAGACACGGTCGTTAACAGAACGTCTGCATATCGAGAAGTGTGCGTTGTGCTCTTTATTTATGGGTCTGCTGGCCGGCATCGAGAACTTGCGGAAATAAATTAGCCTTCGCCGCACTAAGTGCGTCATCGCATGGTAATGAAACACGCAGCCGTTTGTACTTGTTGCGTTAATTACCTTAACGCAACATTCTGTTACAAGCTCTTTTCTTGTACTCTGGAACAAGCAACCTTGCTGCGTTGGTCAAGCTTCACCGAGGTCGCCTGTTTAAAATCGTTACCTTCACGTCACAATGAACACCCTTATACAGAGACATCATTTTATTTTAACTGACAGTTTTAATATTAACCTGGCTATACCTTTGGATTAATGATTGAGACCCGGAAACACCGTTTTCTACCTCCTTCCACGACTGGAGTTCGATGATACTGGCGTAAAATACAAACAGATCACTTTACTAAGTACAGGAGGGAAGAAAAGTAGTTCATCCATTTACGTAAAGTAGGAAATATCGCGATTGTGAGTGTGATAATTTTCTTTAGGTTTTGTTTAATCAAAATACAATACAATATTAACAGTAAGTGTTTTTACTCACGAACTGAGATATCCATGCGAACGTATTCATTATGCAGTGTATATTATACTGTCTACAGCACATTAGCGTACGATATAGAGAACGAAGTTAAAATGAAAAATAATCATAATATGGATATTTAAACACATTTTTGAAAATGGTGGCCGTTCATTTCGATACAGGCGTCAGTTCTTTTGTGCCTGTTATCGCACTATATACTATTGAATGTAATTCCAATTACCAGTTTCGTCCTTCATACTTAGTAACTCATGTTGAAATAATTGTGTACCTACTCTATAAAAGAGTACCTTACGTACTGTAAATTCAGTCTTCACTTCTTCCCGACCTGCACAGATAAAATTATCTCAGACAAGCTATCTACTGTCCGTCCAAGTGTTTATGTCGCAGGATCGTAGAAAGGGGGAAATCACGTGATAGTTAATTACTTAAAGAGGCCCTTTTATTTAAGTTATTTTAAACAGTTGCATACTATTAGGTAGACGTCCAATTAATTCCTAACAAAAATTAATGTTTTCAGAAAAGAGCTAAGAAAGCCCAGCCACTAGTCTTTACGGTGGAGCGAGCAGAAGCAGGTGGGGGAAATCGGGATGCGACGTAGGCAAACGGACGACAGTACCTGTGCGGAAATATGATTCAATATTGGAAATTTTCGTCACTGGAAAACGCGAACATATTTCTGAAACGTACTATAATCACTAATTCAGTACTGCGGCCTTGGTTCTGTGTGGAGGACAGTTGAACTTCGTTAGTAGAAGGGGTGGGAGTGACGTACATTCAAAAACTCAGGTACAATAAAAGTTGAAGTAAAAATAAAATGATGTCCTTGTACAACTGAACCTTCTGAATATGATGACATGCCACAGAGCAGTTCATGAAGTTCACTGTACAAAGAGTAATCTGGAAATACGAGGACCATTTCGTAAGTCATGGCAACTGTGTTATATCTTCCGAATAACCGAAAATGTGGTCAGTTCAGTATATAATATAGTTCGAGTCAGCTTATTCATACCCTAAGGGTGAAACCTAACAATTTTTCCGCCATTACTACATATGCTAGTGGATTGTGGTGATTTTCTAGTTTGCAAGTTGAATTTTCTTTTGCCAACTTCGTTTCGAATTTCGATACTGACAAATACTACAAATGGTAGTGATTTTGTAACTGGTATGTTGGCAGCTGAGACAAATAGCAACAATATTTGTCGGTACTGGAGTTCCATGAAATTAAAATTGTACTAGATTTTTGAGGCGGTTACTGGAAGCTAGTGAAATTTGAACATACTAATAATTAATTAATATTAATACATAATAGTTATTTTATGTGTTGGGTTGTGGTTATAATTCAAGACTATAGTCAGGTATGTTTGGGAGTTAGTATTAATAATTTCATGTGATCTAACAAAATACATTTGTGCGAGATCGTGCGTATTTGCTTGGTTTCCGCACAAAACCAATCCGCGGTAAGTCTAAAATTCCACAGTCAGTATTCCCAACCTAACACACATAACAATTTCCCTCTTCTTACCGCTTAAGTGACATATTGATTTTACTGCTTTAGGCTTTTAACATATTATTTTTAGAGACATTCAATATAGTAATAATTATAAATTGGAAACTTGCCACTACAATTTCACCTAAATTTCAACTACGTTTCGCTTTTTCAAACTTTTCCTCGAACATGAAAACATCAACATACCGCTCTTGTAACGCATTTTATTACTATTTTAGGTTAGGTCTCGTGACTCAATTGTTTAGCCAAACCTATTAATTTCGTATTTCCAGACAAAATACTTGACATGTTGATCCCTTTCTCGTACAGTTTGCCTACGAAAAAATATGTTGCAAATTATTGAATTATTTGGAATAACCTTCCAACATAAAGTACGGTAAGTAAATAAGTCATTTAGTACGTAGGATCGTGTGGTATCTGGTAACAGTTGGCAACACTGACAAGACGGCAATATTAGCTGTTTAGGAACTGTCCTTATGTGACCCTCACTTTACGTTTGAAAACCTGTTGTACACTGTACGGGATGCCATCGCCAGATTGCGTCTGTGTGCATTGGTGGCTAGTTGACAACAAACGCAAAAGTTAGTATGCTAGAGGCTGTGTTCCAAGATGGATATAAATAAAGTTTAACAGCGGTCATACGTGGAAATTGCAGTTCTTCGTGGCAGAAATGCTCGTCAGTGTCATTCTGAGCTACAAAAAGCATTGGATTGCTTTGCCTTATCAAACTGTTGCACGTTACAGATCATTCCTGATGTAGACCTACCATCTGCGTAGTGCAATTCGGAGGATACGTCCAGCACTGCTGACAATGCCATAATCCTCCATGATAACGCAACAGCCAACACTGCAGCTCCTGTCAGGAACCTATTGCAGCGGTGGAGGTGGGAAATCTTGGAACATCCTCCCTACTCGCCTGATCTCAGTCCATGCCACTTTGATATCATTCCGCAATTGAAGAAACCGCTGCGTGGGAAGCGGTTTGCAAACAGGGAGGACATCTTAACAGCGTTTCGACGAGAGGTGGTACACATAGACGAATCGCATACAGCCGGTGGAATTCAACATCCGCATTATCGTTGGCAAACGATACTCGGGAGGAAATTAAACACAAAATAAATTTGGGAAATGCCTGTTATTATTCGGTTGAGAAGATTTTATCATCCAGTTTGCTGTCAAAAAATCTGAAAGTTAGAATTTATAAAACAGTTATATTACCGGTTGTTCTTTATGGTTGTGAAACTTGGACTCTCACTTTGAGAGAGGAACATAGGTTAAGGGTGTTTGAGAATCAGGTTCTCAGGAAAATATTTGGGGCTAAGAGGGATGAAGTTACAGGAGAATGGAGAAAGTTAAACAACACAGAACTGCAGGCATTGTATTTTTCACCTGACATAATTAGGAACATTAAATCCAGGCGTTTGAGATGGGCAGGACATGTAGCACGTATGGACGAATCCAGAAATGCATATAGAGTGTTAGTTGGGAGGCCGGAGGGAAAAAGACCTTTGGGGCGACCGAGACGTAGGTGGGAAGATAATATTAAAATGGATTTAAGGGAGGTGGGATATGATTATAGAGAATGGATTAATCTTGCTGACGATAGGGACCGATGGCGGGCTTATGTGAGGGCGGCAATGAACCTCCGGGTTCCTTAACCGCCAGTAAGTAAGTAAGTAAGTAAGTAAGTAAGTAAGTAAGTAAGTAAGTAAGTAAGTAAGTAAGTAAGTAAGTAAGTAAGTAAGATGTGTTGAAGCCTTGGGAGATTATTTTGAAGGGTGTTAGCTGTGAGTAATATACTTTGCTTCCTTTTGTGGATAATGCAACAATGATTTCTATTTATTCATCTTTCAATTTCCCTTACCGATTGCCTCCTGTACCCGGACCCAATATGGTACTAGCACTGCGAAGCATATTCCAGTGGCCTTCAATATCACATACTGAATTTCTATTCCTACAGCTTTATTGACTGATGTAATTAGTTGCAGTTGCTATGACTTATGAAATGACCCACGTAAAAATGTCTAGCGTCTACTATTTTCACATAAATAAGGCATACCTACGTCTTAGAACAGTCATGCCAATTGAAGCCCATAGGCGCAAGTGCACGCTTTAGAGCTCAGGAGAGCCTGAGCGCTCTACAACGGAAAGGAAAGACACAGACGAAAGAGGTAGTATATTCCGCTTGGTCGAGCTATATACAGGGATGGCCAGCACTGATTCAATGGATGAAGGGAAGAGAACTTACTAAAACTGTATCCATGTTAATTTTTAGATTTGTTTAAGAAGTATAGGCTAAGTTCATTATAATAATGTGAGTTTTAATTTTAATGCTCATTTTTCACAAGTTTGCTTCTTTATTCAAAGGAAATACGATCTGTTAATTATTGATTATTATCATTAAATCATGTTATGTAGTTTTCTTTCCCAAGCAACTAGTTCGATTAATTAAAATGTGTCTTAGTGAAACTTACAGCAGAGTTCGTATAGGCCAGTTTCTATCTGATGCTTTTCCAATTCACTGCGGGCTAAAGCAGGGAGATGCACTATCACCTTTACTTTTTAACTTCGCTCTAGAATATGCCATTAGGAAAGTTCAGGATAATAGACAGGGTTTGGAGTTGAATTGGTTACATCAGCTTCTTGTCTATGCGGATGACGTGAATATCCTAGGGGAAAATCCACAAACGATTAGGGAAAACGCGGAAATTCTAGTTGAAGCAAGTAAAGCGATAGGGTTGGAAGTAAATCCCGAAAAGACTAAGTATATGATTATGTCTCGTGACCAGAATATTGTACGAAATGGAACTATAAAAATTGGAGATTTATCTTTCCAAGAGGTGGAAAAATTCAAATATCTTGGAGCAACAGTAACAAATATAAATGACACTCGGGAGGAAATTAAACGCAGAATAGATATGGTAAATGCGTGTTATTATTCGGTTGAGAAGCTTTTGTCATCTAGTCTTCTGTCAAAAAATTTGAAAGTTAGAATTTATAAAACAGTTATATTACCTGTTGTTCTTTATGGTTGTGAAACTTGGACTCTCACTTTCAGAGAGGAACATAGGTTAAGGGTGTTTGAGAATAAGGTTCTTAGGAAAATATTTGGGGCTAAGAGGGATGAAGTTACAGGAGATTGGAGAAAGTTACACAACACAGAACTGCAGGCATTGTATTCTTCACCTGACATAATTAGGAACATTGAATCCAGACGTTTGAGATGGGCAGGACATGTAGCACGTATGGGCGAATCCAGAAATGCATATAGAGTGTTAGTTGGGAGGCCGGAGGGAAAAAGACCTTTGGGGCGGCCGAGACATAGGTGGGAAGATAATATTAAAATGGATTTGAGGGAGGTGGGATATGATGGTAGAGACTGGATTAATGTTGCTCAGGATAGGGACCAATGGCGGGCTTATGTGAGGGCGGCAATGAACCTCCGGGTTCCTTAAAAGCCAGTAAGTAAGTAAGTAAGTAAGTAAGTAAGTAAGTAAGTAAGTAAGTAAGTAAGTAAGTAGGTAAGTAAGTAAGTAATTAAGTATGTAGTTTTCTTAAATTACTTGTACATGAAATGTTAAAAATTACATAAATACTATGAAAATGTGTAGTGTACATATATTCACATAGATAATTATAACTTCTATTTGACGATAAACTCGGTAGCTGCTATATTGCTATTGTTGTTGCGAAGCGGTGAAATTATACAAACGTTTTCGCTACATTTTTAGCGTCATCAAGATCATATTGTATTTGTGAATTGAACACATTACTGGTAAAAATAAAATTAAAATATATGTATATCATAAAAGATATTAAAAGTTAAGGGTTAAAATAACTGACTTATATATTAGTCAGGCCTTTGCACCTTATTGGTTTGAATTTGTAGATTTGTGGGAAGTAAGATCTGGTGATTGATTATTATCATTTAATCATAGTATGTAGTTGAAGGTGTAATAAAAAAGCATTTTTACTTACTGATAAGTAAGACTGAGATGTTTAATAAAATGTTTTATTGTAGCATAACAACTGAAGCTCAAGATCTCCATTTTATATGGATGGATTGATTTAATTTTTTATGTTTTTTGAATAATAGTTGAAGAAAAGAAACTATGAATAGCAACGACATTCGAAACATGATGAAGGAATGAATTTTTAAGAGACGCTTAAAATGTATAATGGGAAAAAATGTGCAATTTTCGAGTCAATCGTGTTTTCTTTTCTTGCTAGTTTCTCTAAAAATTAACTTCAATTCCATCAATTGACATCATTGTAAACACTAACTGCTTTGGGCATCAATGCTGTTAAAATAAACTCTAAAGTGGTGAGACTGAATTGACTCGTATTTACACACGCAATATCTCGGGAGATATTTTCTTTCGAAATTCAGTCTAAGGAGAGAAATGTTCATCTGTTCGATGTTACATTTGCGGGATGTGATCCATACTCATCAGGGGAAATAACGAGAATGAGCCAACGAGATCGGTATCGTTCTGATATTCCAGTTGAAGTCTCTTTGGAGGACGCTTCGCCATCTCACGACAGAATGTG
Organism: Periplaneta americana; assembly: GCF_040183065.1. Classification (NCBI taxonomy): domain Eukaryota; kingdom Metazoa; phylum Arthropoda; class Insecta; order Blattodea; family Blattidae; genus Periplaneta; species Periplaneta americana. Next base: position 29,664,167 of record NC_091120.1, on the reverse strand, counting down.
TAACTACTAACGTAATCGATATAAAGTACAATTCGATAGTTTCAACTTGAATATTAGTCCTCGATATTGCGTTGATACTGACTTGGTCACTTCCTGCAGGTGGCAGCATCCAGAGTCTATTCGTACGTCAATTCTGTAGTGCTCGGGAAAAGTGACACAAGTCAGTTTCCACAAACCTTTTTTAATAATTTATTGACAACTTACGGAACATCTGTTCGCTTGGAAAAAAAAATACATAGGTATTCCTCCCATTACAATAATTCATACAGAAAAAAATCAAATCGACATAAACTAGTGTAAGTTGTCAATAAATAATCAAAAAAGGTTTGTGAAAACTGACTTATGTCACTTTTCCCAAACACTGCAGAATTGTCAATAGCATCTTTTTTTTAAATTCTGTTTATATCCAATACACTACGGATTATAGTAACCACAGTTCATAATATGAGCCGTTCAGAGCAAGAGTGATGTAAGTCAAAAATAAGTAATGAGGGTTAAAGTAAACATTCTGTAAAATACAGCGCAAAGTGCAATTAATATTCAATTTATTTAAACTATTAGTAGTCAGTGAACAGCAAGAAGACCATATTAATTGCTACTTTGCACTGTATTTTACAGAATTTTTACTTCAAACCTCATTACCCAATTTTGACTTACACCACTTTTGCTCAGAACGGCTTATATAATATTAACAAAGTTCCCAAATTATCATCATCATCATCATCATCATCTTCTTCTTCTTCTTCTTCTTCTTCTTCTTCTTCTTCTTCTTCTTCTTCTTCTTCTTCTTCTAGCTGTCATGGAATTAGGCCATTTGTTTACCTGTCCCGGTCTCACTGTCCAAACGTGTTTTTTTTTAGGTCTTCCTTTATTTATCCTTTCTCTTGGGACGTAGTTTTCAAAATTTTGAGTAGTCTGTGTCTTGCCATTCTGTGTACGTGTTGAAACCTTTGTTTGTTTTATAATTTTCAATTTTTTCTAATAGGCCTACTGGAACTATTTTTATTTCTTCTGTAATCTCTATATTAGTTTTGTAGTCCATCCAAGTGTAGCTGTTGTTTTTCACATGTATTTCATTTCTGCTGCTCCCATAGGCGGAGAGAGAACCATTTCCTTTGGGGGGGGGCAAAGCAAAACCATATAATCCCCATATAACGGGGTTATGGGGGACATCATTTACCTCCTCCCCCCGTTATAGCTTACCGTGGTAGAGTATATCGGAATATGATCATTTAATAAAGGTATTTTCAGAGGCAAGTTTCTTACAGAGTTACATCCATATCCGCAATGTTTCGGACCGAATTGTACAGGGCTTGAACTGTAGGTCTACTACAAATTATAATAGGGCATAATTTCAAACAATCCTTCTCTATTTATCTCTCGTACAAAACACTTATAGGCCTACATCAATAAAACTACGTAACAATGCTAACAGAAACTTTTTTTTTATATTAAGCTTTCCTGAAGATATCGTATGAAATTTAAACTGGAATTATTTTATTTAATGTTGTCTTTAAGTTTACACATTATACCGGGATCATTTTTATTTTTTCTGCATTGCTGTGCAGTATGTTATTCATATTTCTCCAAGTGGCGGCCTGAACACCTGCAGACTTCTAACACATGAGAACAGGCTGTTGCAAAAGAAACATTACAGCGCTTCCATTCCTCAAATGAGGTATAGAAATTTTTATGCATTCAGAAATTTAAAATAAATATTATACTTCAGAACATGATTTGAGGCACATGATTACAATTTAAGCAAAGAAACTTAATCATAAACAAAAGCAAAAAAGATATTTTGAATTCAATATTTTCTAACTTTAATAAAATAAAAGAGTGCAAGTTTTAGGGGGGGGGGCAGTGCCAACTCTGCCTATGTGCTCCTATTCTCTCGATCAGTACACTTCTATTTTCCCCGTCTTCTTGCACTTGAACTATCTCTTAAAATAGCTACTCTTTAAACTAGTGCTCTCCAGTGAATGATGGATGATTTCACGTAGAATGGGTAATAACTTCGAAATTGTCGGAGAAATTTTGTACCAAAGATGGAATTCGTCAATCGTTCGTCATATCACGCATTTATCGAAGTCGTCAATATTAGCAGCGGTCTTTTGCCATTGACCGTTTCTTTCCTGATCCACTCATTGATGTTCCTTTACCTCTACGTTACTTTAGTTCACGAAAAATCCTCTTCACCATTGTTACACACCCTGTTTCCCTCTGCTACTCTTTGTATCTTGTTTTTTACCACTCTACTTATTTCCTCATAAAATTGTATACTTCGAGAACGATCTCTCTTGTTCGTCCCGTTTTAGTAGACTCTGCATAGGACTACCATCAAAAGGCTCGCTTGCTAACTTTTTCTTTCCTCACAAATGCCAAAAAGATCCGCGACACTTCTACCTACTATACTTTGGATCTCTGCACATGCATTTTATATCATTTTTTTTTTTTTTACTCTTAAGGGTTTAGGTACAACTTACAGCAATAAAAGTTTGAAAATATTCAACATTTTTTCCTCCAATACTGTATCTTGTACAACAATAAAAATTAGAATGTGCATAACACTGTCCTTCTGCTATATGAAAAAATATTTTTACGATTAAAAAAAATATTTACATTTTTTTTCAGTCCACTGTGCGTTTCCCACATAACTCAAAAACTATCCAACATTCTGTGATGAAATTTTTTGTGTGTATTTATCCATGTCATATCTACAATATGATGCAAGATCAATTCTCTACCTTTGATAGATTGTCGGTAAAAAATAAATTTCAATTTTTTAAATGGTCAAATATCAGTATTTTCTTCTAACACAAATTAAAAAAAAATGATTTATTAAGGAATGTAGTTGTCTAGCCCTGGCTGGTCCACTCTGTATAACATTTACTATGTACTTATTTCGAAACCATATCCTACGGTACGTTGGCGTTGAGTTGCTGGTCGCCATTTTCATTTTATAATGATATGCTATACTCCAGGATCGAGGAAGTTATGGGACCATTACTCTCCCAGTATCGTAATGAATGTGGGGAGCTGCAGTGAGTAATTTAATCTGATTTCGTATGTCCGCTGTAGCTGCTGAGGTGACCGTCTTACTGATCGGCATGGGGAACTATTAATAATGGAATTCCTCAAGGATCAATATTAGGTCTCCTACTTTTTCTAGTGTTCATAAATGATCTTGCCCCCCTAATAAAAGATGTAGGTCATCCCATATTATTTACAGATGACACAAGTATAGTAATTACAGCCAATAACTCCAACACATTCCAGTCCTCAACAGAGGAAATTCTCTTCAAAATATGTGACTGGTTCTCAGTCAATAAATTAGTATTAAATTGTAACAAAACTAACATAATTCAATTTAAATCCTGTCCAAATTTAACCTCGCAAATTTCTAGCGCAATAATTAACAACAGATCCCTATTAGAAACAACAACAACCAAATTTCTTGGCTTAAAAATCGATAATGTGTTAAATTGGAAAAATCATATTAAAGAAATTATCCCCAAACTAAATTCAACATGTTTTGCTATTAGATCTATGCAAAAGATAGTAAATATCAATACTTTAAAAACAATATACTTTGCATACTTTCACTCGGTAATGAGTTTTGGAATAATATTCTGGGGAAATTCCACAGATAGTAACAGTATATTCCTATTACAAAAAAGAGTAATTAGAATAATAGTAGGTGCCAAATCTAGGGAATCTTATAGGACTATTTTTAAAAAACTACAAATAATGCCCATGGCTTGTCAGTATATCTTTTCATTAATAGTCTTCCTCGTATGTAATCGTGAAAACTTTGTAACTAATTCAACAGTCCATAGCATAAATACACGACAAAAAAATGACTTTCATACTCCATCGGCAAGTCTATCGTGCTATCAAAAAGGAGTGCGTTATATGGCAGTAAACATTTTTAATAGCCTCCCGTTCCTATCGATATAAAAAATGAAACTCAAAACATAAAATTATTTAGGGCCAAATTAAAGAAGTACCTAATTTCTCACGCCTTCTATTCTGTAGGTGAATTCATGACATTCAATAACACTTCATGAAATTGATACTAAAACTTTGTGTTGTACTAGTAGACTATATTGTAAATCTCTTCTGTATATATTTCATCTAGACTGTGACTATAAATTAAGACTTTATAATAGTATTAAGTTTTTTGACTTGTTCCATATTCTAGCTGTGAAGCAATGTATGAATACCATGGAATGTTAATAAATACAATACAATACAATACCACACCTTATCCTCGTACTGGTTGGATTACCGTTCAACTCTGCTAAGGCATGTGGACGTGAGGTCAGAATTCTCCTGATCACCACAGTCCTCCATGGGCTGTCACGCTACGGATATAATTTTAATAGACAGTAATACCATTTCATACGTAATAAAATAATTTATTTTTTCCGGAACGGATTAAATATATTTGAGGACATTATGGCACTGATTTAAAATAAATTATTCATAATAACCTGCATTAGACCGACACGGCTATGTCGTGAGCCTATTGTACTGAATTGTATTAAAATGAAATAGGAATCTAACTTGCGTATGAATATGCCTTTTACAATGCAATTAAACATGCCAAGAAATAATATCAGTTTCTGCTTTCCCCTCTTGCATGAAGCGATTTACATTCTAAGAAATCATACTTCCTACGCTGGCAAGAAATGCATATATTAACTCAGATGAATGTTTACTTAGTAGTAAAAGTGATCGTAAATGTCATAGTGATATATTTCTGTGATGCATGTTTTATGTAATTCATAAACCTGAACAGAAATTAAACATATGCGAAAACAAATTTAGAAAACCACAAATCACTACATTAAGGATAAAACTTACGGATGGGGTAGTAAAATTTACTTCTCTGGTTACATAATGTTGTTTTTACATATTTATGTAATGCATAATGCGATAATTTGTAATAGGATAGCTTAAGGTGGCGCACAATGTTCTGTGATGCCTGTGTCCGAGAATTTGTGCGGAAAGATTGAGAAATTGAAGAGTTTGGAATCGGAGTCGTAAAGAGTCGAAAAAGATGTATCGACTCCAATATCGATATGTCTTTTAACAATAAATATCTTCGGAATATGTATGATAAGTCTTTCTTGTGTTAAATTTTAACGTACCTTGTTAACATATTTCAATCTATTTTGGGTCATCTTCAGAACTGGTCGTTGTTGGCGTTGACGCCTCTTGTTTCCTGTGTAGGTGCGTTCGTAGTGTAGAGTCAAAGAGCGTAAGTGTTTTGAAATTGAGTTGTGTGTTGAGAATATCGTTGGCGTGTGTTTTCGTGTGTCTGTATATTTCATATTGTTCTAGTGTGTTGAGTTTCTGGCTTTTCGGTTGGATGTGCAGTATTTCCATGTCTGTGTTGATGTCTCTGTAGGTGTGGTTGGCATTTGTGATGTGTTCTGCATATGTGGAGGTGTTTTGTAATTTTGTTATGGCTGTGATGTGTTCTTTGTAACGTGTTTGAAATGATCTGCCTATCTGTCCTATGTAGAAGTTGTTGCAGGTGTTACATTTGAGTTTGTATACGCCTGTGTGGTTGTATTTGTTTTTTTTTGTGTTGTTTGTGTGTTGAGATGTTTTTGTAGAGTGTTATTTGTTCTGTATGCGATGTAATTTAATTTCTTGAATGAGGTTGCAATTTTATGAGTGTTTTTGTTTTCGTATGTTAGTGTGATGTATTTTTTGTGTTCTTGTGTTTGTGTTGTATTCTTCTGTTTTTGTGGTTTTGTTTTGTCTTACGTATTATGTTGTCTATTATGTTGGGGTTGTATCCGTTTTCTTGTGCTACCCAAGATGACCCAAAATAGGTCGAAAAATGTTAACAAGGTACGTTAAAATTTAACACAAGAAAGACTTATCATACATATTTCGAAGTGATACAATGTTAAAAGTTGTGTAATCAAGATGTATTATGAAATATCTATTATATAGAGCTGCACAAGTGAAGTATTGCAAGTCAGTAAGTCTTAAATCAGCGGTCGGAAAATGTAGTACATTTAGAACTTGTAGAACGCGACTTCAAACCCCACCATCTAGTTCACTTGCATCTGCTTCATATGCTCCCTCGTGTAGTTACCAGCGCGACGGATTAGTAAGAAAGAATGCAGCTTTCAAAGGAAGTAAGTGAATCGAAGAAGGCAAGGAAGTTTTATTTCGGTAAAGAAATTGGAAGAATAATACTTTCTTTTGTGAGGAAGGGGAGAACATTAGATGTTTGCTGTGCCAAGAAGTATTGTTAAAATATAAATATGCAATGGCATTATTAAAATATGCATCATGTTAATGTTTTTATTTTTTAATAAGTTATTTTACGACGCTTTATCAACATCTTTGGTTATTTAGCGTCTGAATGAGATGGTGATAATGCCGGTGAAATGAGTCCGGGATCCAGCACCGATAGTTACCCAGCATTTGCTCATATTGGGTTGAGGGAAAAACCCGGAAAAAACCTCGACCAGGTAACTTGTCCCGACCGGAAATCGAACCCGGGCCACCTGGTTTCGCGGCCAGACGTGCTGACCGTTACTCTATAGGTGTGGACAATGTTTTTTAAGATTCATTTAATTAAATTTAATTACGTATGCACACACAACATAAATATACCCATATTTTGACATAAAATTTATCACCATCAGTCCACACCTGTGGAGTAACGGTCAGCGCGTCTGGCCGCGAAACCAGGTGGCCCGGGTTCGAATCCCGGTCGGGGCAAGTTACCTGTTTGAGGTTTTTCCCGGGGTTTTCCCTCAACCCAATACGAGCAAATGCTGGGTAACTTTCGGTGCTGGATCCCGGACTCATTTCACCAGCATTATCACCTTCATTTCATTCAGAAGCTAAATAACCTAGATGTTGATACAGCGTCGTAAAATAATCCAATAAAATAAAATGTCACCATCACGATATGTTACATTTACAATAGCTATTCATACAGGGACATCACTTTATTTTTACCAACATTTTTAACATTAACCTGGCTATACTCGGAAACACTGTTGCCCCCTTCCATTACAGGAGTTTGATGTTACTAGTGCAATATGTAAACAAATCATTTTACTAGGTATAGGAGGAGAGAAAAGTAGTGTATCCATTTATGTTGTAGGGAAATACGATATTACAATTTTCAGTTTGATCATCACTTTTACGGAATTTATCAAAATACAGTAGAGTAGTAACATTTTTTTTCAAAAACTCAACTTCTCAGGCGGCTATGTTCGTTATGTAATGTCTACTTTATTTAGCATATTAATTATTGATGTTAACATATAATATAGAGAGTGCATTTAAATTGAGGGGCTCATATGTAAAGGGCTGTAAGTGCACTTAAGTTACTTTTGAGAAAATGGGGTTTAAATATTTAAGCTTTCGTAAAATCTGTGAAATTTTTATTTAAATTTTAATGTGTGATGCAATTAAAATATCCCTTTGCCACTAAAATTTTAGATACTTTTGCTTACACTCTATGCACTTAACTCATGTTATTACAAATGTCACTAGCATTCCTTTGCTTGTAGCCACCTCAATTCAAAAAAAGCTAATCTGAATTTTTAAACAAGTTGCCGTTCATTACAATGCAGGCTTCAATTCAGTACGTATATTATTAAAAACATTTTGAAGCATATTCTCTGAAATTGAATTTATCGTTTCTTGAATATAATTTTTAGTACGATATTATTAATATAGGTTCTTTCTTCTATAGAAAACGCAATCATATCTATGAAACACACTATACACTGCAGTGTTTACTTCACTGCTTGAAGACTTCGAATGCAACAGCGGCCGTAAGTTTGTGTGTCTGACGGGAGCAAGGACATTAGTGAAGGGTTGGGAGTGAGGTACATTCAGAAATGCAGGTACAATAAAAATGCAAGTAAAAATAAAATGATGTCCCTGTACATCAAGTTGCGAAATCTTAGCGTTTTAAGCACGAAAAGTAAAGATTGTCCACCGATCCGAAGGGGAAGGGAAGAAAGTAAATTTATTTTTAAAATAAAATAATTTTTAATAACTCTGTCCTTATTGTTTTATTTAAATGTAACATATTCTTATAAATTCGCCATAGTACGTATTTAGCGTCCAGGGATGGAGTTGCTTCAGTGTTACGCGAAAATCTGTTCCTTTCATCCTAGTGTTTCTCGAATAATAACGTTAGTCAACGTTAAAAAAAAAACTCTGCAATGATTTAAGATCGTACTCATGTTTATAGTAGTCAAGTTATGCACACTGGTTTTGAATCATCTGGTATAATTTTCCAGCATTGTAACGCTACTGCTAACCTACATCACGTTTTTCTAGGACTCCATTTTTAATGGAATACTCATGCATCCTGCACACCTGAACACTACTGACAGCTTTTTGTAAAGTGTATTGTGAATGTGGCCTGGAACGTCTGAATACAACACCTAAAAAAAACAACTGACCTTGCCATTTTATTCCGCGGATGTTATGAAATTTTGCCGGTCTGTTTCATCATTTCAATGCTATAAAACGCTTGCATATTGTAACCTTAGTAACTACAAATTATTCTTCAAATGTTCAGTCTGCATTATCTCTGCAAAATACTGATATAATAGGAGAATTTGTCGTCGAAATATTCCAGTAACTACTACATTACTGTTTTCAAACTTTTCCAACTGTTCCAAAATTTTTCGAACTCGTTTCTAATTTTCCAACTCTTTTCAATCTTCTCCAACTGTTTCAAACTTTTCAAATCGTTCTCAAACTTTTCAAACCGTTTTAAAACATTTGATACTATTTACAAATGTTTAAACTTTTCAAGCTGTTTTCAAATGTTGCAAGACATTCTCAAACTTTTCCAATTGTTTGAAAATTTTCCAATTGATTGCAACTTCTCAAACTGTCTTTAAATATTCCAACTGTTTTCAAAATTTTCAAACCTTTTTCAAACTTTTCAAACCGTTTCAAACTCTCCAAACCGTTTTCAAATTCTCCAACTCTTTTCAAACTTTTTCAACACATTGAAACTTTTCAAACCGTTTTCAAACTTATACCACTGTTTTCAAATTACTCGAACTGTTTTCAAACTTTTCCAACTGTTTCCAAATTTTTCCAGTTCGTTCCAATCTTTTCCAACTGTTTTCAATCTTGTCAAACTGTTTCAAGCTTTTGCAAAGATTTTCAAACTTTTCAACCTATCTTCAAACTTTTCCAACTGTTTTCAAAATTTCTCAACTCTTTTCAAACTTAACCACAAGTTTTCAAATTTCCAAACCATTTCCACGCTTTTCAAATAGTTTATATATTTTTCCAACTGTTTTCAAAAGTTTCGAATTGTTTTCAAACTTTTCAATCCATTTTCAAATTTTTCAAACCGTTTTCAAATTTTCCAACTGTTTGAAACTTTTCAAACTGTTTTCAAACTTATCCAACTGTTTTCAAACTTTTTCCAAATTTTTCTAACTCGTTTCAAACCTTTCCTATTGTTTTCAATCTTCCCCAACTGTTTCAAACTTTTCAAACCTTTTAAAACTTATGATACTGTTAACAAATTTTCAAACTATTCAAGCTGTTTTCAAATAGTTACAAGCCATTTTCAAAACTTTCCAATTTTTTTTCTAATTTTGCAACTGTTTTCAAACTTTTTTTAACTTTTTCGAAAAATTTCAAACTTTTCCAACAGTTTTCATGCTTTTGCAACAGTTTTCAAGTTTCTCAAACTGTTTTCGAAATTTTCAAACAGTTTTAAAATTTTCACAACTGTTCTCAAACTTTTCCAACCGTTTTCAATCTTTCCCTAATGTTTTCATTCTTTTCAACTTGTACGATTAGTATATACTCAGAGCAAGTCTCATATTAAAGGAGAAAACGACCAACTTATATTCTAAGAAGAAGTATCCATTGTCATCCCAGCAGTTTCATGTCCTCAACACTAATTAATTAATTATTGGTTTTATTTCTCACATAATTTTTAATTGTCTTGGAAATTATTCTTGCTTTTATGAGAGAGAAATTTTGAAATTAAACAATAAATTGGGCAAAACAGGGAAGAATGTCAATATATACATTTAAATATGGAAAATAAAAATGTGTATGCATTTAAAATGGAAACCTTCGAAATATGCATTTATGCAGAATAAAGTTGTCTTCATTCGAATATAAAAAATATGATCGGCAGAGATCCTGTTTTACTCCTTCAATATGCCAAATCAATAAAAATATGGAATTGCATGAAGTTGCGTGGTCTAGTAATGACACTCCCTAGCTGAACGCATACGCTGCCATCTGTAAGCAGTAAAGTACAGCAATAATAATATCACGAATTTCGAAAGACAAGGGCTTAGTTGCATAAATAGTTCATTCCAAATGATAGTGAATAAAATGCTATCAATTCCCGTCTACTGCTATGATTATAATCTTCATAATTTTATTTTTAAGATAAAAATAGTAGCATTATTGTAGTGAATTTAAAACAACAGATCGTAATGGTGCATTTCTAACAGGACAACGCATTGCCAGATGATTGTGTCATTGCCACAAATAATTTCCTGAATTAGCCCCAACAAATCTCGTCTTTTATTTCATAAGCTTTTATAATATTGGAGTATTTTAGTATTAATGATACAGTTCTCACCTTTTTGAAGTTAATATGACTAGCGGTACTCAGTTATTATCCATTAAAATATTAAACACAAAGGTTAGAGCAATTTTCCTACCCGGTGCCCCTTAACTAACTTTCTCTAGTCAATAGTTTGAGATAATAATTACAGACAGCACCATAGTTAAGAGTTTGAAAAGTTAATGTTCTGGAACTGAGTTAAAGCCAACAAATGGATATGCTTCTAATACAGACCCGTATGTGAGTAACAAGGCCGATTTACACTACAACGATACATATGTAAGCTGTTATGAAGAACATACAGACTGCATTTTGCTAAATTACATCATATTCTAAACATAATTTTTTTCTCCACAGTGCAGTGCCCGGGAAAAGTGACATAAGTCAGTTTCCACAAATCTTTTTTAATAATTTATTGACAACTTACGGAACATCTGTTCGCTTGGAAAAAGAGACGTAAGTATTTCTCCCATTACAATAATTCATACAGAAAAAAATCAAATCGACATAAACCAGTGTAAGTTGTCAATAAATTACCAAAAAAGGTTTGTGGAAACTGACTTTTTTCCCAGGCACTGCAGACCTGTCGTGGCATATTCTGAATCCATATTTGGTCTCTTCTCCTCCAGCATTTAGGCTCGTAATCAGGGTTGCCAGACGTCCTGGATTGTTCTGGATTTCAATGATTTTATTTATTTATTTACATGGATTGTTTTACGACGCTGTATCAATAGCTCAGGTTGTTTAGCGTCTGAATGAAAGAAGGTGATAATGCGGGTGAAATGAGTCCGGGGTCCAGCATCCAGCTTTTGCTCATATTTGGTTGAGGGAAAACTCCGGAAAAAACTCAATCAGATAATTTCCCCTAACCGGGATTCAAACCCGGGCCACCTGGTTTTACGGGGAGAGGCGCTAACCGTTACTCCACAGGTGTGGATATTTGAATGGTGTGTCCCGTTTCCTGGATTGAGTTATATTTGTCCCAAAATGTCAAAAAGATTGGAAAAATACAATTTTTCCTCATTTTATAAAGTTATTTTAAAATGCCTTATTCATTTTTTCAAGATCCTGTCTAATCTATATTCAATGTCCTCAACGTAGCCTGGCCCCCCTATCAGGTTGTGTTGAAATAAAAATATTAATACTGTAGTACGTATGTATTAACTATTGTACAGTATCTTAATTATTTACTCTCTCTAGAAGTTGATTTATTATTAATACTATATAAACACTGTATTACTCATACTTTCTGTAGTGACCAGGCTGTAATATGATATTATTTTTTCAGAATTTATCAATAATTCAAAGGAAATTTCATAATCTAACAGTATTATAACAAAATTAAAAGTTAAGCACTATGTAATTAATATATGAAGAGTTCGCGGGAAAAACGATGAATATCACATTTCTGTTAAGGATTAGATAATGATATAATTGAGTCGATAACTGCAAGATGTAGTGCTGTTTCTATAGAAAATAAAGGAAAGGATTATTGTATTCGTGGTGATAATTCTCCTTTTTACCATTTTTCATAAGAACAACATTAAATTTCGCAGTGATCCATTGAATTAGATAATGACATCAACCTTAAGAAAACTGCGACATTCATAGTTTTTCCCGCGAACTCTTCATATTTAATAATTTATAGTTGAAATACATAAAACGAATAAAATCAGTTTTATTACAAATTGAATTAATTCAAATATGTAGTCTCGTTAAGGTCATCATCTGTCCTGGATTTCTGACAAGAGAATCTGGCAATCCTGCTCATAACACACTACAGCGAGAAATTTGTAATGCATCCGTCAAACTATGGAAAATGTTTTCGTTTGACACGGAGTAACACACGAAATAAGGCACAGCTGACATTTGAACGATTTTTTTTAAATATAGCTATCCTCACCATCTTTATTTCCCACTTCCACAGCCAACCTATTCTTTAAAATAACTGTATTGTAGGCACATAAAATTTGTAGACTATTAGGTAAACAAAATGAAACGATTAATAGAAAGACAGCTGTTCAAAAAATCATCCGACTTCCCCACATATCCACGCACTCTCTCACTGAAATACGCACTTAGTCACTCGATGCCTTAGTCATTTAATGATTTAACAGTCGTTTACTTCACTTATTTTCTCACTCACTAACTCCTTCACTCATTATCACATTTTCCTCACTCACTTATTTACTCAACTAATTCAATCATCAATTGCATTCACTCACTCATTAACTAAGTCAATCATTCATTTGTTATGTTATATGTTCCTCGCTCGCTCAGCGACACATAATCTTTATAGTTTTCAGTCACAGAAATAGTAACACGCTTAGTCAAAAACTCACTCGCCCACTCACAGTCACTCAACCACTATCACTCACTCACTCACTCACTCACTCACTCACTCACTCACTCACTCACTCACTCACTCACTCACCCAAGCACTGTTACTCTCTAACTCAACCACTCTCGTTTAATCACTCACTCAGCCACTGTTACTCGCTAACTCACTGAACTACTGTCACTGACTCACCCAACCACTGTTATTCGCTAATTCCTCACTCAACCAATGTCACTCGCTCACTCACTCATTTAAGCACTGTTGCTCTCTAATTCACTCAACCACTCTCGCTTAATCACTCAGTCAGCCACTGTTACTCACTTACTCAACTACTGTCACTGCTCACCAAACCATTGTTATTTGCTAACTCTTCACTCAACCAATGTCATTCGCTCACTCACTCATTTAAGCACTGTTACTCTCTAACTCACTCAACCACTCTCGCTTAATCACTCACTCAGCCACTGTTACTCGCTAACTCACTGAACTACTGTCACTGACTCACCCAACCACTGTTATTCGCTAATTCCTCACTCAACCAATGTCACTCGCTCACTCACTCATTTAAGCACTGTTGCTCTCTAATTCACTCAACCACTCTCGCTTAATCACTCAGTCAGCCACTGTTACTCACTTACTCAACTACTGTCACTGCTCACCAAACCATTGTTATTTGCTAACTCTTCACTCAACCAATGTCATTCGCTCACTCACTCATTTAAGCACTGTTACTCTCTAACTCACTCAACCACTCTCGCTTAATCACTCACTCAGCCACTGTTACTCGCTAACTCACTGAACTACTGTCACTGACTCACCCAACCACTGTTACTCGCTAACTCCTCACTCAACCAATGTCATTCGCTCACTCACTTAAGCACTTCGAATCTACGAAAACGGAAGTTCATCTCAGACTAAAACCTATCTTCCCCTTCATACCTATTGGTGATATACTGGTAGCTATGGCACATGATAAGGTCACAAGACAGGTCTTGCATCCTCTGCTGTACTCGTTCACTCCCTCAACCACTGTAACTCACTCATCACTCAGTCGATGAGTAATCTTCAGTCACTAGCTCCTTCAATCAGTTTCTCTGATAAAATACTCGCAATGGCTCGGTCTTTCACTCATTCGTTAACCATTCCATTTTCTAGTCACAATCTGATTCGCTCTATCACTCTCATGGCCGGTTTCACCAAGCTTCTTTAAATCAGCACAAACGACTTGTCAACAAATGGATCGTTTAATTTTAACGGGATCTTTAAAAGTTGACGGTTTCAACAAGCCTCGTATCTTTAAAATTAACAGGCGTTTACTAACGAGGGGATTTTGTACATGTATCTTGCATGTTTTGTTTCTCATACGACCATGGCTTCGAAATCGCGAATTTCATTGATTACATAATATCATGGCTGACTTTGTTTGGCATGAAGAAACAATCATAAACGGGTAAGAGGCAGTAATTTTAAGAACATCTTCCTAAATACAATATGTTGTCATACCGCAATTAAAAACAAAAATACAGATGCTTCCAAATGTAAATAGTAGGAATGTAGAGCAGTTAAATTGTAACTTCTAAAGGAAATCTGAGAAAATTTAGCGGACTATAAGGTCGACAGCTTCAAACTGATGGCACAATTAATTATATACAAAGCATTCTAAGCAGTTATATTAGGCCTAAATTTAGGACGGGAAATCGCTCTTCCATAAATTGCATACTACTTTTCCACTGTATTTCATGCAAATTTATTAGTACCCTGTAACAATTTTGCCATGCTTGTGTGGCAGGATTCAGGAGAGGTGTCTTTAAATTGGATTTTAAGGGGTATCCATTGTCTCCTAAAAGAAAATCTCTTTGCATCCTTTTCATTTAAAAGGCATCCTCCTTTGGAATGTTGTGCTATCCGTGTAGACCGTTACATTATCTTAAACCGAGAAGAATCTGCTGGAGAGGCGTTAAGTGGGTGATTCCTACCTGTCGTATTCTAACCTGTTACAATTTCAATAAACTAGCGCTGAGGTAGTTCTGCTGGTTTCAGAAGTGAAAATCGTTGAATTTATAAGTGATTTATTTTTGTGGTAATGCAGTTGATCGTATATGCAAGGCATAACAAAAACCTAAACTAATCAAACGTAACCTGTCACAGATTCGTATGTGCAAGGTGTATAAGCAAAGTACGAAGGAAACTACCTCAGCGCTAGTTTAGCCACAATTTTTCTATGCGGAGCTTTACATAGGCCTATGCAATTGTTTGAATATTGAATGAAAAACAGGATCTTCTATTGCAGAATCTTTTGGCTATATTACTGCCAGAATATACGATTGGGACATGTACACAATCTATGTTGTCTGTGACAACAGAAAATTTAGCTATAAGCTTATTAGGCCTATAGAAATAATGACTATTGTAATGTTGATGTACGTCTGATATTACATTCACATATCTAGACAATACAGCTTTTGATACTCCGTTCATACCATCAATTATTATTTCAAAACCTCCCGCAACGTTATCATAAAGCGAGAAGAATCTGTTGAAGAGGCGTTAAGTGGGTGATTTCTATCTGTCGTATTCTAACCTATACAGTATACCGGTATTCAGTTTCTTCTAGAATCATTCTTACTACTTATTTCCTTAATGTGTAGCTTTCGTAGAATTCTTTATCACTTAAATCTTCAAAATTATTATTCCGAGTGTTATTACAACATATAAGTTCGTCGTTATGTTTAAGTTCTAAATAAAGAACTTCATCACTGAATAATTACGTCCGCCATGTTGTTGACTTCTTAACGCATCGTCACTGTTTTAACGCGACGAATAGGTCCTAATAAATTAACGATGAATTTAAAGATGCGTTAGCAATAATGATACTTGGTGAAACACAAAAACTGACTAACGTGTCATTAAATGATTTAACGAGACGTTATAATGATAACGAAGGTTGGTGAAACCGGCCATCAATGATTCATTCACTCCATCTGTATGCCTATGATCTATTTAGTACTTAGTATTCACCCAATTCAGTCATACAAACTCTCACATTCCATTCCACTCACTCTTAGTCACCGGCGTGGTTCAGTCGGTTAAGTTGTCTGTCGGTCTGAAGTTGCGTTCGGGCGCGGGTTCGATCCCCTCTTGGGCTGATTACCTGGTTGGGTTTTTTCCGAGGTTTTCCCCAACATTAATGTGAATGCAAGGTAATCTATGGCGAATCCTCGGCCTCATCTCGCCAAATATCATCTCGCTATCACCAATCTCATCGACGCTAAATAACCTAGTAATTGATATATGTATTTATTTATTCACACTGCAATGGGTATATACCCGGTGGCAGTGGTAACTAATTACCAGACATCGGATTCTAGGGCAAATGCCTATTTTGTTTCTTTAGGAGAAAAGTAAAAATAATTATTAATATTTGTGTTTCATGGAAATTGAAAGGTATTCAAAGAGTTTTATAGTGCCCTAAAATGCCCTAAAACGGTTATTAGAGCCTAATTTGTTAATATTCGCCTAAAAATGCCTAACTCACTGTAAAGTTTCAGATTTTACTCTTACTTTTTATAATTTATACATGCATTCACTGCGAAATTTAAGGCATTTAAAAAGTGGAATGTTTGCTTCACACCGGCCATGAAACCATTGATAAAGGAAACAAAATGTTTTGAATCTCACGACACTCGCAATAGATTTCACCGAATTTAACATGTTTGGAGGCATAAATGCCGACAAAGAACCAACCTTAGTTTTGAAGAAGGCAACAATCATAACATGTGCTGCTACCGATTCAGAGATATACTATACTATACAAATGACTGTTTTCGGTCTGAAACCGATTAGCTGCACTGCCCTTCAGAGTGTCATAAAATCACAATTTTTGGAGAAAGAGTGTTTTTGAAATATTTATGAAAAGTCGTAAAACTGCAAATTAGTAGGGTAAACCGTTACAAAATATTTAAAAGAATGGCCCTCCTAGTGTTAACACTACCAGGAAATGCAACAATAAGTGGAACTTTGTATTTTTGTCCAATTGAATCTCAATAACAACGGTTCATTTGAATGCTCGTTAACAGTTGCTCTTTCCCTCACCTTATTTGTGTTGAGAAGTTTTGAGCGGTAGGACGTTTTCCTGTGAAGTTTAACGCGATAATGCCGAAAAATATAAGTGCAAAATCTACATTGATCCGGCAATGGCTAACAGAATATTCAGAATTCACTTATGATGGAAAAATAATATTCTGCAAGATTTGTAGCAAACAGGTATGTAACAATAGTTGAAATATATAAATTCTATTAATTTTAATGAGTAGGCCTATAATATCTATACATTGACTGAGTTATCCTGAGGTATAATTCTTTTTAAGACCACTACACTTTAACCTTTTAAATTCCGATAGTTAAAGTATTTGCAGGTCATTAAAATTTTGATTGTTCGGACCCACTAACTTTGTGATAGAAATACGGCAATACAATAATTAGGATTTTATTTTAATTCAGTTTACTTTACATTTTTAGATTTCGCAAGAAAAGAAGTGCCACCTAAAGCAGCATGTGCAAGGAGCGGCTCATAAGGCTAAAGCTCAGCAGAAAATTCAACTGCAACAAACTTTACTAACACAGCCTACTTCATCCAATCTCAGCAGCAATTTCTATGCTGATTTAACCAGAGCGTTTGTTGCTGCTAACATTCCCTGGAATGCAATTGAAAATCCGGTTTTAAGACAGTTCTTACAAAAATACTGCAAACAAAATATCCCATCTGAGTCGACCCTAAGAAAAAAATACTTAGAATATACAATGAAACTTTAGCTTCCATTCGGGAGGATATAGGTGATTCTTACATACGGGTCTCTGTGGATGAAACCTCAGATCCTATGAATAGGTATATAGCAAATATGGTAGTAGGAAAACTTAGTCCTGATGGACCTTCGATTCCACACCTCGTATGTGTTAAGGAACTTTCGAAAGTGAATAGCCAAGCCATTGCTTATTTTGTAAATAAAGGCCTACAGTCTTTATACTCAGGTAATATAGACGATTCTAAAGTTCTGTTGTTTTGTACTGATGCTGCCTCATACATGGTTGCTGCAGCTCCACTTCTTAAAACATTTTATCCTAACCTCACGCATGTAACCTGTCTAGCACATGGCCTTCACAGGTTTCGGAAACAATCCGAAATGAATTTCCTCTTGTCAATTCGTTTATTTCTAACACAAAAAATGTTTTTGTAAAGCCCCATCCAGGATTTCAATATTCAGATAGAACTTTCCAGATATCCCACTCCCACCTCAGCCGGTTGTTACACGATGGGGAACCTGGATTCAGTCAGTGGTGTATTATTCTAAGTATTTTAAAGAAGTGGTCACAGTTATTGATAAATTACCTGAAACTGATAGTGCAGTGTGTATGAAAGCAGTGAAAGATTGTCTGAATGACTCACGAGTGAAAAACGATATTGCCTACATAACATCAAACTTTTCTTTCATACCTGCAAGCATTGAACAATTATAACGTGAAAAACAATCTCTTTGTAGCCAAATAGCAATAGTAATGGAAGCTCAAGTGAACATACATTCTGCTTTGGGCGAAACTGGGGAAAAAAGTAAAAAATAAGTGGGACAATGTATTAAATAAGAATGTAGGATTTTCATTGTTGGAAAAAGTATCAAGAGTGATATCGGGGGAAAGTGTAAATGTTCCAGTAAGTATTGATGTTTCTATTGTACCTAATTTAAAATTTGCGCCTCTCACATCAGTTTCGGTTGAAAGAAGTTTTTCTGCTTTCAAAATGATTCTCAGTGACAAAAGGCAAAGGTTAACTGTGGAGAATTTAGAAAAAATTCTGGTGCTGTACTGTGCAGATAATTATAATAAAGTCTGAGCATGGAACTGAATTTCAATAACTTAAAATGAGTAATCTTGATATCAATAATCATTATTTCATTAGTTTCAATATATTAAATTTGTGCAGCTCTGTTTATAAATATAATATAGTATTCTTTTTTAATGTTTAAACATACTTTTTTGTGCGTATTTTAGTGTATAACTAAAAATTTCAGTGAAAGAAATAAGTATGATGCCTTGATGTGCCTAAAATGCCTATTTTCATTAAAATAGAGCCTAATTTTACAAATTTTGAGCTTATTTTAGGCGCCTAAAACTGCAATTTTTAGTGCCTAAAAATCCGATGTCTACTAATTACACTCAATAATGACAATAATAAACATAAAATAATTAAAAAATACAATTAATAATAATACTAATAATTAATACTAACAATAATTAATAATAATAATAATAATAATAATAATAATAACAGGGAATATCCTAAATTAAATGAAGCACGATCACTTAAAATAACATTTAAAATAAATCTAATTTGTATCTTAAACCTAAGTTCGAACTAAAACCCACGAGCATGATATGTTCATACCTGCACAAGTACCTTTCAACATTACACTCATTTCGCTGTCAACTCACTCACTGCACTGGAACTACGACACATTTCACTGATTCTATCCTGATTTCACTAACACTTCAAAAACATTTCACTGTTCAAATACTTTGCACTGCCACTATAAACTATAAAGCTTCACTGACAGGAACACGTTTCACTTACACAGCACACTTCACTGACAACATAATTCTTCACTGATACAACACTTCAATAACAAAATATCATTTATACCCTTTAAATATTGTGTATAATTACCGTCTATTAGTAAAGTCCTTAAGCCTATTTTTAAATACATTTTTGGTTGTTGGTAAAGCCTTAGTAAGTCTGCAGGTAAAGCATCCCAGTCTCTGATAGTACGATTGAGAAAAGAAAACTTTCCAGTGTCCGTCCTCTGTCTTCTTTCTACAGTGTCGTTAAATAACCAGCTAAAATAAAATAAAAAATTCCACTCACTCATTCTCTTCGTTACTAATCAACTTCAACACTCATTCTTTTAGTAGTTTTCCTCATTTATTCAGTCACTTGTTTTGTTAGTTACTCAGCTATCACCACAAGTTTCCTTCCGTCGCTCTTTCAGTCACTCTTTAGTTACTCATTCACGGAAGAGGATAAGAACAGCAATGGGTAGGAAAACTGTTTGCTGGTTGGTTGATCTTTCATCACGTCGCGGAATAGACCGTCTATACAGTGTAAATGAGCCCGCATTGCTCTACATGAGAAGTGTAATTAATAAGGAAGCCGGTCGGTGTGGTAATATTATTGTCCCAGTTTCGTTATTCCGCAAATCGCGCATGTCATCTACGTAAACCACTTTATCGCCCATGATTCAAGACGAGAGATGACTTCCTATCCATCGGAGTGTTTCCGCCTTGTCTGATATTTCATAACACAGCACAGTAGAGAAAGTTGCATTAATACAGCTTCGAGTTCAGCTGTGTTGGTTCTTCTCCCAGCTCAATGCAGTGGCTCATCTCTCCCACGCATCAGCTGCGTCATTCCGTACAGGAAGGGATGCTTCTTTTTGTTGTCGGTAACAATGAGAGACAATTAGTGCGGATGTCTTCACAAAATAAACATTGGGATGGTTGGAATCTCGAAACTCACTATTCATTCGTACTGCAATGCAGAATCCGATCATGTCACACATAATCGAAGCTGTGGAAAGGTATATCAATGACTGGTGAAGGAAACACATGTGGCCACAGAGCGATCCAGAAGTCACGCAACCCGCAGAATTGTTTGTTGCTGTGCTACGATGCTTGAAAAATAAGATTCTCTCAACAAACTGGAACTACTTACTGTGCTTGCTGTCCGAAGAACAAAAAAGAAGTTACAGCTGCGTCCATATCGAATTCACATTGTGCATGACATAGGCCAGTTGATGTCAAAGCAAGCGCATTTTTCTGACCTTGGCGTCGTGCGCGGGCAGCAAGCGCTAATATGGAAAGAGGAAGGATTGTGTATATGAATAAGCAATCTGATGGATTAAGAAAACAGTGGTGCACAAACTTCAAACGGAACGTGAAATTTTATGTCGTTGTTTTTATATGGCTTCTTTCTGTTTAATATTATCTATATTGTCTGTAAAACAAAAGTACTAACACTGATTTCTTAATATTGCACTTGTGTTTTAAAAATGTTGATAACATAATAGAAGCAACAGTAAAAAATATAAATGACACTCGGGAAGATATTAAACGCAGAATAAATATGGGACATGCCTGTTATTATTCGGTTGAGAAGCTTTTGTCATCTAGTCGTCTGTCAAAAAGTCTGATGGCCAGTTTTTCCAAGTAATGTTTAATTTGGCTTAACAAATGTTAAATTAACAGCTGGTTTATTTTTAACGTTTTGTTAAGATATTTTCCATTTTTCCAACATAATTTTGTTTAAAATAACCAACACTTAACTTTAACTGTCGTTAATACTATTCTAACTACTCAACAGCAGTTGGTAATGATATTGCATATATAAGACAACTTCTTATTGGCTGATATTATTATTTAAATTCTGTACTGTGTAGTAAGTCATGAAACATGTGTAAAATCGTAACCTATTACAGTAGCCATGATTCACACAGTACAGAGAATTGATAAATGAAAGTTGCATTGACTGCTATTGAATAATAATAATTATTATGTATGGTTATATTTTATAATGCTAAATATGAATTTCTGTTTAGAAAAATCTCAGCATTATGACCACCAGGTGACAATAATTACACGAATGTGTGTGTAGTCAACTGTACAGAAAACCCCGAGGAGAATTCCGTATCATATAAAATTCTCTAATTCAGGTCCGTGTATAAATTATGTGTAATTTCGTCCTAAAGAAGCAATTGCTGCTGAAACATTTTATTATTTACTCACTGCGTATTTTGAAGCACTATTGACATCGACTATAGTTGAAGAGCTAGTAACATAGAATCTAGAGTTAATAGTAGCTAGTGAATTGAAACAAGTGGCCTATTTCAACTAGGTAACATACAACTGAGTTTTATTTTAAGACAGGAAAGTGATTATTATAACTACATACCGGTACCTAAGAAATATTAGTAAATTAATACATAATGTGCATTCAAACATAACAAAACTTAATTGGTATATTAACTTTCATTTATTAGAATTATATTATAGCTAGCGATAAGATATGTTTGCACTGGCTTTAAAACAGAAGCGAAAGAGCTGGATTCTTGGAATTTATAATCGTTTTCTTTCCGATGGAAATTTAATTTTCCAGCAGGATAATCACCCCGCGCACACCGCCATAAACGTTCAAAGACGGTTCACGGAAAAGCATGAAAAAGAGGATTGACAAATATCGAGACATCCCACCTCAAAATCCAGATCAGTTCTGGGATCAAGTTCTGGTTACCTGGGAAGATTTCGCTAAGGACCAGAACTATTTCCGCGATCTGGTGGACTCAATGCCCCGAAAATGCCAGGCAGTGATAGACGCCGGTGGCATGTGGATGAAATATTAGATCCACATGTGTATTTCTTTTATTTTTCTTTAATTTGTTTGTTTATCTTTGTTTTATTTCGGGAAGAAAATTGATCTCCCAAGAGTTTTTTAAATTCTCCTAGTGGAGCCAGATTTGCGAAATAATAATTCCACTACACAAAATTATAAAAATGAAGAAAGGTAACATGTATAAAAATTAGTTACGTTAAAAAAAAAAAAAGTTATAGCCGAGAACCGAACACGGGCCTCTGGGATACCACGCCAACACGCTACTGACTGCTCCATCTGGGTACGATGACGTAATCAGCGCGACGAGGCACATATAGCTGCTAGGCCTGAAGTCTACGGACAGCTCACATACAAACGTAATCGTGTAAATATTTCAATGTTCAGTATTAGTTAATGTTTCATTTGGACTCATTTACTGAAGCTTGGAACATTCCTCAAAGAGAAACATAACATGTTACCTTCACAACTTTTGTCTGAACAGCTGTGGTGTTATCCGCCATGTTTAACTGTTTGTTAAATGAGGTAACGGCCTGAAATCCTACATTTAAAGTTAACAAACGGTTAAGAATCTGTTAAGCCAAACTGGTGTTGAACAAATGGAAAAACCGTATTTAACAAACTGTTGAAGGTTTAACAGTCGTTAAGTGTTCTAACAATACTTGGACAAACCGGCCATGAAAGTTAGAATTTATAAAACAGTTATATTACCGGTTGTTCTGTATGGTTGTGAAACTTGGACTCTCACTTTGAGAGAGGAACAGAGATTAAGGGTGTTTGAGAATAAGGTTCTTAGAAAAACTATTTGGGGCTAAGAGGGATGAAGTTACAGGAGAATAGAGAAAGTTACACAACGCAGAGCTGCACGCATTGTATACTTCACCTGACATAATTAGGAACATAAAATCCAGACGTTTGAGATGGGCAGGACATGTAGCACGTATGGGCGAATCCAGAAATGCATATAGAGTGTTAGTTGGGAGGCCGGAGGGAAAAAGACCTTTGGGGAGGCCGAGACGTAGATGGGAAGATAATATTAAAATGTATTTGAGTGAGGTGGGATATGATGGTAGAGACTGGATTAATCTTGCTAAGGATAGGGACCAATGGCGGGCTTATGTGAGGGCGGCAATGAACCTCCGGGTTCCTTAAAAGCCAGTAAGTAAGTAAGTAATAACATAATAGAGAGTTAAGAAGGAACATTCACTTAAATTCCATAGTAGTATAATTATACTGTATTAAATGAATGAAACACTTCATTTCTAAAGAAAGTGATATTCCGAAGAGAGATTTAGTATGGCATGATAAGTTGGAATTGATATTGATGGTATTTTCAGTCCTACAAAAGCAATCAATAAACTAATCAAAACAATATTACAGTACAAAGCAAAGTTACCTAAGTGCTGTATCTGTTTTAAGTGTAACTAATATTACATAACAAAACTCTTATCGCATTATGCTTTTAATGTGATATTTGTGAGCAACTTCCTATCATCAGAATATTAAATTATTTTCTCGAAATCTGCTGAAGCTATAGAACTGACATTTTTACAACGCATGGGCACGTATCTTTTGCTTATGATGTAACAGTAGTTGCTTTTTTAATTCATTTCCTTATAAACAATTTCCATGCGAATATTTTCAAAATTTTCAATACATTATCTTCAACGTATATACGGTATATTAGATTTACAAAAATATTCTGTAAGGCTACTAAATAAGTATGCATATACCTGAAAATTTCACTTTTCTATACGAAAAATTGAGAAAATATTTCTGTTGAATAAAAAAATCAAACTTATGAAAAGTGAGCATTAAAATTAAAACTTACATTCTTATACTGCACTTATACTTCTCAGGCAAATCTAAAAATTAACATGGATACAGTTTTAATAAGTTCTCTTCCCTTTATCTATTGAATCAGTGCTGGCCATCCCTGAATATGGCTCGACCAAGCGGCATATACCACCTCTTTCGTCTGTCTCTTTCCTTTCCGCTGTAAAGCGCTTAGGCTCTCCTGAGCTCTAAAGCGCGCGCTTGCTCCTATGGGCATCAATTGACATGCCTGACATAGGCGGAGCTACGGGAGGTGCTGAGGGTACCTGGGCACCTCCTAATGAATCTGTAGACAGTGTAGACTCCTCAAAATGTGTACATTGTAAGAAACGCCTCGAAAATGTACACTGGACACAAGAATGTTCGTACGAATTACATTTAAGTGTTGTGTTGCGATTCGGAAACCATCGAAATACATGGTCGTGTCTACAACCAAGACTGCAGTAGGATCATTGTAGGAGACAGGATTTCAAGTTGGAATCAGAAGATAACTCTTAAAAACTCTTCTTCTTTGAAGGAATAACTATTTTTGTCACAAAGACGGGGTTTTCATCCAATTGTTTTCTTTTTTCAATTGGAGGAAGAAACATAGTTCCTTAATATTAAAATTAGTGAATGAGTAGGTTCTTTATATGTCGAACGATATCGGACAAAAGTGCATCATTTATTGCCAGAAAGGCACTTAGAGTGGGAAATTAATCGAATTCTCGATTGAGAACTCATAAATACCACAAGTTTAATTTATTTATTGTTACTCCAATCTTAGCTATCCTGAAATGCGAACTCTGTTAAAGTTAGACCCTGGAAACTTTTTAAAGAATTAAAAAACATACTAGAAGTGTCAGATAAATAGGCAAGACTTAAGCCATGAAAAGTCCCTCAAGTGATCTCATTCTCATTAAACTGTGCCTGAAAAGTTTAACACACGCAAAAAAATTATTCCAACAAGTTGAGAAACATCAAAGAACATTTTAAAGTTAAGTTTAATTAAAATGTCATTTGAAAACACACAAAACACACGAAACTTCAACGTGCTCATAATTTGTGCGTACGTTTTGTAAGCAATGTTCGTAAATATGATCATATTACCCCATCCCTGGAAACAATAGGTTGGCTTAAACTAGATAAGAAAATAAATTTACATTCACTTCTCCTTCTCTTCGAAATCTTGAATTCTTCTATTCCATCGTACCTGTCGTCTCGCTTCACTTACCTTTCTTCCCACCACAATCTGAACACACGCTCTCGACATGAAACAATACTAACAATACCATCTCATCGCACCTCCTCATACTCATCCTCTTTCACAATAGCCCTGCCAAGACTCTGGAATTCGCTACCTGCTAGCATCAGGGACTGTCGAAATAAAACTGAATTCAAACGCAAACTTACTAGGCACTTGGTCAGAAATTGAGACTCGTTCAGACATGGTTTCTTGTAAATAGTTCTCTTAATCTATCACAAAATATTTCAATATCCGGTAATTTCATCACTATAGAATTTTGTTATTGTAGGTTTAATTTGTAATTCAGTAAATACAAAAATATTCTTTGTTCTTAACTTCTATGATAAAATGTCTGGCTTTCATTAATCAGGTAATCTTGTCGTACTTTAATTTCTATTGTAATTGTAATTGTAAATTTAATATTAATTGTAATTTTATTGTAATCCCCTGGTAGAGGGGCAGAGAATTAAATAAATAAATAAATAACTAAATAAATAAATAAATAAATAAATAAATACTAAATACAATGTTTCTGCGGACTCCCAGGGCCTTAGATAGATAGATAGATAGATAGATAGATAGATAGATAGATAGATAGATAGATAGATAGATAGATAGATAGATAGATAGATAGATAGATAGATAGATAGATATTATTTCTGTAATTGGCGTAACGAAAAGAATTAAACGTGGTAAACTGGTTGCAAATCGTAAATTCGTTAATATTCGCAATAACTCGCGAATTAACAAAGTAAACGCTCCGCTGCTCACTTGCAGTTGCGTAACATCGCATTATTGGCATGGCAGGAGAGGGGATTGCGCATGCTCGGCTTCCAGGTCGATAGCCAAGCAGAAGAGCGACAGGAATATCTCACTGTGGGATTCAAGGGCGACAATGCCCGCCCGCAACGCAGTCGGAAGACGATCGCCACTGTACTCGCCGGCTCACCAGAGGTACCTGCGTCAGACTTCCACAATCCACACGTTGATGTAAGTTCATTGCTCCTGGATACGCACATGTTGACGCAGTGTTTATGTTGCGAATATATCGTTACAAGTGTCAGTTAACACTTAATGTTACGTGAATTGAAAACGTGTACAACTTGAGTTGCATACACGGAATTCAGAAACAGAACGTCTTTGTATTCCTTGAACTTTGGTTTGTTTTGTAAAGAGAGTATAATGTTAACCTGTCAGTATTTACAATTTTGGTTAGAACTTAGCTTACAAAACTACGAGTTCAACGTGTGTAAGCAAGGTGAGAGGGACTGTTTACAGCGCATTTCCTTGTGAGAAATTTTAAATATAACCAGCGAAAGCCGTTGTACAACGTCAATTAATGAAGTCAGGTTCGTGTCAATTTTCATCAAGCCTACCGTTACGTGAATTTATGCATACTGATAATAATAAGAAAGAGAAGTTCCTACAAAAGGCTTATTAATATCCAGTTTAGGTTAAGAAACAGAATACGTGATTAGGAACATTTGATTAAGAAATTGATGTTTTAAAATTCGATCGTTACAAAAGTGTGAATGCAACTTAATGTAACTGCAATTACATAAATTTACAAGGCTAAGCTGGGGGATACGGTATACAGAAGTATAATGCCAACCTTGTAACAATGGTAGTAGGGAGTGTGTTGTGTTGATTTTATTTATTAAATCTGGTTCATTGTGTCATTCATTTATACCCGGTCTGCGTTACGCGAGTGAAAATAATTCCCTGTAGTTTATAGACCTGCAAATTGATATTTTGTCATTAATAAGTGGATATTTCTATAGCAAGTCCAATTTAGGTTAAGAAAGACAACTTGATTTTAAAAATTACATTCAGAAATTAATGTTTAAAATTCGATCGATACAGAAGTGTGAATGCAACTTAATGTAACTGCATTTACAGAAATTTACAAGGCTAAGCTGGGGGACACGGTATACAGAAGTATAATGCCAACCTTGTAACAATGGGAATAGGGAGTGTGTTGTGTTGATTTCATTTATTAAATCTGGTTGATTGTGTCATTCATTTACACCCGGTCTATGTTACGTGAGTGAAAATAATTTCCTGTAGTTTATAAACCTGCACATTGATAATATTTTTTGTTATTAATAAGTGGATGTTTCTATAGCAAGTCCAATTTAGGTTAAGAAAGACAACTTGATTAAAAACATTACATTCAGAAATGAATGTTTTAAAATTCGTTCGATACAGAAGTGTGAAGAAAATATAAATGTGATGCTATTAGAGAAATTTACAGGTCTAGTTTGGAGACAGAATATATCCAAATATGTGCTATACGCAGGGTGCGAATTAAGATTTCTGATTAGGAGGGGTTAGAATCCTATATAGAGAATACCACGCTTGGTCGCACTGAGTTGCTTGTCTTGCATCTTGATCATAATAATAATAATAATAATAATAATAATAATAATAATAATAATATCCGTAAACAGGCTTAAGATAAGATATGTAATTCCTAAGTTATTGATTGTTGTCAGCTTGCCGGTGTGATAATACATCAATATTATTTTCTTTGCTTACTTTTTACTTCATAAAGTACATATACTCGTATTGAAACAATTATATTTTGTGAGGCGGGATAGAAGTTATCCCTGGCAGGGATGTTAATATGAATTTATGAGGGGGGATAACTTTCCAACAGGGGGGAAGGAAATCCCCCATCCCCCCACCACGTTAATTCGCATCCTAGAAATGGGAGCGAGAAATGTGTTGTAATGATTTGGTTCATTGTCTTTCATTTACACCCAGCCCACCTTACGTGAGTGAGAATAATTTAATAGACTATAGTTTATACATACTTAACATACTGATAGTGATTTATGTCATTAAGAAAGATATGTATCTGCAATATAACCAGTTCAGGTTGTAGTTGGGAACATTACATTCAGTAATGAATATTTTATAATTCATATCATGCGATTACAGAAATATAAGGCTAGTTTGTAGATAGGATAAACAAGTATATAAATAAAGCTAAACTAGGAATGGGAGCGGGAAATGTGTTGTGCTGATTTAATTTATTAATCAGGATCAGTGTCATTCATTTACACCCAATCAACGTTAGTACATTAATGCAGTTTACACATACTGATAATATTCATCATTATAAAAGGAGTGTTTCTACAGTAAGTGTAATTTAGTCTGAGAAAGATAGAACTTTGTTCGAAACATTATTTTCAGAATTGAATGTTTCGAAATCCTTGAAGTGTGAAGACAATTTAATGTGATGTGATAGCAGAAATTTACAACTTTATTTGGATACAGGGTGTACAGAAATATTCCCAGTATAATTAAAATTGGAAGGTGAAAGTGTATTGTGACAACTTCGTTTATGAAGTCATGGTCAGTGTTTGTCATTTGCATCCAGCCTATGTTAACGTAAGTGAGAAGTACTTAATATAGTTTAACATATACTGATAGTATTTATCATTGAAAGAGAACACGAAGTTCAGGAGTAATAGTGTTTTAAAATATGTTTAATGGTGAATTAATAAGTGCACTCGATTTAAAGCTTTACTGCTAACAAGCAAACATTTTCATGGGGGCAGATAAAAATTTAATTCTTTTCTCCTCCACCATATTAATACCCTAAAGAAGTGCGTATACAAGTTTTGGCCACTCAAACGCAATTACTAGGGCACACCAGAAAGCAAGTTTACCTGGAGCCGTTTACAGAAAGAAAACACAGTTTCATGGAAAGATTTATTAGAATAAATATACAGATCTGGTTGAACTATTTTTGAACATAGGTCTATTCTCCACCGAAATTGAGACATTGTAATACCATGGGATCAACTTTTGTATCCCTGTGTTGTAGAAGTCTGCCGTCTAGGATCAGAACCAGTGTGTGACAGCCGTCTGCACCTATCTGTTAACCCCGCGTTATGACAGATGTCCCAGTACTGGTGGGGGATATGTTGAAATATAGCTCAAAATTTGCTGTGTCTATTCTAATAAATCTTTCCATGAAATTGTTTTCTTTCTGTAAACGGCCCCACGGAAACTTACTTTCTCGCAGGCCCTCGTAATTATGGGGCTGTATTGTTTACTACAAATCAGAAACAGCTACTATATTTACAAAATATGGCTACTTCGGGACTTTCAATATTGCAAATTTATGAAACAATCGCTGCTCTATTTCATAGTACCTACAAGATTTCAATGATCACTGCTAGGAGCACTGATTTACAGCATTCTTACCATTACTTATCGAATATCCTATAGTCATGTCGCTGTTATTTCCGGCGTGACACCTCCTCTTTGCTTACGTCTTAGGAAGTGAAGGCTCTTTAAAGTCTAGGTAGATAGTATCGTTCGCCATTTTTGTTCTTTCGTTGCCGAGCTACCAGACGAGGAATCTATTTGCCACACCGTTAAACATTATCATGTCGTAGCTCCTATGATAATAAATCAAACGCACTGTAATTGAGCAAATAATTGAGCGCAAATAACGTCTTCGTATGCTTTCTGCGAACGCCAACGAAAGAACAAAAATGACGGGCGATTATTTTAAGTATTTATCGAGCCTTAAGAAGTGCATAACGTCATCAGCAGCGAATGAGAAGACGCACACGTTTAAATGTAGCCGATCTGCAACGTGATTGGCTGCCGGAAATAAGAGTGACGAGACTTTAATATAAGCAAGTCCGGAATAAATTTGATACTGTTTCAAACTTTTACTATTGAGGTCGATCGCTATAGAATCTGAGGTGTGATTAAAGGTAATTATACACATAGTCCAGTCCACATTCTGACAACCCACGCGTATTTACGAATCCTCTGTCGGAAGTTGTAGGTGACCGGTGCGATAGAAAGTGGTAAATAAAGGCTTGCCTTCCAAGAATTGCAGACGTTATATAACGTAAAGGAAAAATATTAAAAGTGCAATGCTTATAAATAGGTTTGTAAATGACTTATAACAGTTTCCCAAACTGAATTAACAACAGGACGAATGAGAATATTGGACTACGAAATAATATTATCCGTATGAGACATGATTATCTGATACAGAAAATTAACAATTCTGTTTCGTTGTCTCGTATAGGCCATGAAAAGACAGCCATTTGTTTTATTTTTCAGCATTAGCTTCAAAATTCGATGGAGTTCGGGGAAAGGGGATTAAGTCATTCATTTGTGAAATTGAGTTTTGTTCCCCAGGCAATTAGACAAGTTAAATTCTACAAGTGGGTGTGCAAAAAATAACAAAATACTATCATTTGATGTGTTTTATTTGTGTAGAACATTATTTTCAATAAGACTCTGAAGTTTAATTTTCATTTATCTCGAAACTCATTTTTATGACTTGATTTACCCAAACATCATCGAATTAAAAGTTATATTCAATTAAACTGCTTATTTTAGCTCCAGTATCACTGGCTGTAGATTAAAATAAGGACAAAATTCCACTCTAAAACCTTGAAGTTATTGTATTTGTCGAAAACCTTATAACGTCAAGAGCATGAAATTCGGTACTGAACATTTTAAAATGCCACTGGAAAAGGAGTTTCAGAACGATTTAATGAGTATTCTGACCGACGAAGAAATTAAAAATAAAACGCAGTAATACCACAGTCTAATATATACAGTCACGAAGCTTGAGTTGTGAGGGTGCTAGGAACAATAGACTGTGCCGGTACTATTTCGCATTGTCTGTAATGAGGCGATATTAGCGATCCTAGTGGTTAGCAACTATCTATGGATGCATATTTATTACGTATTGAGTTTCGTGACTATATACTATACTGTGGTAATACCTGAAATATCAATATCACCGCCGTCTGGATTGCAATATTGTTACAATCGAGTTGGTGGTGATCAATATAACCGATTTAACGTTTTATTTGAACATTTTTCCACTGTTCCCACACACTCTTTGTTTACAGTACCTTATTTACTCGCGTAATTCACGCCATCGCATATTTCACGCACCCAAATTATTTACTATATAATTTAATAAATTAATTTCCTCGTATATTTCACGCATTTAATATTCGTGAAATACTGTAACAAGTACATACTGAAACTTGAAGTAATGAGGTGTGTTATGTTGAGGAGCCCTGAATGTACGGTATCTTAAATGCCGTAACGAGAGAGTGCATAGCGGTATTTGGGACCGGACAGCTACCTGTTACAGGTGCACCCTTCTCGTCTATGAAAGTCCTTTAAAAATACTGGTATAGGGTATTGACCTCCCCCTACCATTTGAATGGGGGTGGGTTGAAAGCTTTGTGTTGGATCGCATCAGTTGAGTTTGAGACTCGAAAAGGAAAACCTGTCAAAAGTCGTATATTAAAAGTCTTAACAATGAATGGTAAATCCCGATATTCGAGTCATACTGCGTCCTTCAAATTAAAAGTTATCGCATGTGCAGAAACACATAGCAACAGAGCAGCTGGACGTGAATTCACAGTTCCAGAATTTAATATTCGCTACTGGAGGAAACAAAAACAAGCTCTTCAAGAAACAAATGCATCAAGGAAAGCATTTCGTGGGCCAAAAAGTGGAAAATTCCCTGATCTTGAAGACAAGTTACTAGGATATGTAAGGGAACTGCGTAGTTTTGTCATTTTTACCCTTAAAAATACCAGCTTGTGAAATTCCTCGCTTAATTCACGCACCCTTAATTTATAGATCGCAATTGCGGAAAAAAAGTGCGTGAAATATTCGAGTAAATACGGTAGGCCAATTTTCTTCTCTCTCTTGAGTGATGATTTCACATGGGACGTGACTCTCTTACCCACAGTATGCATGTTGTGCATTTCAGATTTCTCTGTAATAAATATTGTCCTTCCAGGAATAAATTTAAACCTTGCCAATGATTTCATTCTTAATCTTAGCTGTAACTATAGTATTCTTTAGCGGATCTGTAATTGTTTAGACTTTACAGCTCGTTTAAACTTGCTTTTACCCAACGAGCACAGAATACATTCTGCTCGTTGTGCTCGTTGCTTTTACCCTTGTCCGTAGTACGAGCATATACAGTCACGAAGCTTGAGTTGATGAGGGTACTAGGAACAATAGACTGTGCAGGTACTATTTCGTATTGTCTGTGATGAGGAGATAGTAGCGATCCTAGTGGTTAGCAACTGGATACATATTTCCTACGTATTGAGCTTCGTGACTGTATATACTAGACCATACATGGGCACAATTTTCGGTTAAGTGAGGCACTCGATTTGAAATAGTTTGTTTACTAGGAGAGGAGACTGCAGAGTAGGATGGGAAATATAAACTGCTGTGACCTGCGTCACCTAATCGTAATCGCTAAGGCGGTCAGTGGCGAATTATTAGGAAAGCGCTTGGTTAACGTGAGAGACTCGAAAACTTTTATTCCATTTGGCAAATTAATTCGGCAACTTTAATCATAAACCTCTTTACTATTTCTCCATCATTGAATTCATTTAAATCACAGGCGAGAAATTGCATAACTAGCTAATAATATTCCATTACGTTGTCTACGTTTATTTTCTTGAATATTCTGGCATTTATCAAGATTAGTTAATAGATTTGCACGTTCTCGATCTAAAATAATTTCAGAAAATCATATTTCGTTTTCTACGCACATTTGATATTTATTTTATAAATTTCTTTTGGAAATAATACGTACAAACAACATTTAATTCCTCGTACCTTTTAATGCAGCGCGTTTAAGGTATAATGTCGTATTTAGTAATACTATGCAAATGTTAAGATCATAAATTTTCTTCGGAATAGTACGAAAAATAACATTTAATTTGTCTTATCTTCTAAGTCATCATGTTCTTTATGACATAAGGAGTAATGTCGTTGTAGCCTATATTAAATTTATTAATGCCTAATAGGATTTTCGAGCATAACATATATCGTATGTTCTCCCCTTCTAAACAGCAAAAAAACTCTTCCTCCCATTTCTCATGAAATAATCGTTTTCTAACGCGTACACACTGCTTTGATAATGCCATTATGCCACCACTGATATTGCTTATGAAACTGATATAGAACCTGCCCACGCCTAGGAGCTGCGTGAGGGAGGAACGGGGACTGTGGAGATGATGTCACGCAGAGCGATAAGCTCTGTGAAGGTCAGTGAGGCATTATTTCTCAAGTGAGGCACGATGCCCATCTCTGTAACTAGACTGTGGTAATCAGTGAGGGAAGTGGGAAAAAAGCAGAGGTAGTATGCTATTCCAATATTTTCCTCTGGCATACCTCGATTTAGAAAAGGCATTACATCTTCCCTTACAACATAGACGTAAATTATGCATACAATAAATTGTTTCGCGAAGTCACTAAGGCGAATCTTTGACGCTTACGCAACACATTACATTTCTTAATAAAATAATTTCAAGTTCCTTCAGTTATTTACTAGATCATTTTACAATGTCCATTGAGACTTCTCATTTAAAATAACGTTAAATCTTCAAAGTGCCTTATTTAATTATTAGTAAAAAGTGCAACAAAAAATTATAGTCACTAAATTGGCAACAATGGCCACCACAAGCTACAGACCACAGCCTTCTATACTTGAAATACTACCGTTGTAAGCATTCCAGGAGTGAGCTTATCAAATAAACGTGTCTAAATACACGTTGAATTCAGTTCCAGAAGGTTGTGGTTTAGATTTACGAAGCAAACAGATAGTACTCTTTGCTGTGGAGAAATGTATAAACAAATTTTTACTATCACATTTTTTCAATGACAGTATGTCATTTTTCACTAACGGTATGTTTTCTGGCCATAGAAACCAATGGTGGTATTCCATACCGTCGCATACCGTCTCAGTTCCCTCATTGGTGGTAATACTCTGCACTGTACCTAACACTGCGCTCGTCACTTCAGTGTACGGCACGCAAAAACATGGGTTGGCGATGTCTATTCTGGATTAGCCAGTATCTGGCACTGTAGAAGCACGAAATTATCTCAAAGAGGTGTTGGAGAGCCTATTGAGAGAACAATAAGAATACTGTAGAGAATAACAAAGACCCTGTGTTGACATTAATATTGACAGCGGGCCTTCTTTAATCAATATCACGTCAGAACAGACGTGTACTGGCGGCCTGGTCTCTTCACACAAAGCCGAACACTCGTTTTCAGTCATCACTTACACCCTTATTTTTCCTTGAGGTGATTGCGGGTTGCAAGAAAACAGACCTATAAATAATGTATTCCTCCATTAGTTAGTGGACCTTTAAAGTTAGTGGATTGTCGGATTGCAGAAGAGGAATTTAACGGGCCACTAGTTATTTGATAGTTAACAAAGCATCTTTGGATTTCACAAGTGACGCAATAGTACGTGAATGAATAAAATGTGAACATCGTCTGCTAGACTGATGTGAGACATTTCTTTTATTGTTGTCAAAATTTGCAATAAATAGACTAATACGGACCAGAAAGAAATCAGGAACAGAAGTTTTGGTGAGAAAGATAAATATGCCTATTTGTTATTAGAAATAGCGCATGAGTGCATTAATTTCATAGAAAATAAAAAGACAGACTACAGAGCACATAACCTCGTCGTCAGAGTCCGTAATAAGTAATAACTTCGCTATTCGAAGAATTAATGAATGGATAAGTAAATAAATAGATAAATAAGTAATCAAATTACCGTATATCGATGGCTAAGGAGAGATATCTCGTATCTAAAAAATTGGTAATTTAGTTCAACTACATTACTACTATTTAGGTTAACTACATTATTATTATTATTATTATTATTATTATTATTATTATTATTATTATTATTATTATTATTATTATTATTATCATGTTCATAAAATTGGACAGTGTACTAATATTTTGTTCTCGAATAGAAGATCTTGCAAAGCAGACGAATAAGATTGTCTATTTTGAGAAACTAATTTCTAAACAGCTTTTTTATTTACCTGCAAATGTACAGATACGAAGTAACTCTTCTTAGCCATGATATGCAATATTATTTTAATATCATGTATATAGGTCTATTATACAAAATATTGCATGCCTGAATCTCATACAGGTAGTAATTAATAATATTATGATGAATTAAAATAAATAGGCATCCAACAAGGAAAACTGGGTGCGCAGAAACCAGCGGGCGTGACTGTCTCGCGCAGATGACGTATGCTCCCGTTTCCAGCATGCTCTCAAGCCTACTGCAGGGGAGTAAGAGGGGTATAGCATGCGCGCCGCGAGGAGTCCGAACTGAGTTTTGCTTGTAGGATACCTATACCCGAAATACACAAAATGTATGTAAGATGGATGGTCGTCTAACGGAGGAATGAATATTATTATAGGAGGGAAATCAGATCTCTAAGTTAGTGAATCCTTTAACGGACCAATAACACTAAAGATGTTTCTTGCAACGCATCTTTCGAACTTATTGGTCCGTTAGCGCCTAACGAAGGAATAAATGCGTTCTTGCAACCCACCATATGTTGAGTAAAACAAATACTTGCTGTCCAACGTTGATATATCAACACGTACCTCCTTGTATACCTCTGATTGAGGTTCTGGCTGATGTGAAGAGAAGAGGGATATC